>NW_027490402.1:0-374893 GCF_050948175.1 Xylocopa sonorina | reverse complement strand
CATAACACTTCGCAATGAATATTATGTCTTATCATGAAACATAGATATGAGTTGCAATATCTCGTTTTAAGAAGCATTTGAACCTCTATTGATTCGATACGTAGACATCTGCAAACGATATTTCCCTGCAAGGAAGTGTCGCATTTACATTCATTTGAAGTGTAGACGAGGAATACATGACACTTCACAAAATCATATTATATTTTACCATGAAACATAGAAATGAGATGCGATATCGCGTTTTAAGAAGAATTAGAACTCTATAGCTACGATACCTAGACATCTGCGGACGCTATTTCCTAGCAAGGAAGTGTCGCATTTACATTCATTTGAAAGTGTAAACGAGGAATACATGACACTTCGCAAATCATATTATATCTTACCATGAAACATAGAAATGAGATGCGATATCGCGTTTTAAAGAAGCATTAGAACACTATTGCTACGATACCTAGGCATCTGCAGACGCTATTTCCTAGCAAGGAAGTGTCGCATTTACATTCATTTGAAGTGTCAGACGAGGAATACATGACACTTCGCAAATCATATTATATCTTACCATGAAACGTAGAAATGAGAAGCGATTATCGCGTTTTAAGAAGCATTAGAACACTATTGCTACGATACCTAGGCATCTGCAGACGCTATTTCTAGCAAGGAAGTGTCGCATTTACATTCATTTGAAGTGTAGACGAGGAATACATGACACTTCGCAAATCATATTATATCTTTCCATGAAACATAGAAATGAGATGCGATATCGCGTTTTAAGAAGCATTAGAACTCTTATTGCTACGATACCTTGACCATCTGCAGACGCTATTTCCTAGCAAGGAAGTGTCGCATTTACATTCATTTGAATCGTAGACGAGGAATGCATAACACTTCGCAATGATATTATGTCTTATCATGAAACATAGATATGAGTTGCAATATCTCGTTTTAAGAAGCATTAGAACTCTATTGCTACGATACCTAGACATTTGCAGACGCTATTTCCTAACAAGGAAGTGCCGCATTTACATTCATTTGAAGTGTAGACGAGGAATACATGACACTTCACAAATCATATTATATTTTACCATGAAACATAGAAATGAGATGCGATATCGCGTTTTAAGAATCATATGAACTCTATTGCTACGACACGTAGACATCTGCAAACGCTATTTCCTTGCAAGGAAGTGTCGCATTTACTTTCATTTGTATCGTAGACGAGGAATGCATAACACTTCGCAATGAATATTATATCTTATCATGAAACATAGATTCTGAGATCGCAGTATCCTCGTTTTAAGCAGCATTTGAACTCTATTTCTTCGATACATAGACATCTGCAGACGCTATTTCCTAGCAAGGAAGTGTCGCATTTACTTTCAGTTGAATTGTAGACGAGGAATACATGACACTTCGCAAATCATATTATATCTTACCATGAAACGTAGAAATGAGATGCGATATCGCGTTTTAAGAATCATAAGAACTCCATTGCTACGATAACGTAGACATCTGCAAACGCTATATCCTTGCAAGGAAGTGTCGCATTTACATTCATTTGAAGTGTAGACGAGGAATACATAACACTTCGCAAATTATATAATATCTTACCATGAACATAGAAATGAGATGCGATATCGCGTTTTAAGAATCATATGAACTCCATTGCTACGATACGTAGACATCTGCAAACGCTATTTCCTTGCAAGGAAGTGTCGCATTTACTTTCATTTGAATCGTAGACGAGGAATGCATAACACTTCGCAATGAATATTATATCTTATCATGAAACATAGATATGAGATGCAATATCTCGTTTTAAGCAGCATTTGAAACTCTATTTCTTCGATACGTAGATATCTGCAAACGCTATTCCTACCAAGGAAGTGCCGCATTTACATTCATTTGAATCGTAGACGAGGAATGCATAACACTTCGCAATGAATATTATATCTTACCATGAAACATAGAAATGAGATGCGATATCGCGTTTTTAAGAAGCATTAGAACACTATTGCTACGATACCTAGGCATCTGCAGACGCTATTTCCTAGCAAGGAAGTGTCGCATTTACATTCATTTGAAGTGTAGACGAGGAATACATGGACACTTCGCAAATCATATTATATCTTACCATGAAACGTAGAAATGAGATGCGATATCGCGTTTTAAGAAGCATTAGAACTCTATTGCTACGATACCTAGACATCTGCAGACGCTATTTCCTAGCAAGGATAGTGTCGCATTTACATTCATTTGAAGTGTAGACGAGGAATAACATGACACTTCGCAAATCATATTATATCTTACCATGAAACATAGAAATGATATGCGCTTTCGCGTTTTAAGAAGCTTTAGAAATCTATTGCTACGATACGTAGGCATCTGCAAACGATATTTCCTTGCAAGGAAGTGTCGCATTTACATTCATTTGAAGTGTAGACGAGAATACATAACACTACGCAAATCATATTATATCTTACCATGAAACATAGAAATGAGATGCGATATCGCGTTTTAAGAAGCATTAGAACTCTATTGCTACGATAGGTAGACATCTGCAAACGCTGTTTCCTACCAAGGAAGTGTCGCATTTACATTCATTTGAATCGTAGACGAGGAATGCATAACACTTCGCAATGAATATTATATCTTATCATGAAACATAGATATGAGTTGCAATATCTCGTTTTAAGAAGCATTTTGAACTCTATTGACTCGATACGTAGACATCTGCAAACGATATTTCCTTTGCAAGGAAGTGTCAGCATTTAGCATTCAATTGAAGTGTAGACGAGAAATACATAACACTTCGCAAATCATATTACATCTTACCATGAAACGTAGAAATGAGATGCGATATCGCGCTTTAAGAAGCATTAGAACTCTATTGCTACGATACCTAGGACATCTGCAGACGCTATTTCCTAACAAGGAAGTGTCGCATTTACATTCATTTGAAGTGTAGACGAGGAATACATGACACTTCGCAATCATATTATATTTTACCATGAAACATAGAAATGAGATGCGATATCGCGTTTTAAGAAGCATCAGAACTCTATTGCTACGATACCTTGACATCTGCAGACGCTATTTCCTAGCAGAAGTGTCGCATTTACATTCATTTGAATCGTAGACGAGGAATGCGTAACATTTCGCAGTGAATATTATATCTTATCATGAAACATAGATATGAGTTGCAATATCTCGTTTTAAGGAGCATTTTGAACACTATTGCTTCGATACGTAGACATCTGCAAACCAATACTTCCTTGCAAGGAAGTGTCACATTTACATTCATTTGAAGTGTAGACGAGGAATACATGACACTTCGCAAATCATATTATATTTTACGATGAAACATAGAAATGAGATGCGATATCGCGTTTTAAGAAGCATTAGAACTCTATAGCTACGATACCTAGACATCTGCAGACGCTATTTCCCTAGCAAGGAAGTGTCGCATTTACATTCATTTGAAGTGTAAACGAGGAATACATGACACTTCGCAAATCATATTATATCTTACCATGAAACATAGAAATGAGATGCGATATCGCGTTTTAAGAAGCATTAGAGCACTATGCTACGATACCTAGGAATCTGCAGACGCTATTTCCTAGCAAGGAAGTGTCGCATTACATTCATTTGAAGTGTGGACGAGAAATGCATAACACTTCGCAAATCAAATTACATCTTACCATGAAACGTAGAAATGAGATGCGATATCGCGTTTTAAGAAGCATTAGAACTCTATTGCTACGATACATAGACATCTGCAGACGCTATTTCCTAGCAAGGAAGTGTCGCATTTACATTCATTCGAAGTGTAGACGAGGAATACATGAACTTCGCAAATCATATTATATCTTACCATGAAACATAGAAATGAGATGCGATATCGCGTTTTAAGAAGCATTAGAACTCCATTGCTATGATACCTTGACATCTGCAGACGCTATTTCCTAGCAAGGAAGTGTCGCATTTACATTCATCTGAATCGTAGACGAGGAAATGCATAACACTTCGCAATGAATATTATATCTTATCATGAAACATAGATATGAGTTGCAATATCTCGTTTTAAGAAGCATTTGAACTCTATTGATTCGATACGCAGACATCTGCAAACGATATTTCCTTGCAAGGAAGTGTCACATTCACATTCAATTGAAGTGTAGACGAGAAATACATAACACTTCGCAAATCATATTACATCTTAACATGAAACGTAGAAATGAGGTGCGACATCGCGTTATAAGAAGCATTAGAACTCTATTGCTACGATACCTAGACATCTGCAGACGCTATTTCCTAACAAGGAAGTGTCGCATTTACATTCATTTGAAGTGTAGACGAGGAATACATGACACTTCGCAAATCATATTATAGCTTAGCATGAAACATAGAATAGAGATGCGATATCGCGTTTTAAGAATCATAAGAACTCTATTGCTACGATACGTACACATCTGCAAACGCTATTTCCTTGCAAGGAAGTGTCGCATTTACATTCATTTGAAGTGTAGACGAGGAATACATGACACTTCGCAAATCATATTATATCTTACCATCAAACATAGAAATGAGATGCGATATCGCGTTTTAAGAATCATATGAACTCTATTGCTACGATACGTAGACATCTGCAAACGCTATTTCCTAACAAGGTAGTGTCGCATTTACATTCATTTGAAGTGTAGACGAGGAATACATGACACTTCGCAAATCATATTATATCTTACCATGAAACATAGAAATGAGATGCGATATCGCGTTTTAAGAAGAATTAGAACTCTATTGCTACGATACCTAGACATCTGCAGACGCTATTTCCTAGCAAGGAAGTGTCGCATTTACATTCATTTGAAGTGTAGACTAGGAATGCATTACACTTCGCAAATCATATTATATCTTACCATGAAACATAGAAATGAGATGCGCTTTCGCGATTTAAGAAGCATTAGAAATCTATTGCTACGATACGTAGACATCTGCAAACGATATTTCCTTGCAAGGAAGTGTCACATTTACATTCATTTGAAGTGTAGACGAGAAATACATAACACTTCGCAAATCATATTACATCTTACCATGGAACGTAGAAATGAGGTGCGATATCGCGTTTTATGAAGCATTAGAACTTTATTGCTACGATACCTAGACATCTGCAGACGCTATTTCCTAACAAGGAAGTGTCGCATTTACATTCATTTGAAGTGTAGACGAGGAATACATGACACTTCGCAAATCATATTATATCTTACCATGAAACATAGAAATGAGGTGCGCTTTCGCGTTTTAAGAAGCATTAGAAATCTATTGCTACGATACGTAGACATCTGCAAACGCTATTTCCTAGCAAGGAAGTGTCGCATTTACATTCATTTGAAGTGTAGACAAGGAATACATGACACTTCGCAAATCATATTATAGCTTAGCATGACACATAGAAAAGAGATGCGATATCGCGTTTTAAGAATCATAAGAACTCTATTGCTACGATACGTACACATCTGCAAACGCTATTTCCTTGCAAGGAAGTGTCGCATTTACATTCATTTGAAGTGTAGACGAGGAATACATGACACTTCGCAAATCATATTATATCTTACCATCAAACATAGAAATGAGATGCGATATCGCGTTTTAAGAAGCATTAGAACTCTATTGCTACGATACCTAGACATCTGCAGACGCTATTTCCTAGCAAGGAAGTGTCGCATTTACATTCATTTGAATCGTAGACGAGGAATGCATAACACTTCGCAATGAATATTACATCTTACCATGAAACGTAGAAATGAGATGCGATATCGCGTTTTAAGAAGCATTAGAACTCTATTGCTACGATACCTAGACATTTGCAGACGCTATTTCCTAACAAGGAAGTGCCGCATTTACATTCATTTGAAGTGTAGACGAGGAATACATGACACTTCTCAAATCATATTATATCTTACCATGAAACATCGAAATGAGATGCGATATCGCGTTTTAAGAATCATATGAACTCTATTGCTACGACACGTAGACATCTGCAAACGCTATTTCCTTGCAAGGAAGTGTCGCATTTACTTTCATTTGTATCGTAGACGAGGAATGCATAACACTTCGCAATGAATATTATATGTTATCATGAAACATAGATATGAGATGCAGTATCTCGTTTTAAGCAGCATTTGAACTCTATTTCTTCGATACCTAGACATCTGCAGACGCTATTTCCTAGCAAGGAAGTGTCGCATTTACTTTCAGTTGAATTGTAGACGAGGAATACATGACACTTCGCAAATCATATTATATCTTACCATGAAACATCGAAATGAGATGCGATATCGCGTTTTAAGAATCATATGAACTCTATTGCTACGACACGTAGACATCTGCAAACGCTATTTGCTACCAAGGAAGTGTCGCATTTACATTCATTTGAAGTGTAGACGAGGAATACATAACACTTCGCAAATCATATTATATCTTACCATGAAACATAGAAATGAGATGCGATATCGCGTTTTAAGAAGCATTAGAACTCTGTTGCTACGATACCTAGACATCTGCAGACGCTATTTCCTAGCAAGGAAGTATCGCATTTACATTCATTTGAAGTGTAGACGAGGAATACATGACACTTCGCAATTCATATTATATCTTACCATGAAACATAGAAATGAGATGCGATTTCGCGTTTTAAGAAGCATTAGAAATCTATTGCTACGATACGTAGACATCTGCAAACGATATTTCCTTGCAAGGAAGTGTCACATTTACATTCATTTGAAGTGTAGACGAGAAATACATAACACTTCGCAAATCATATTACATCTTACCATGAAACGTAGAAATGAGATGCGATATCGCGTTTTAAGAAGCATTAGAACTCTATTGCTACGATACCTAGACATCTGCAGACGCTATTTCCTAACAAGGAAGTGTCGCATTTACATTCATTTGAAGTGTAGACGAGGAATACATGACACTTCGCAAATCATATTATAGCTTAGCATGAAACATAGAAAAGAGATGCGATATCGCGTTTTAAGAATCATAAGAACTCTATTGCTACGATACGTACACATCTGCAAACGCTATTTCCTTGCAAGGAAGTGTCGCATTTACATTCATTTGAAGTGTAGACGAGGAATACATGACACTTCGCAAATCATATTATATCTTACCATCAAACATAGAAATGAGATGCGATATCGCGTTTTAAGAATCATATGAACTCTATTGCTACGATACGTAGACATCTGCAAACGCTATTTCCTAACAAGGTAGTGTCGCATTTACATTCATTTGAAGTGTAGACGAGGAATACATGACACTTCGCAAATCATATTATATCTTACCATGAAACATAGAAATGAGATGCGATATCGCGTTTTAAGAAGAATTAGAACTCTATTGCTACGATACCTAGACATCTGCAGACGCTATTTCCTAGCAAGGAAGTGTCGCATTTACATTCATTTGAAGTGTAGACTAGGAATGCATTACACTTCGCAAATCATATTATATCTTACCATGAAACATAGAAATGAGATGCGCTTTCGCGATTTAAGAAGCATTAGAAATCTATTGCTACGATACGTAGACATCTGCAAACGATATTTCCTTGCAAGGAAGTGTCACATTTACATTCATTTGAAGTGTAGACGAGAAATACATAACACTTCGCAAATCATATTACATCTTACCATGGAACGTAGAAATGAGGTGCGATATCGCGTTTTATGAAGCATTAGAACTTTATTGCTACGATACCTAGACATCTGCAGACGCTATTTCCTAACAAGGAAGTGTCGCATTTACATTCATTTGAAGTGTAGACGAGGAATACATGACACTTCGCAAATCATATTATATCTTACCATGAAACATAGAAATGAGGTGCGCTTTCGCGTTTTAAGAAGCATTAGAAATCTATTGCTACGATACGTAGACATCTGCAAACGCTATTTCCTAGCAAGGAAGTGTCGCATTTACATTCATTTGAAGTGTAGACGAGGAATACATGACACTTCGCAAATCATATTATAGCTTAGCATGACACATAGAAAAGAGATGCGATATCGCGTTTTAAGAATCATAAGAACTCTATTGCTACGATACGTACACATCTGCAAACGCTATTTCCTTGCAAGGAAGTGTCGCATTTACATTCATTTGAAGTGTAGACGAGGAATACATGACACTTCGCAAATCATATTATATCTTACCATGAAACATAGAAATGAGATGCGATATCGCGTTTTAAGAAGCATTAGAACTCTATTGCTACGATACCTAGACATCTGCAGACGCTATTTCCTAGCAAGGAAGTGTCGCATTTACATTCATTTGAATCGTAGACGAGGAATGCATAACACTTCGCAATGAATATTACATCTTACCATGAAACGTAGAAATGAGATGCGATATCGCGTTTTAAGAAGCATTAGAACTCTATTGCTACGATACCTAGACATTTGCAGACGCTATTTCCTAACAAGGAAGTGCCGCATTTACATTCATTTGAAGTGTAGACGAGGAATACATGACACTTCTCAAATCATATTATATCTTACCATGAAACATCGAAATGAGATGCGATATCGCGTTTTAAGAATCATATGAACTCTATTGCTACGACACGTAGACATCTGCAAACGCTATTTCCTTGCAAGGAAGTGTCGCATTTACTTTCATTTGTATCGTAGACGAGGAATGCATAACACTTCGCAATGAATATTATATGTTATCATGAAACATAGATATGAGATGCAGTATCTCGTTTTAAGCAGCATTTGAACTCTATTTCTTCGATACCTAGACATCTGCAGACGCTATTTCCTAGCAAGGAAGTGTCGCATTTACTTTCAGTTGAATTGTAGACGAGGAATACATGACACTTCGCAAATCATATTATATCTTACCATGAAACATCGAAATGAGATGCGATATCGCGTTTTAAGAATCATATGAACTCTATTGCTACGACACGTAGACATCTGCAAACGCTATTTGCTACCAAGGAAGTGTCGCATTTACATTCATTTGAAGTGTAGACGAGGAATACATAACACTTCGCAAATCATATTATATCTTACCATGAAACATAGAAATGAGATGCGATATCGCGTTTTAAGAAGCATTAGAACTCTGTTGCTACGATACCTAGACATCTGCAGACGCTATTTCCTAGCAAGGAAGTATCGCATTTACATTCATTTGAAGTGTAGACGAGGAATACATGACACTTCGCAATTCATATTATATCTTACCATGAAACATAGAAATGAGATGCGATTTCGCGTTTTAAGAAGCATTAGAAATCTATTGCTACGATACGTAGACATCTGCAAACGATATTTCCTTGCAAGGAAGTGTCACATTTACATTCATTTGAAGTGTAGACGAGAAATACATAACACTTCGCAAATCATATTACATCTTACCATGAAACGTAGAAATGAGATGCGATATCGCGTTTTAAGAAGCATTAGAACTCTATTGCTACGATACCTAGACATCTGCAGACGCTATTTCCTAACAAGGAAGTGTCGCATTTACATTCATTTGAAGTGTAGACGAGGAATACATGACACTTCGCAAATCATATTATATCTTACCATGAAACATAGAAATGAGATGCGATATCGCGTTTTAAGAAGAATTAGAACTCTATTGCTACGATACGTAGACATCTGCAAACGCTATTTCCTAACAAGGAAGTGTCGCATTTACATTCATTTGAAGTGTAGACGAGGAATACATGACACTTCGCAAATCATATTATATCTTACCATGAAACATAGAAATGAGATGCGATATCGCGTTTTAAGAAGAATTAGAACTCTATTGCTACGATACCTAGACATCTGCAGACGCTATTTCCTAGCAAGGAAGTGTCGCATTTACATTCATTTGAATCGTAGACGAGGAATGCATTACACTTCGTAATGAATATTATATCTTATCATGAAACATAGATATGAGATGCGCTTTCGCGTTTTAAGAAGCAATAGAAAACTATTGCTACGATACCTAGACATCTGCAAACGATATTTCCTTGCAAGGAAGTGTCACATTTACATTCATTTGAAGTGTAGACGAGAAATACATAACACTTCGCAAATCATATTACATCTTACCATGAAACGTAGAAATGAGATGCGATATCGCGTTTTAAGAAGCATTAGAACCCTATTGCTACGATACCTAGACATCTGCAGACGCTATTTCCTAACAAGGAAGTGTCGCATTTACATTCATTTGAAGTGTAGACGAGGAAAACATGACACTTCGCAAATCATATTATATCTTACCATGAAACATAGAAATGAGATGCGCTTTCGCGTTTTAAGAAGCATTAGAAATCTATTGCTACGATAGGTAGACATCTGCAGACGCTATTTCCTAGCAAGGAAGTGTCGTATTTACATTCATTTGAATCGTAGACGAGGAATGCATTACACTTCGTAATGAATATTATATCTTATCATGAAACATAGATATGAGTTGCAATATCTCGTTTTAAGAAGCAATTGAACTCTATTGCTTCGATACATTGACATCTGCAAACGATATTTCCTTGCAAGGAAGTGTCACATTTACATTCATTTGAAGTGTAGACGAGAAATACGTAGCACTTCGCAAATCATATTACATCTTACCATGAAACGTAGAAATGCGTTGCGATATCGCGTTTTAAGAAGCATTAGAACTCTATTGCTACGATACCTAGACATCTGCAGACGCTATTTCCTAACAAGGAAGTATCGCATTTACATTCATTTGAAGTGTAGACGAGGAATACATGGCACTTCGCAAATCATATTATATCTTACCATGAAACATAGAAATGAGTTGCGATATCGCGTTTTAAGAAACATTGGAACTCTATTGCTACGATACCTAGACATCTGCAGACGCTATTTCCTAGCAAGGAAGTGTCGCAGTTACATTCATTTGAAGTGTAGACGAGGAATACATGACACTTCGCAAATCATATTATATCTTACTATGAAACATGGAAATGAGATGCGCTTTCGCGTTTTAAGAAGCATTAGAAATCTATTGCTACGATAGGTAGACATCTGCAGACGCTATTTCCTAACAAGGAAGTGTCGCATTTACATTCATTTGAAGTGTAGACGGGGAATACATGACACTTCGCAAATCATATTATATCTTACCATGAAACATAGTAATGAGATGCGATATCGCGTTTTAAGAAGCATTTTAACTCTATTGCTTCTATACGTACATATCTGCAAACGCAATTTCCTTGCAAGGAAGTGTCGCATTTACATTGATTTGAATCGTAGACGAGGAATGCATAACACTTCGCAATGAATATTATATCTTATCATGAAACATAGATATGAGTTGCAATATCTCGTTTTAAGAAGCATTTGAACTCTATTTCTTCGATACGTAGACATCTGCAAACGATATTTCCTTGCAAGGAAGTGTCACATTTACATTCATTTGAAGTGTAGACGAGAAATACATAACACTTCGCAAATCATATTACATCTTACCATGAAACGTAGAAATGAGATGCAATATCGCGTTTTAAGAAGCATTAGAACTCTATTGCTACGATACCTAGACATCTGCAGACGCTATTTCCTAGCAAGGAAGTGTCGCATTTACATTCATTTGAAGTGTAGACGAGGAATACATGACACTTCGCAAATCATATTATATCTTACCATGAAACATAGAAATGAGATGCGATATCGCGTTTTAAGAAGCATTAGAACTCTATAGCTACGATACCTAGACATCTGCAGACGCTATTTCCTAGCAAGGAAGTGTCGCATTTACATTCATTTGAAGTGTAGACGAGGAATACATGACACTTCGCAAATCCTATTATATCTTACCATGAAACATAGAAATGAGATGCGATATCGCGTTTTAAGAAGCATTAGAACACTATTGCTACGATACCTAGGCATCTGCAGACGCTATTTCCTAGCAAGGAAGTGTCGCATTTACATTCATTTGAAGTGTAGACGAGGAATACATGACACTTCGCAAATCATATTATATCTTACCATGAAACATAGAAATGAGATGCGATATCGCGTTTTAAGAAGCATTAGAACTCTATTGCTACGATACCTTGACATCTGCAGACGCTATTTCCTGGCAAGGAAGTGTCGCATTTACATTCATTTGAATCGTAGACGAGGAATGCGTAACACTTCGCAGTGAATATTATATCTTATCATGAAACATAGATATGAGTTGCAATATCTCGTTTTAAGAAGCATTTGAACTCTATTGCTTCGATACGTAGACATCTGCAAACGATACTTCCTTGCAAGGAAGTGTCACATTTACATTCATTTGAAGTGTAGACGAGGAATACATGACACTTCACAAATCATATTATATTTTACCATGAAACATAGAAATGAGATGCGATATCGCGTTTTAAGAAGCATTAGAACTCTATAGCTACGATACCTAGACATCTGCGGACGCTATTTCCTAGCAAGGAAGTGTCGCATTTACATTCATTTGAAGTGTAAACGAGGAATACATGACACTTCGCAAATCATATTATATCTTACCATGAAACATAGAAATGAGATGCGATATCGCGTTTTAAGAAGCATTAGAACACTATTGCTACGATACCTAGGCATCTGCAGACGCTATTTCCTAGCAAGGAAGTGTCGCATTTACATTCATTAGAACTGTAGACGAGGAATACATGACACTTCGCAAATCATATTATATCTTACCATGAAACGTAGAAATGAGATGCGATATCGCGTTTTAAGAAGCATTAGAACACTATTGCTACGATACCTAGGCATCTGCAGACGCTATTTCCTAGCAAGGAAGTGTCGCATTTACATTCATTTGAAGTGTAGACGAGGAATACATGACACTTCGCAAATCATATAATATCTTACCATGAAACATAGAAATGAGATGCGATATCGCGTTTTAAGAAGCATTAGAACTCTATTGCTACGATACCTTGACATCTGCAGACGCTATTTCCTAGCAAGGAAGTGTCGCATTTACATTCATTTGAATCGTAGACGAGGAATGCATAACACTTCGCAATGAATATTATGTCTTATCATGAAACATAGATATGAGTTGCAATATCTCGTTTTAAGAAGCATTTGAACTCTATTGATTCGATACGTAGACATCTGCAAACGATATTTCCCTGCAAGGAAGTGTCGCATTTACATTCATTTGAAGTGTAGACGAGGAATACATGACACTTCGCAAATCATATTATATCTTACCATGAAACATAGAAATGAGATGCGATATCGCGTTTTAAGAAGCATTAGAACACTATTGCTACGATACCTAGGCATCTGCAGACGCTATTTCCTAGCAAGGAAGTGTCGCATTTACATTCATTTGAAGTGTAGACGAGGAATACATGACACTTCGCAAATCATATTATATCTTACCATGAAACATAGAAATGAGATGCGATATCGTGTTTTAAGAAGCATTAGAACTCTATTGCTACGATACCTTGACATCTGCAGACGCTATTTCCTAGCAAGGAAGTGTCGCATTTACATTCATTTGAATCGTAGACGAGGAATGCATAACACTTCGCAATGAATATTATGTCTTATCATGAAACATAGATATGAGTTGCAATATCTCGTTTTAAGAAGCATTTGAACTCTATTGATCCGATACGTAGACATCTGCAAACGATATTTCCCTGCAAGGAAGTGTCGCATTTACATTCATTTGAAGTGTAGACGAGGAATACATGACACTTCGCAAATCATATTATATCTTACCATGAAACATAGAAATGAGATGCGATATCGCGTTTTAAGAAGCATTAGAACACTATTGCTACGATACCTAGGCATCTGCAGACGCTATTTCCTAGCAAGGAAGTGTCGCATTTACATTCATTTGAAGTTGTAGACGAGGAATACATGACACTTCGCAAATCATATTATATCTTACCATGAAACATAGAATTGAGGTGCGCTTTCGCGTTTTAAGAAGCATTAGAAATCTATTGCTACGATACGTAGACATCTGCAAACGCTATTTCCTAGCAAGGAAGTGTCGCATTTACATTCATTTGAAGTGTAGACGAGGAATACATGACACTTCGCAAATCATATTATAGCTTAGCATGACACATAGAAAAGAGATGCGATATCGCGTTTTAAGAATCATAAGAACTCTATTGCTACGATACGTACACATCTGCAAACGCTATTTCCTTGCAAGGAAGTGTCGCATTTACATTCATTTGAAGTGTAGACGAGGAATACATGACACTTCGCAAATCATATTATATCTTACCATCAAACATAGAAATGAGATGCGATATCGCGTTTTAAGAAGCATTAGAACTCTATTGCTACGATACCTAGACATCTGCAGACGCTATTTCCTAGCAAGGAAGTGTCGCATTTACATTCATTTGAATCGTAGACGAGGAATGCATAACACTTCGCAATGAATATTACATCTTACCATGAAACGTAGAAATGAGATGCGATATCGCGTTTTAAGAAGCATTAGAACTCTATTGCTACGATACCTAGACATTTGCAGACGCTATTTCCTAACAAGGAAGTGCCGCATTTACATTCATTTGAAGTGTAGACGAGGAATACATGACACTTCTCAAATCATATTATATCTTACCATGAAACATCGAAATGAGATGCGATATCGCGTTTTAAGAATCATATGAACTCTATTGCTACGACACGTAGACATCTGCAAACGCTATTTCCTACCAAGGAAGTGTCGCATTTACATTCATTTGAAGTGTAGACGAGGAATACATAACACTTCGCAAATCATATTATATCTTACCATGAAACATAGAAATGAGATGCGATATCGCGTTTTAAGAAGCATTAGAACTCTGTTGCTACGATACCTAGACATCTGCAGACGCTATTTCCTAGCAAGGAAGTGTCGCATTTACATTCATTTGAAGTGTAGACGAGGAATACATGACACTTCGCAAATCATATTATATCTTACCATGAAACATAGAAATGAGATGCGCTTTCGCGTTTTAAGAAGCATTAGAAATCTATTGCTACGATACGTAGACATCTGCAAGCGATATTTCCTTGCAAGGAAGTGTCACATTTACATTCATTTGAAGTGTAGACGAGAAATACATAACACTTCGCAAATCATATTACATCTTACCATGAACGTAGAAATGAGATGCGATATCGCGTTTTAAGAAGAATTAGAACTCTATTGCTACGATACCTAGACATCTGCAGACGCTATTTCCTAACAAGGAAGTGTCGCATTTACATTCATTTGAAGTGTAGACGAGG
Organism: Xylocopa sonorina; assembly: GCF_050948175.1. Classification (NCBI taxonomy): domain Eukaryota; kingdom Metazoa; phylum Arthropoda; class Insecta; order Hymenoptera; family Apidae; genus Xylocopa; species Xylocopa sonorina. The sequence goes on along the minus strand of NW_027490402.1, from coordinate 359,570 downwards.
AATACATGACACTTCGGCAAATCATATTATATCTTACCATGAAACATAGAAATGAGATGCGATATCGCGTTTTAAGAAAAATTAGAACTCTAGTGCTACGATACGTAGACATCTGCAAACGCTATTTCCTAACAAGGAAGTGTCGCATTTACATTCATTTGAAGTGTAGACGAGGAATACATGACACTTCGCAAATCATATTATATCTTACCATGAAAACATAGAAATGAGATGCGATATCGCGTTTTAAGAAGAATTAGAACTCTATTGCTACGATACCTAGACATCTGCAGATGCTATTTCCTAGCAAGGAAGTGTCGCATTTACATTCATTTGAATCGTAGACGAGGAATGCATTACACTTCGTAATGAATATTATATCTTATCATGAAACATAGATATGAGATGCGCTTTCGCGTTTTAAGAAGCAATAGAAAACTATTGCTACGATACCTAGACATCTGCAAACGATATTTCCTTGCAAGGAAGTGTCACATTTACATTCATTTGAAGTGTAGACGAGAAATACATAACACTTCGCAAATCATATTACATCTTACCATGAAACGTAGAAATGAGATGCGATATCGCGTTTTAAGAAGCATTAGAACCCTATTGCTACGATACCTAGACATCTGCAGACGCTATTTCCTAACAAGGAAGTGTCGCATTTACATTCATTTGAAGTGTAGACGAGGAATACATGACACTTCGCAAATCATATTATATCTTACCATGAAACATACAAATGAGATGCGCTTTCGCGTTTTAAGAAGCATTAGAAATCTATTGCTACGATAGGTAGACATCTGCAGACGCTATTTCCTAGCAAGGAAGTGCCGTATTTACATTCATTTGAATCGTAGACGAGGAATGCATTACACTTCGTAATGAATATTATATCTTATCATGAAACATAGATATGAGTTGCAATATCTCGTTTTAAGAAGCAATTGAACTCTATTGCTTCGATACATTGACATCTGCAAACGATATTTCCTTGCAAGGAAGTGTCACATTTACATTCATTTGAAGTGTAGACGAGAAATACGTAGCACTTCGCAAATCATATTACATCTTACCATGAAACGTAGAAATGCGTTGCGATATCGCGTTTTAAGAAGCATTAGAACTCTATTGCTACGATACCTAGACATCTGCAGACGCTATTTCCTAACAAGGAAGTATCGCATTTACATTCATTTGAAGTGTAGACGAGGAATACATGGCACTTCGCAAATCATATTATATCTTACCATGAAACATAGAAATGAGTTGCGATATCGCGTTTTAAGAAACATTGGAACTCTATTGCTACGATACCTAGACATCTGCAGACGCTATTTCCTAACAAGGAAGTGTCGCATTTACATTCATTGAAGTGTAGACGAGGAATACATGACACTTCGCAAATCATATTATATCTTACCATGAAACATAGAAATGAGATGCGATATCGCGTTTTTAAGAAGCATTAGAACTCTATAGCTACGATACCTAGACATCTGCAGACGCTATTTCCTAGCAAGGAAGTGTCGCATTTACATTCATTGAAGTGTAGACGAGGAATACATGACACTTCGCAAATCCTATTATATCTTACCATGAAACATAGAAATGAGATGCGATATCGCGTTTTAAGAAGCATTAGAACACTATTGCGACGATACCTAGGCATCTGCAGACGCTATTTCCTAGCAAGGAAGTGTCGCATTTACATTCATTTGAAGTGTAGACGAGGAATACATGACACTTCGCAAATCATATTATATCTTACCATGAAACATAGAAATGAGATGCGATATCGCGTTTTAAGAAGCATTAGAACTCTATTGCTACGATACCTTGACATCTGCAGACGCTATTTCCTGGCAAGGAAGTGTCGCATTTACATTCATTTGAATCGTAGACGAGGAATGCGTAACACTTCGCAGTGAATATTATATCTTATCATGAAACATAGATATGAGTTGCAATATCTCGTTTTAAGAAGCATTTGAACTCTATTGCTTCGATACGTAGACATCTGCAAACGATACTTCCTTGCAAGGAAGTGTCACATTTACATTCATTTGAAGTGTAGACGAGGAATACATGACACTTCACAAATCATATTATATTTTACCATGAAACATAGAAATGAGATGCGATATCGCGTTTTAAGAAGCATTAGAACTCTATAGCTACGATACCTAGACATCTGCAGACGCTATTTCCTAGCAAGGAAGTGTCGCATTTACATTCATTTGAAGTGTAAACGAGGAATACATGACACTTCGCAAATCATATTATATCTTACCATGAAACATAGAAATGAGATGCGATATCGCGTTTAAGAAGCATTAGAACACTATTGCTACGATACCTAGGCATCTGCAGACGCTATTTCCTAGCAAGGAAGTGTCGCATTTACATTCATTTGAAGTGTAGACGAGGAATACATGACACTTCGCAAATCATATTATATCTTACCATGAAACGTAGAAATGAGATGCGATATCGCGTTTTAAGAAGCATTAGAACACTATTGCTACGATACCTAGGCATCTGCAGACGCTATTTCCTAGCAAGGAAGTGTCGCATTTACATTCATTTGAAGTGTAGACGAGGAATACATGACACTTCGCAAATCATATTATATCTTACCATGAAACATAGAAATGAGATGCGATATCGCGTTTTAAGAAGCATTAGAACTCTATTGCTACGATACCTTGACATCTGCAGACGCTATTTCCTAGCAAGGAAGTGTCGCATTTACATTCATTTGAATCGTAGACGAGGAATGCATAACACTCGCAATGAATATTATGTCTTATCATGAAACATAGATATGAGTTGCAATATCTCGTTTTAAGAAGCATTTGAACTCTATTGATTCGATACGTAGACATCTGCAAACGATATTTCCCTGCAAGGAAGTGTCGCATTTACAATTCATTTGAAGTGTAGACGAGGAATACATGACACTTCGCAAATCATATTATATTCTTACCATGAAACATAGAAATGAGATGCGATATCGCGTTTTAAGAAGGCATTAGAACACTATTGCTACGATACCTAGGCATCTGCAGACGCTATTTCCTAGCAAGGAAGTGTCGCATTTACATTCATTTGAAGTGTAGACGAGGAATACATGACACTTCGCAAATCATATTATATCTTACCATGAAACATAGAAATGAGATGCGATATCGCGTTTTAAGAAGCATTAGAACTCTATTGCTACGAATACCTTGACATCTGCAGACGCTATTTCCTAGCAAGGAAGTGTCGCATTTACATTCATTTGAATCGTAGACGAGGAGTGCATAACACTTCGCAATGAATATTATGTCTATCATGAAACATAGATATGAGTTGCAATATCTCGTTTTAAGAAGCATTTGAACTCTATTGATTCGATACGTAGACATCTGCAAACGATATTTCCTTGCAAGGAAGTGTCACATTTACATTCAATTGAAGTGTAGACGAGAAATACATAACACTTCGCAAATTCATATTACATCTTAACATGAAACGTAGAAATGAGATGCGATATCGCGTTATAAGAAGCATTAGAACTCTATTGCTACGATACCTAGACATCTGCAGACGCTATTTCCTAACAAGGAAGTGTCGCATTTACATTCATTTGAAGTGTAGACGAGGAATACATAACAGTTCGCAAATCATATTATATCTTACCATGAAACATAGAAATGAGATGCGATATCGCGTTTTAAGAAGCATTTGAACTCTATTGATTCGATACGTAGACATCTGCAAACGATATTTCCCTGCAAGGAAGTGTCGCATTTACATTCATTTGAAGTGTAGACGAGGAATACATGACACTTCGCAAATCATATTATACCTTACCATGAAACATAGAAATGAGATGCGATATCGCGTTTTAAGAAGCATTAGAACACTATTGCTACGATACCTAGGCATCTGCAGACGCTATTTCCTAGCAAGGAAGTGTCGCATTTACATTCATTTGAAGTGTAGACGAGGAATACATGACACTTCGCAAATCATATTATATCTTACCATGAAACATAGAAATGAGATGCGATATCGCGTTTTAAGAAGCATTAGAACTCTATTGCTACGATACCTTGACATCTGCAGACGCTATTTCCTAGCAAGGAAGTGTCGCATTTACATTCATTTGAATCGTAGACGAGGAATGCATAACACTTCGCAATGAATATTATGTCTTATCATGAAACATAGATATGAGTTGCAATATCTCGTTTTAAGAAGCATTTGAACTCTATTGATTCGATACGTAGACATCTGCAAACGATATTTCCTTGCAAGGAAGTGACACATTTACATTCAATTGAAGTGTAGACGAGAAATACATAACACTTCGCAAATCATATTACATCTTAACATGAAACGTAGAAATGAGATGCGATATCGCGTTATAAGAAGCATTAGAACTCTATTGCTACGATACCTAGACATCTGCAGACGCTATTTCCTAACAAGGAAGTGTCGCATTTACATTCATTTGAAGTGTAGACGAGGAATACATAACAGTTCGCAAATCATATTATATCTTACAATGAAACATAGAAATGAGATGCGATATCGCGTTTTAAGAAGCATTAGAACTCTATTGCTACGATACCTTGACATCTGCAGACGCTATTTCCTAACAAGGAAGTGTCGCATTTACATTCATTTGAAGTGTAGACGAGGAATACATAACAGTTCGCAAATCATATTATATCTTACCATGAAACATAGAAATGAGATGCGATATCGCGTTTTAAGAAGCATTTGAACTCTATTGATTCGATACGTAGACATCTGCAGACGCTATTTCCTAGCAATGAAGTGTCGCATTTACATTCATTTGAAGTGTAGACGAGGAATACATGACACTTCGCAAATCATATTATATCTTACCATGAAACATAGAAATGAGATGCGATATCGCGTTTTAAGAAGCATTAGAACTCTATAGCTACGATACCTAGACATCTGCAGACGCTATTTCCTAGCAAGGAAGTGTCGCATTTACATTCATTTGAAGTGTAGACGAGGAATACATGACACTTCGCAAATCCTATTATATCTTACCATGAAACATAGAAATGAGATGCGATATCGCGTTTTAAGAAGCATTAGAACACTATTGCTACGATACCTAGGCATCTGCAGACGCTATTTCCTAGCAAGGAAGTGTCGCATTTACATTCATTTGAAGTGTAGACGAGGAATACATGACACTTCGCAAATCATATTATATCTTACCATGAAACATAGAAATGAGATGCGATATCGCGTTTTAAGAAGCATTAGAACTCTATTGCTACGATACCTTGACATCTGCAGACGCTATTTCCTGGCAAGGAAGTGTCGCATTTACATTCATTTGAATCGTAGACGAGGAATGCGTAACACTTCGCAGTGAATATTATATCTTATCATGAAACATAGATATGAGTTGCAATATCTCGTTTTAAGAAGCATTTGAACTCTATTGCTTCGATACGTAGACATCTGCAAACGATACTTCCTTGCAAGGAAGTGTCGCATTTACATTCATTTGAATCGTAGACGAGGAATGCGTAACACTTCGCAGTGAATATTATATCTTATCATGAAACATAGATATGAGTTGCAATATCTCGTTTTAAGAAGCATTTGAACTCTATTGCTTCGATACGTAGACATCTGCAAACGATACTTCCTTGCAAGGAAGTGTCACATTTACATTCATTTGAAGTGTAGACGAGGAATACATGACACTTCACAAATCATATTATATTTTACCATGAAACATAGAAATGAGATGCGATATCGCGTTTTAAGAAGCATTAGAACTCTATAGCTACGATACCTAGACATCTGCAGACGCTATTTCCTAGCAAGGAAGTGTCGCATTTACATTCATTTGAAGTGTAAACGAGGAATACATGACACTTCGCAAATCATATTATATCTTACCATGAAACATAGAAATGAGATGCGATATCGCGTTTTAAGAAGCATTAGAACACTATTGCTACGATACCTAGGCATCTGCAGACGCTATTTCCTAGCAAGGAAGTGTCGCATTTACATTCATTTGAAGTGTAGACGAGGAATACATGACACTTCGCAAATCATATTATATCTTACCATGAAACGTAGAAATGAGATGCGATATCGCGTATTAAGAAGCATTAGAACACTATTGCTACGATACCTAGGCATCTGCAGACGCTATTTCCTAGCAAGGAAGTGTCGCATTTACATTCATTTGAAGTGTAGACGAGGAATACATGACACTTCGCAAATCATATTATATCTTACCATGAAACATAGAAATGAGATTCGATATCGCGTTTTAAGAAGCATTAGAACTCTATTGCTACGATACCTTGACATCTGCAGACGCTATTTCCTAGCAAGGAAGTGTCGCATTTACATTCATTTGAATCGTAGACGAGGAATGCATAACACTTCGCAATGAATATTATGTCTTATCATGAAACATAGATATGAGTTGCAATATCTCGTTTTAAGAAACATTTGAACTCTATTGATTCGATACGTAGACATCTGCAAACGATATTTCCCTGCAAGGAAGTGTCGCATTTACATTCATTTGAAGTGTAGACGAGGAATACATGACACTTCGCAAATCATATTATATCTTACCATGAAACATAGAAATGAGATGCGATATCGCGTTTTAAGAAGCATTAGAACACTATTGCTACGATACCTAGGCATCTGCAGACGCTATTTCCTAGCAAGGAAGTGTCGCATTTACATTCATTTGAAGTGTAGACGAGGAATACATGACACTTCGCAAATCATATTATATCTTACCATGAAACATAGAAATGAGATGCGATATCGCGTTTTAAGAAGCATTAGAACTCTATTGCTACGATACCTTGACATCTGCAGACGCTATTTCCTAGCAAGGAAGAGTCGCATTTACATTCATTTGAATCGTAGACGAGGAATGCATAACACTTCGCAATGAATATTATGTCTTATCATGAAACATAGATATGAGTTGCAATATCTCGTTTTAAGAAGCATTTGAACTCAATTTCTTCGATACGTAGACATCTGCAAACGATATTTCCTTGCAAGGAAGTGTCACATTTACATTCATTTGAAGTGTAGACGAGAAATACATAACACTTCGCAAATCATATTACATCTTACCATGAAACGTAGAAATGAGATGCGATATCGCGTTTTAAGAAGCATTAGAACTCTATTGCTACGATACCTAGACATCTGCAGACGCTATTTCCTAGCAATGAAGTGTCGCATTTACATTCATTTGAAGTGTAGACGAGGAATACATGACACTTCGCAAATCATATTATATCTTACCATGAAACATAGAAATGAGATGCGATATCGCGTTTTAAGAAGCATTAGAACTCTATAGCTACGATACCTAGACATCTGCAGACGCTATTTCCTAGCAAGGAAGTGTCGCATTTACATTCATTTGAAGTGTAGACGAGGAATACATGACACTTCGCAAATCATATTATATCTTACTATGAATCATAGAAATGAGATGCGCCTTCGCGTTTTAAGAAGCATTAGAAATCTGTTGCTACGATACGTAGATATCTGCAAACGATATTTCCTTGCAAGGAAGTGTCACGTTTACATTCATTTGAAGTGTAGACGAGAAATACATAACACTTCGCAAATCATATTACATCTTACCATGAAACGTAGAAATGAGGTGCGATATCGCGTTTTAAGAAGCGTTAGAACTCTATTGCTACGATACCTAGGCATCTGCAGACGCTATTTCCTAGCAACGAAGTGTCGCATTTACATTCATTTGAAGTGTAGACGAGGAATACATGACACTTCGCAAATCATATTTTATCTTATCATGAAACATAGAAATGAGATGCGATATCGCGTTTTAAGAAGCATTAGAAATCTATTGCTACGATACGTAGACATCTGTAAACGCTATTTCCTTGCAAGGAAGTGTCGCATTTACATTCATTTGAAGTGTAGGCGAGGAATACATAACAGTTCGCAAATCATATTATATCTTACCATGAAACATAGAAATGATATGCGATATCGCGTATTAAGAAGCATTAGAACTCTATTGCTACGATACCTAGACATCTGCAGACGCTATTTCCTAGCAAGGAAGTGTCGCATTTACATTCATTTGAAGAGTAGACGAGGAATACATGACACTTCGCAAATCATATTATATCTTACCATGAAACATAGAAATGAGATGCGATATCGCGTTTTAAGAAGCATTAGAACTCTATTGCTACGATACCTAGACATCTGCAGACGCTATTTCCTAGGAAGGAAGTGTCGCATTTACATTCATTTGAAGTGTAGACGAGGAATACATGACACTTCGCAAATCATATTACATCTTACCATGAAGCGTAGAAATGAGGTGCGATATCGCGTTTTAAGAAGCATTAGAACTCTATTGCTACGATACCTAGACATCTGCAGACGCTATTTCCTAACAAGGAAGTATCGCATTTACATTCATTTGAAGTGTAGACGAGGAATACATGACACTTCGCAAATCATATTATAGCTTAGCATGAAACATAGAAAAGAGATGCGATATCGCGTTTTGAGAATCATAAGAACTCTATTGCTACGATACGTACACATCTGCAAACGCTATTTCCTTGCAAGGAAGTGTGGCATTTACATTCATTTGAAGTGTAGGCGAGGAATACATGACACTTCGCAAATCATATTATATCTTACCATGAAACATAGAAATGAGATGCGATATCGCGTTTTAAGAAGCATTAGAACTCTATTGCTACGATACCTAGACATCTGCAGACGCTATTTCCTAGCAAGGAAGTGTCGCATTTACATTCATTTGAATCGTAGACGAGGAATGCATAACACTTCGCAATGAATATTATATCTTATCATGAAACATAGATATGAGTTGCAATATCTCGGTTTAAGGAGCACTTGAACTCTATTGCTTCGATACGTAGACATCTGCAAACGATATTTCCTTGCAAGGAAGTGTCACATTTACATTCATTTGAAGTGTAGACGAGAAATACATAACACTTCGCAAATCATATTACATCTTACCATGAAACGTAGAAATGAGGTGCGATATCGCGTTTTAAGAAGCATTAGAACTCTATTGCTACGATGCCTAGACATCTGCAGACGCTATTTCCTAACAAGGAAGTATCGCATTTACATTCATTTGAAGTGTAGACGAGGAATACATGACACTTCGCAAATCATATTATATCTTACCATGAAACATAGAAATGAGATGCGATATCGCGTTTTAAGAAGCATTAGAACTCTATTGCTACGATACCTAGACATCTGCAAACGCTACTTCCTTGCAAGGAAGTGTCGCATTTACATTCATTTGAAGTGTAGGCGAGGAATACATAACAGTTCGCAAATCATATTATATCTTACCATGAAACATAGAAATGAGATGCGATATCGCGTTTTAAGAAGGATTAGAACTCTATTGCTACGATACCTAGACATCTGCAGACGCTATTTCCTAACAAGGAAGTATCGCATTTACATTCATTTGAAGTGTAGACGAGGAATACATGGCACTTCGCAAATCATATTATATCTTACCATGAAACATAGAAATGAGTTGCGATATCGCGTTTTAAGAAGCATTAGAACTCTATTGCTACGATACGTAGACATCTGCAAACGCTATTTCCTAACAAGGAAGTGTCGCATTTACATTCATTTGAAGTGTAGACGAGGAATACATAACAGTTCGCAAATCATATTATATCTTACCATGAAACATAGAAATGAGATGCGATATCGCGTTTTAAGAAGCATTAGAACTCTATTGCTACGATACCTTGGCATCTGCAGACGCTATTTCCTAACAAGGAAGTGTCGCATTTACATACATTTGAAGTGTAGACGAGGAATACATGACACTTCGCAAATCATATTATATCTTACCATGAAATATAGAAATGAGATGCGATATCGCGTTGTAAGAAGCATTAGAACTCTATTGCTACGATACCAAGACATCTGCAAACGCTATTTCCTTGCAAGGAAGTGTCGCATTTACATTCATTTGAAGTGTAGGCGAGGAATACATAACAGTTCGCAAATCATATTATATCTTACCATGAAACATAGAAATGAGATGCGATATCGCGTTTTAAGAAGCATTAGAACTCTATTGCTACGATACCTAGACATCTGCAGACGCTATTTCCTAGCAAGGAAGTGTCGCATTTACATTCATTTGAAGTGTAGACGAGGAATACATGACACTTCGCAAATCATATTATATCTTACTATGAAACATAGAAATGAGATGCGCCTTCGCGTTTTAAGAAGCATCAGAAATCTGTTGCTACGATACGTAGACATCTGCAAACGATATTTCCTTGCAAGGAAGTGTCACATTTACATTCATTTGAAGTGTAGACGAGAAATACATAACACTTCGCAAATCATATTACATCTTACCATGAAACGTAGAAATAAGATGCGATATCGCGTTTTAAGGAGCATTAGAACTCTATTGCTACGATACCTAGATATTTGCAGACGCTATTTCCTAACTAGGAAGTGTCGCATTTACATTCATTTGAAGTGTAGACGAGGAATACATGACACTTCGCAAATCATATTATATCTTACCATGAAACATCGAAATGAGGTGCGATATCGCGTTTTAAGAAGCATTAGAACTCTATTGCTACGATGCCTAGACATCTGCAGACGCTATTTCCTAACAAGGAAGTATCGCATTTACATTCATTTGAAGTGTAGACGAGGAATACATGACACTTCGCAAATCATATTATATCTTACCATGAAACATAGAAATGAGATGCGATATCGCGTTTTAAGAAGCATTAGAACTCTATTGCTACGATACCTAGACATCTGCAAACGCTATTTCCTTGCAAGGAAGTGTCGCATTTACATTCATTTGAAGTGTAGGCGAGGAATACATAACAGTTCGCAAATCATATTATATCTTACCATGAAACATAGAAATGAGATGCGATATCGCGTTTTAAGAAGGATTAGAACTCTATTGCTACGATACCTAGACATCTGCAGACGCTATTTCCTAACAAGGAAGTGTCGCATTTACATTTATTTGAAGTGTAGACGAGGAATACATGGCACTTCGCAAATCATATTATATCTTACCATGAAACATAGAAATGAGTTGCGATATCGCGTTTTAAGAAGCATTAGAACTCTATTGCTACGATACGTAGACATCTGCAAACGCTATTTCCTAACAAGGAAGTGTCGCATTTACATTCATTTGAAGTGTAGACGAGGAATACATAACACTTCGCAAATCATATTACATCTTACCATGAAACGTAGAAATGAGATGCGATATCGCGCTTTAAGAAGCATTAGAACTCTATTGCTACGATACCTAGACATCTGCAGACGCTATTTCCTAACAAGGAAGTGTCGCATTTACATTCATTTGAAGTGTAGACGAGGAATACATGACACTTCGCAAATCATATTATATCTTACTATGAATCATAGAAATGAGATGCGCCTTCGCGTTTTAAGAAGCATTAGAAATCTGTTGCTACGATACGTAGATATCTGCAAACGATATTTCCTTGCAAGGAAGTGTCACGTTTACATTCATTTGAAGTGTAGACGAGAAATACATAACACTTCGCAAATCATATTACATCTTACCATGAAACGTAGAAATGAGGTGCGATATCGCGTTTTAAGAAGCATTAGAACTCTATTGCTACGATACCTAGGCATCTGCAGACGCTATTTCCTAGCAACGAAGTGTCGCATTTACATTCATTTGAAGTGTAGACGAGGAATACATGACACTTCGCAAATCATATTTTATCTTATCATGAAACATAGAAATGAGATGCGATATCGCGTTTTAAGAAGCATTAGAAATCTATTGCTACGATACGTAGACATCTGTAAACGCTATTTCCTTGCAAGGAAGTGTCGCATTTACATTTATTTGAAGTGTAGACGAGGAATACATGGCACTTCGCAAATCATATTATATCTTACCATGAAACATAGAAATGAGTTGCGATATCGCGTTTTAAGAAGCATTAGAACTCTATTGCTACGATACGTAGACATCTGCAAACGCTATTTCCTAACAAGGAAGTGTCGCATTTACATTCATTTGAAGTGTAGACGAGGAATACATAACACTTCGCAAATCATATTACATCTTACCATGAAACGTAGAAATGAGATGCGATATCGCGCTTTAAGAAGCATTAGAACTCTATTGCTACGATACCTAGACATCTGCAGACGCTATTTCCTAACAAGGAAGTGTCGCATTTACATTCATTTGAAGTGTAGACGAGGAATACATGACACTTCGCAAATCATATTATATCTTACTATGAATCATAGAAATGAGATGCGCCTTCGCGTTTTAAGAAGCATTAGAAATCTGTTGCTACGATACGTAGATATCTGCAAACGATATTTCCTTGCAAGGAAGTGTCACGTTTACATTCATTTGAAGTGTAGACGAGAAATACATAACACTTCGCAAATCATATTACATCTTACCATGAAACGTAGAAATGAGGTGCGATATCGCGTTTTAAGAAGCATTAGAACTCTATTGCTACGATACCTAGGCATCTGCAGACGCTATTTCCTAGCAACGAAGTGTCGCATTTACATTCATTTGAAGTGTAGACGAGGAATACATGACACTTCGCAAATCATATTTTATCTTATCATGAAACATAGAAATGAGATGCGATATCGCGTTTTAAGAAGCATTAGAAATCTATTGCTACGATACGTAGACATCTGTAAACGCTATTTCCTTGCAAGGAAGTGTCGCATTTACATTCATTTGAAGTGTAGGCGAGGAATACATAACAGTTCGCAAATCATATTATATCTTACCATGAAACATAGAAATGAGATGCGATATCGCGTTTTAAGAAGCATTCAAACTCTATTGCTACGATACCTAGACATCTGCAGACGCTATTTCCTAGCAAGGAAGTGTCGCATTTACATTCATTTGAAGTGTAGACGAGGAATACATGACACTTCGCAAATCATATTATATCTTACCAAGAAACATAGAAATGAGTTGCGATATCGCGTTTTAAGAAGCATTAGAACTCTATTGCTACGATACGTAGACATCTGCAAACGCTATTTCCTAACAAGGAAGTGTCGCATTTACATTCATTTGAAGTGTAGACGAGGAATACATAACACTTCGCAAATCATATTACATCTTACCATGAAACGTAGAAATGAGATGCGATATCGCGCTTTAAGAAGCATTAGAACTCTATTGCTACGATACCTAGACATCTGCAGACGCTATTTCCTAACAAGGAAGTGTCGCATTTACATTCATTTGAAGTGTAGACGAGGAATACATGACACTTCGCAAATCATATTATATCTTACCATGAAACATAGAAATGAGATGCGATATCGCGTTTTAAGAAGGATTAGAACTCTATTGCTACGATACCTAGACATCTGCAGAGCTATTTCCTAGCAAGGAAGTGTCGCATTTACATTCATTTGAAGTGTAGACGAGGAATACATGACACTTCGCAAATCATATTATATCTTACTATGAAACATAGAAATGAGATGCGCCTTCGCGTTTTAAGAAGCATTAGAAATCTGTTGCTACGATACGTAGACATCTGCAAACGCTATTTCCTAGCAAAGAAGTGTCGCATTTACATTCATTTGAAGTGTAGACGAGGAATACATGACACTTCGCAAATCATATTATAGCTTAGCATGAAACATAGAAAAGAGATGCGATATCGCGTTTTAAGAATCATAAGAACTCTATTGCTACGATACGTACACATCTGCAAACGCTATTTCCTTGCAAGGAAGTGTCGCATTTACATTCATTTGAAGTGTAGACGAGGAATACATGACACTTCGCAAATCATATTATATCTTACCATGAAACAGAGAAATGAGATGCGATATCGCGTTTTAAGAAGCATTAGAACTCTATTGCTACGATACCTAGACATCTGCAGACGCTATTTCCTAGCAAGGAAGTGTCGCATTTACATTCATTTGAATCGTAGACGAGGAATGCATAACACTTCGCAATGAATATTATATCTTATCATGAAACATAGATATGAGTTGCAATATCTCGTTTTAAGAAGCACTTGAACTCTATTGCTTCGATACGTAGACATCTGCAAACGATATTTCCTTGCAAGGAAGTGTCACATTTACATTCATTTGAAGTGTAGACGAGAAATACATAACACTTCGCAAATCATATTACATCTTACCATGAAACGTAGAAATGAGGTGCGATATCGCGTTTTAAGAAGAATTAGAACTCTATTGCTACGATACCTAGACATCTGCAGACGCTATTTCCTAACAAGGAAGTATCGCATTTACATTCATTTGAAGTGTAGACGAGGAATACATGGCACTTCGCAAATCATATTATATCTTACCATGAAACATAGAAATGAGTTGCGATATCGCGTTTTAAAAAGCATTAGAACTCTATTGCTACGATACCTAGGCATCTGCAGACGCTATTTCCTAGCAAGGAAGCGTCGCATTTACATTCATTTGAAGTGTAGACGAGGAATACATGACACTTCGCAAATCATATTATATCTTACCATGAAACATAGAAATGAGATGCGCTTTCGCGTTTTAAGAAGCATTAGAAATCTATTGCTACGATACGTAGACATCTGCAAACCCTATTTCCTAGCAAGGAAGTGTCGCATTTACATTCATTTGAAGTGTAGACGAGCAATACATGACACTTCGCAAATCATATTATAGCTTAACATGAAACATAGAAAAGAGATGCGATATCGCGTTTTAAGAATCATAAGAACTCTATTGCTACGATACGTACACATCTGCAAACGCTATTTCCTTGCAAGGAAGTGTCGCATTTACATTCATTTGAAGTGTAGACGAGGAATACATGACACTTCGCAAATCATATTATATCTTACCATGAAACATAGAAATGAGATGCGATATCGCGTTTTAAGAAGCATTAGAACTCTATAGCTACGATACCTAGACATCTGCAGACGCTATTTCCTAGCAAGGAAGTGTCGCATTTACATTCATTTGAAGTGTAGACGAGGAATACATGACACTTCGCAAATCATATTATATCTTACTATGAATCATAGAAATGAGATGCGCCTTCGCGTTTTAAGAAGCATTAGAAATCTGTTGCTACGATACGTAGATATCTGCAAACGATATTTCCTTGCAAGGAAGTGTCACGTTTACATTCATTTGAAGTGTAGACGAGAAATACATAACACTTCGCAAATCATATTACATCTTACCATGAAACGTAGAAATGAGGTGCGATATCGCGTTTTAAGAAGCGTTAGAACTCTATTGCTACGATACCTAGGCATCTGCAGACGCTATTTCCTAGCAACGAAGTGTCGCATTTACATTCATTTGAAGTGTAGACGAGGAATACATGACACTTCGCAAATCATATTTTATCTTATCATGAAACATAGAAATGAGATGCGATATCGCGTTTTAAGAAGCATTAGAAATCTATTGCTACGATACGTAGACATCTGTAAACGCTATTTCCTTGCAAGGAAGTGTCGCATTTACATTCATTTGAAGTGTAGGCGAGGAATACATAACAGTTCGCAAATCATATTATATCTTACCATGAAACATAGAAATGATATGCGATATCGCGTATTAAGAAGCATTAGAACTCTATTGCTACGATACCTAGACATCTGCAGACGCTATTTCCTAGCAAGGAAGTGTCGCATTTACATTCATTTGAAGAGTAGACGAGGAATACATGACACTTCGCAAATCATATTATATCTTACCATGAAACATAGAAATGAGATGCGATATCGCGTTTTAAGAAGCATTAGAACTCTATTGCTACGATACCTAGACATCTGCAGACGCTATTTCCTAGGAAGGAAGTGTCGCATTTACATTCATTTGAAGTGTAGACGAGGAATACATGACACTTCGCAAATCATATTACATCTTACCATGAAGCGTAGAAATGAGGTGCGATATCGCGTTTTAAGAAGCATTAGAACTCTATTGCTACGATACCTAGACATCTGCAGACGCTATTTCCTAACAAGGAAGTATCGCATTTACATTCATTTGAAGTGTAGACGAGGAATACATGACACTTCGCAAATCATATTATAGCTTAGCATGAAACATAGAAAAGAGATGCGATATCGCGTTTTGAGAATCATAAGAACTCTATTGCTACGATACGTACACATCTGCAAACGCTATTTCCTTGCAAGGAAGTGTGGCATTTACATTCATTTGAAGTGTAGGCGAGGAATACATGACACTTCGCAAATCATATTATATCTTACCATGAAACATAGAAATGAGATGCGATATCGCGTTTTAAGAAGCATTAGAACTCTATTGCTACGATACCTAGACATCTGCAGACGCTATTTCCTAGCAAGGAAGTGTCGCATTTACATTCATTTGAATCGTAGACGAGGAATGCATAACACTTCGCAATGAATATTATATCTTATCATGAAACATAGATATGAGTTGCAATATCTCGGTTTAAGGAGCACTTGAACTCTATTGCTTCGATACGTAGACATCTGCAAACGATATTTCCTTGCAAGGAAGTGTCACATTTACATTCATTTGAAGTGTAGACGAGAAATACATAACACTTCGCAAATCATATTACATCTTACCATGAAACGTAGAAATGAGGTGCGATATCGCGTTTTAAGAAGCATTAGAACTCTATTGCTACGATGCCTAGACATCTGCAGACGCTATTTCCTAACAAGGAAGTATCGCATTTACATTCATTTGAAGTGTAGACGAGGAATACATGACACTTCGCAAATCATATTATATCTTACCATGAAACATAGAAATGAGATGCGATATCGCGTTTTAAGAAGCATTAGAACTCTATTGCTACGATACCTAGACATCTGCAAACGCTACTTCCTTGCAAGGAAGTGTCGCATTTACATTCATTTGAAGTGTAGGCGAGGAATACATAACAGTTCGCAAATCATATTATATCTTACCATGAAACATAGAAATGAGATGCGATATCGCGTTTTAAGAAGGATTAGAACTCTATTGCTACGATACCTAGACATCTGCAGACGCTATTTCCTAACAAGGAAGTATCGCATTTACATTCATTTGAAGTGTAGACGAGGAATACATGGCACTTCGCAAATCATATTATATCTTACCATGAAACATAGAAATGAGTTGCGATATCGCGTTTTAAGAAGCATTAGAACTCTATTGCTACGATACGTAGACATCTGCAAACGCTATTTCCTAACAAGGAAGTGTCGCATTTACATTCATTTGAAGTGTAGACGAGGAATACATAACAGTTCGCAAATCATATTATATCTTACCATGAAACATAGAAATGAGATGCGATATCGCGTTTTAAGAAGCATTAGAACTCTATTGCTACGATACCTTGGCATCTGCAGACGCTATTTCCTAACAAGGAAGTGTCGCATTTACATACATTTGAAGTGTAGACGAGGAATACATGACACTTCGCAAATCATATTATATCTTACCATGAAATATAGAAATGAGATGCGATATCGCGTTGTAAGAAGCATTAGAACTCTATTGCTACGATACCAAGACATCTGCAAACGCTATTTCCTTGCAAGGAAGTGTCGCATTTACATTCATTTGAAGTGTAGGCGAGGAATACATAACAGTTCGCAAATCATATTATATCTTACCATGAAACATAGAAATGAGATGCGATATCGCGTTTTAAGAAGCATTAGAACTCTATTGCTACGATACCTAGACATCTGCAGACGCTATTTCCTAGCAAGGAAGTGTCGCATTTACATTCATTTGAAGTGCAGACGAGGAATACATGACACTTCGCAAATCATATTATATCTTACTATGAAACATAGAAATGAGATGCGCCTTCGCGTTTTAAGAAGCATCAGAAATCTGTTGCTACGATACGTAGACATCTGCAAACGATATTTCCTTGCAAGGAAGTGTCACATTTACATTCATTTGAAGTGTAGACGAGAAATACATAACACTTCGCAAATCATATTACATCTTACCATGAAACGTAGAAATAAGATGCGATATCGCGTTTTAAGGAGCATTAGAACTCTATTGCTACGATACCTAGATATTTGCAGACGCTATTTCCTAACTAGGAAGTGTCGCATTTACATTCATTTGAAGTGTAGACGAGGAATACATGACACTTCGCAAATCATATTATATCTTACCATGAAACATCGAAATGAGGTGCGATATCGCGTTTTAAGAAGCATTAGAACTCTATTGCTACGATGCCTAGACATCTGCAGACGCTATTTCCTAACAAGGAAGTATCGCATTTACATTCATTTGAAGTGTAGACGAGGAATACATGACACTTCGCAAATCATATTATATCTTACCATGAAACATAGAAATGAGATGCGATATCGCGTTTTAAGAAGCATTAGAACTCTATTGCTACGATACCTAGACATCTGCAAACGCTATTTCCTTGCAAGGAAGTGTCGCATTTACATTCATTTGAAGTGTAGGCGAGGAATACATAACAGTTCGCAAATCATATTATATCTTACCATGAAACATAGAAATGAGATGCGATATCGCGTTTTAAGAAGGATTAGAACTCTATTGCTACGATACCTAGACATCTGCAGACGCTATTTCCTAACAAGGAAGTATCGCATTTACATTCATTTGAAGTGTAGACGAGGAATACATGGCACTTCGCAAATCATATTATATCTTACCATGAAACATAGAAATGAGTTGCGATATCGCGTTTTAAGAAGCATTAGAACTCTATTGCTACGATACGTAGACATCTGCAAACGCTATTTCCTAACAAGGAAGTGTCGCATTTACATTCATTTGAAGTGTAGACGAGGAATACATAACAGTTCGCAAATCATATTATATCTTACCATGAAACATAGAAATGAGATGCGATATCGCGTTTTAAGAAGCATTAGAACTCTATTGCTACGATACCTTGGCATCTGCAGACGCTATTTCCTAACAAGGAAGTGTCGCATTTACATACATTTGAAGTGTAGACGAGGAATACATGACACTTCGCAAATCATATTATATCTTACCATGAAATATAGAAATGAGATGCGATATCGCGTTGTAAGAAGCATTAGAACTCTATTGCTACGATACCTAGACATCTGCAAACGCTATTTCCTTGCAAGGAAGTGTCGCATTTACATTCATTTGAAGTGTAGGCGAGGAATACATAACAGTTCGCAAATCATATTATATCTTACCATGAAACATAGAAATGAGATGCGATATCGCGTTTTAAGAAGCATTAGAACTCTATTGCTACGATACCTAGACATCTGCAGACGCTATATCCTAGCAAGGAAGTGTCGCATTTACATTCATTTGAAGTGTAGACGAGGAATACATGACACTTCGCAAATCATATTATATCTTACTATGAAACATAGAAATGAGATGCGCCTTCGCGTTTTAAGAAGCATTAGAACTCTATTGCTACGATACCTAGACATCTGCAAACGATATTTCCTTGCAAGGAAGTGTCACATTTACATTCATTTGAAGTGTAGACGAGAAATACATAACACTTCGCAAATCATATTACATCTTACCATGAAACGTAGAAATAAGATGCGATATCGCGTTTTAAGGAGCATTAGAACTCTATTGCTACGATACCTAGACATTTGCAGACGCTATTTCCTAACTAGGAAGTGTCGCATTTACATTCATTTGAAGTGTAGACGAGGAATACATGACACTTCGCAAATCATATTATATCTTACCATGAAACATCGAAATGAGGTGCGATATCGCGTTTTAAGAAGCATTAGAACTCTATTGCTACGATGCCTAGACATCTGCAGACGCTATTTCCTAACAAGGAAGTATCGCATTTACATTCATTTGAAGTGTAGACGAGGAATACATGACACTTCGCAAATCATATTATATCTTACCATGAAACATAGAAATGAGATGCGATATCGCGTTTTAAGAAGCATTAGAACTCTATTGCTACGATACCTAGACATCTGCAAACGCTATTTCCTTGCAAGGAAGTGTCGCATTTACATTCATTTGAAGTGTAGGCGAGGAATACATAACAGTTCGCAAATCATATTATATCTTACCATGAAACATAGAAATGAGATGCGATATCGCGTTTTAAGAAGGATTAGAACTCTATTGCTACGATACCTAGACATCTGCAGACGCTATTTCCTAACAAGGAAGTATCGCATTTACATTCATTTGAAGTGTAGACGAGGAATACATGGCACTTCGCAAATCATATTATATCTTACCATGAAACATAGAAATGAGTTGCGATATCGCGTTTTAAGAAGCATTAGAACTCTATTGCTACGATACGTAGACATCTGCAAACTCTATTTCCTAACAAGGAAGTGTCGCATTTACATTCATTTGAAGTGTAGACGAGGAATACATAACAGTTCGCAAATCATATTATATCTTACCATGAAACATAGAAATGAGATGCGATATCGCGTTTTAAGAAGCATTAGAACTCTATTGCTACGATACCTTGGCATCTGCAGACGCTATTTCCTAACAAGGAAGTGTCGCATTTACATACATTTGAAGTGTAGACGAGGAATACATGACACTTCGCAAATCATATTATATCTTACCATGAAATATAGAAATGAGATGCGATATCGCGTTGTAAGAAGCATTAGAACTCTATTGCTACGATACCTAGACATCTGCAAACGCTATTTCCTTGCAAGGAAGTGTCGCATTTACATTCATTTGAAGTGTAGGCGAGGAATACATAACAGTTCGCAAATCATATTATATCTTACCATGAAACATAGAAATGAGATGCGATATCGCGTTTTAAGAAGCATTAGAACTCTATTGCTACGATACCTAGACATCTGCATACGCTATTTCCTAGCAAGGAAGTGTCGCATTTACATTCATTTGAAGTGTAGACGAGGAATACATGACACTTCGCAAATCATATTATATCTTACTATGAAACATAGAAATGAGATGCGCCTTCGCGTTTTAAGAAGCATTAGAAATCTGTTGCTACCATACGTAGACATCTGCAAACGATATTTCCTTGCAAGGAAGTGTCACATTTACATTCATTTGAAGTGTAGACGAGAAATACATAACACTTCGCAAATCATATTACATCTTACCATGAAACGTAGAAATAAGATGCGATATCGCGTTTTAAGGAGCATTAGAACTCTATTGCTACGATACCTAGACATTTGCAGACGCTATTTCCTAACTAGGAAGTGTCGCATTTACATTCATTTGAAGTGTAGACGAGGAATACATGACACTTCGCAAATCATATTATATCTTACCATGAAACATCGAAATGAGGTGCGATATCGCGATTTAAGAATCATATGAACTCTATTGCTACGACACGTAGACATCTGCAAACGCTATTTCCTTGCAAGGAAGTGTCGCATTTACATTCATTTGAAGTGTAGACGAGGAATACATGACACTTCGCAAATCATATTATATCTTACCATGAAACATAGAAATGAGATGCGATATCGCGTTCTAAGAAGCATTAGAACTCTATTGCTACGATACCTAGACATCTGCAAACGCTATTTCCTTGCAAGGAAGTGTCGCATTTACATTCATTTGAAGTGTAGGCGAGGAATACATAACAGTTCGCAAATCATATTATATCTTACCATGAAACATAGAAATGAGATGCGATATCGCGTTTTAAGAAGCATTAGAACTCTATTGCTACGATACCTAGACATCTGCATACGCTATTTCCTAGCAAGGAAGTGTCGCATTTACATTCATTTGAAGTGTAGACGAGGAATACATGACACTTCGCAAATCATATTATATCTTACTATGAAACATAGAAATGAGATGCGCCTTCGCGTTTTAAGAAGCATTAGAAATCTGTTGCTACCATACGTAGACATCTGCAAACGATATTTCCTTGCAAGGAAGTGTCACATTTACATTCATTTGAAGTGTAGACGAGAAATACATAACACTTCGCAAATCATATTACATCTTACCATGAAACGTAGAAATGAGATGCGATATCGCGTTTTAAGAAGCATTAGAACTCTATTGCTACGATACGTAGACATCTGCAAACGCTATTTCCTAACAAGGAAGTGTCGCATTTACATTCATTTGAAGTGTAGACGAGGAATACATAACAGTTCGCAAATCATATTATATCTTACCATGAAACATAGAAATGAGATGCGATATCGCGTTTTAAGAAGCATTAGAACTCTATTGCTACGATACCTTGGCATCTGCAGACGCTATTTCCTAACAAGGAAGTGTCGCATTTACATACATTTGAAGTGTAGACGAGGAATACATAACACTTCGCAAATCATATTATATCTTACCATGAAATATAGAAATGAGATGCGATATCGCGTTGTAAGAAGCATTAGAACTCTATTGCTACGATACCTAGACATCTGCAAACGCTATTTCCTTGCAAGGAAGTGTCGCATTTACATTCATTTGAAGTGTAGGCGAGGAATACATAACAGTTCGCAAATCATATTATATCTTACCATGAAACATAGAAATGAGATGCGATATCGCGTTTTAAGAAGCATTAGAACTCTATTGCTACGATACCTAGACATCTGCAGACGCTATTTCCTAGCAAGGAAGTGTCGCATTTACATTCATTTGAAGTGTAGACGAGGAATACATGACACTTCGCAAATCATATTATATCTTACTATGAAACATAGAAATGAGATGCGCCTTCGCGTTTTAAGAAGCATTAGAAATCTGTTGCTACGATACGTAGACATCTGCAAACGATATTTCCTTGCAAGGAAGTGTCACATTTACATTCATTTGAAGTGTAGACGAGAAATACATAACACTTCGCAAATCATATTACATCTTACCATGAAACGTAGAAATAAGATGCGATATCGCGTTTTAAGGAGCATTAGAACTCTATTGCTACGATACCTAGACATTTGCAGACGCTATTTCCTAACTAGGAAGTGTCGCATTTACATTCATTTGAAGTGTAGACGAGGAATACATGACACTTCGCAAATCATATTATATCTTACCATGAAACATCGAAATGAGGTGCGATATCGCGATTTAAGAATCATATGAACTCTATTGCTACGATACCTAGACATCTGCATACGCTATTTCCTAGCAAGGAAGTGTCGCATTTACATTCATTTGAAGTGTAGACGAGGAATACATGACACTTCGCAAATCATATTATATCTTACTATGAAACATAGAAATGAGATGCGCCTTCGCGTTTTAAGAAGCATTAGAAATCTGTTGCTACCATACGTAGACATCTGCAAACGATATTTCCTTGCAAGGAAGTGTCACATTTACATTCATTTGAAGTGTAGACGAGAAATACATAACACTTCGCAAATCATATTACATCTTACCATGAAACGTAGAAATGAGATGCGATATCGCGTTTTAAGAAGCATTAGAACTCTATTGCTACGATACCTAGACATTTGCAGACGCTATTTCCTAACAAGGAAGTGTCGCATTTACATTCATTTGAGGTGTAGACGAGGAATACATGACACTTCGCAAATCATATTATACCTTACCATGAAACATAGAAATGAGATGCGATATCGCGTTTTAAGAATCATATGAACTCTATTGCTACGATACGTAGACATCTGCAAACGCTATTTCCTAACAAGGAAGTGTCGCATTTACATTCATTTGAAGTGTAGACGAGGAATACATGACACTTCGCAAATCATATTATATCTTACCATGAAACATAGAAATGAGATGCGCTTTCGCGTTTTAAGAAGCATTAGAAATCTATTGCTACGATACGTAGACATCTGCAAACGATATTTCCTTGCAAGGAAGTGTCACATTTACATTCATTTGAAGTGTAGACGAGAAATACATAACACTTCGCAAATCATATTACATCGTACCATAAAACGTAGAAATGAGATGCGATATCGCGTTTTAAGAAGCATTAGAACTCTATTGCTACGATACCTAGACATCTGCAGACGCTATTTCCTAGCAAGGAAGTGTCGCATTTACATTCATTTGAAGTGTAGACGAGGAATACATGACACTTCGCAAATCATATTATATCTTACCATGAAACATCGAAATGAGATGCGATATCGCGTTTTAAGAATCATATGAACTCTATTGCTACGACACGTAGACATCTGCAAACGCTATTTCCTTGCAAGGAAGTGTCGCATTTACTTTCATTTGAATCGTAGACGAGGAATGCATAACACTTCGCAATGAATATTATATCTTATCATGAAACATAGATATGAGATGCAGTATCTCGTTTTAAGCAGCATTTGAACTCTATTTCTTCGATACCTAGACATCTGCAGACGCTATTTCCTAGCAAGGAAGTGTCGCATTTACATTCATTTGAAGTGTAGACGAGGAATACATGACACTTCGCAAATCATATTATATCTGACCATGAAACATCGAAATGAGATGCGATATCGCGTTTTAAGAATCATATGAACTCTATTGCTACGACACGTAGACATCTGCAAACGCTATTTCCTACCAAGGAAGTGTCGCATTTACATTCATTTGAAGTGTAGGCGTGGAATACATAACAGTTCGCAAATCATATTATATCTTACCATGAAACATAGAAATGAGATGCGATATCGCGTTTTAAGAAGCATTAGAACTCTATTGCTACGATACCTAGACATCTGCAGACGCTATTTCCTAGCAAGGAAGTGTCGCATTTACATTCATTTGAAGTGTAGACGAGGAATACATGACACTTCGCAAATCATATTATATCTTACCGTGAAACATAGAAATGAGATGCGATATCGCGTTTTAAGAAGCATTAGAACTCTAATGCTACGATACCTTGACATCTGCAGACGCTATTTCCTAACAAGGAAGTGTCGCATTTACATTCATTTGAAGCGTAGACGAGGAATACATGACACTTCGCAAATCATATTATATCTTACCATGAAACATAGAAATGAGATGCGATATCGCGTTTTAAGAAGAATTAGAACTCTATTGCTACGATACGTAGACATCTGCAAACGCTATTTCCTAACAAGGAAGTGTCGCATTTACATTCATTTGAAGTGTAGACGAGGAATACATGACACTTCGCAAATCATATTATATCTTACCATGAAACATAGAAATGAGATGCGATATCGCGTTTTAAGAAGAATTAGAACTCTATTGCTACGATACCTAGACATCTGCAGACGCTATTTCCTAACAAGGAAGTGTCGCATTTACATTCATTTGAAGTGTAGACGAGTAATACATGACACTTCGCAAATCATATTATATCTTACCATGAAACATAGAAATGAGATGCGATATCGCGTTTTAAGGAGCATTAGAACTCTATTGCTACGATACCTAGACATCTGCAGTCGCTATTTCCTAGCAAGGAAGTGTCGCATTTACATTCATTTGAATCGTAGACGAGGAATGCATTACACTTCGCAATGAATATTATATCTTATCATGAAACATAGATATGAGTTGCAATCTCTCGTTTTAAGAAGCACTTGAACTCTATTGCTTCGATACATTGACATCTGCAGACGCTATTTCCTAGCAAGGAAGTGTCGCAGTTACATTCATTTGAAGTGTAGACGAGGAATACATGACACTTCGCAAATCATATTATATCTTACCATGAAACATAGAAATGAGATGCGCTTTCGCGTTTTAAGAAGCATTAGAAATCTATTGCTACGATACGTAGACATCTGCGAACGCTATTTCCTAGCAAGGAAGTGTCGCATTTACATTCATTTGAAGTGTAGACGAGGAATACATGACACTTCGCAAATCATATTATATCTTACCATGAAACATAGAAATGAGATGCGTTATCACGTTTTTAGAATCATAAGAACTCTATTGCAACGATACGTACACATCTGGAAACGCTATTTCCTTGCAAGGAAGTGTCGCATTTACATTCATTTGAAGTGTAGACGAGGAATACATGACACTTCGCAAATCATATTATATCTTACCATGAAACATAGAAATGAGATGCGATATCGCGTTTTAAGAAGCATTAGAACTCTATATCTACGATACCTAGACATCTGCAAACAATATTTCCTTGCAAGGAAGTGTCACATTTACATTCATTTGAAGTGTAGACGAGAAATACATAACACTTCGCAAATCATATTACATCTTACCATGAAACGTAGAAATGAGATGCGATATCGCGTTTTAAGAAGCATTAGAACTCTATTGCTACGATAACTAGACATTTGCAGACGCTATTTCCTAACAAGGAAGTGTCGCATTTACATTCATTTGAGGTGTAGACGAGGAATACATGACACTTCGCAAATCATATTAAACCTTACCATGAAACATAGAAATGAGATGCGATATCGCGTTTTAAGAATCATATGAACTCTATTGCTACGATACGTAGACATCTGCAAACGCTATTTCCTAACAAGGAAGTGTCGCATTTACATTCATTTGAAGTGTAGACGAGGAATACATGACACTTCGCAAATCATATTATATCTTACCATGAAACATAGAAATGAGATGCGCTTTCGCGTTTTAAGAAGCATTAGAAATCTATTGCTACGATACGTAGACATCTGCAAACGATATTTCCTTGCAAGGAAGTGTCACATTTACATTCATTTGAAGTGTAGACGAGAAATACATAACACTTCGCAAATCATATTACATCGTACCATAAAACGTAGAAATGAGATGCGATATCGCGTTTTAAGAAGCATCAGAACTCTATTGCTACGATACCTAGACATCTGCAGACGCTATTTCCTAGCAAGGAAGTGTCGCATTTACATTCATTTGAAGTGTAGACGAGGAATACATGACACTTCGCAAATCATATTATATCTTACCATGAAACATCGAAATGAGATGCGATATCGCGTTTTAAGAATAATATGAACTCTATTGCTACGACACGTAGACATCTGCATACGCTATTTCCTAGCAAGGAAGTGTCGCATTTACATTCATTTGAAGTGTAGACGAGGAATACATGACACTTCGCAAATCATATTATATCTTACTATGAAACATAGAAATGAGATGCGCCTTCGCGTTTTAAGAAGCATTAGAAATCTGTTGCTACCATACGTAGACATCTGCAAACGATATTTCCTTGCAAGGAAGTGTCACATTTACATTCATTTGAAGTGTAGACGAGAAATACATAACACTTCGCAAATCATATTACATCTTACCATGAAACGTAGAAATGAGATGCGATATCGCGTTTTAAGAAGCATTAGAACTCTATTGCTACGATACCTAGACATTTGCAGACGCTATTTCCTAACAAGGAAGTGTCGCATTTACATTCATTTGAGGTGTAGACGAGGAATACATGACACTTCGCAAATCATATTATACCTTACCATGAAACATAGAAATGAGATGCGATATCGCGTTTTAAGAATCATATGAACTCTATTGCTACGATACGTAGACATCTGCAAACGCTATTTCCTAACAAGGAAGTGTCGCATTTACATTCATTTGAAGTGTAGACGAGGAATACATGACACTTCGCAAATCATATTATATCTTACCATGAAACATAGAAATGAGATGCGCTTTCGCGTTTTAAGAAGCATTAGAAATCTATTGCTACGATACGTAGACATCTGCAAACGATATTTCCTTGCAAGGAAGTGTCACATTTACATTCATTTGAAGTGTAGACGAGAAATACATAACACTTCGCAAATCATATTACATCGTACCATAAAACGTAGAAATGAGATGCGATATCGCGTTTTAAGAAGCATTAGAACTCTATTGCTA
This sequence comes from Xylocopa sonorina, assembly GCF_050948175.1. Lineage (NCBI taxonomy): Eukaryota > Metazoa > Arthropoda > Insecta > Hymenoptera > Apidae > Xylocopa > Xylocopa sonorina. The sequence goes on along the minus strand of NW_027490402.1, from coordinate 331,631 downwards.
CGATACCTAGACATCTGCAGACGCTATTTCCTAGCAAGGAAGTGTCGCATTTACATTCATTTGAAGTGTAGACGAGGAATACATGACACTTCGCAAATCATATTATATCTTACCATGAAACATCGAAATGAGATGCGATATCGCGTTTTAAGAATCATATGAACTCTATTGCTACGACACGTAGACATCTGCAAACGCTATTTCCTTGCAAGGAAGTGTCGCATTTACTTTCATTTGAATCGTAGACGAGGAATGCATAACACTTCGCAATGAATATTATATCTTATCATGAAACATAGATATGAGATGCAGTATCTCGTTTTAAGCAGCATTTGAACTCTATTTCTTCGATACCTAGACATCTGCAGACGCTATTTCCTAGCAAGGAAGTGTCGCATTTACATTCATTTGAAGTGTAGACGAGGAATACATGACACTTCGCAAATCATATTATATCTGACCATGAAACATCGAAATGAGATGCGATATCGCGTTTTAAGAATCATATGAACTCTATTGCTACGACACGTAGACATCTGCAAACGCTATTTCCTACCAAGGAAGTGTCGCATTTACATTCATTTGAAGTGTAGGCGTGGAATACATAACAGTTCGCAAATCATATTATATCTTACCATGAAACATAGAAATGAGATGCGATATCGCGTTTTAAGAAGCATTAGAACTCTATTGCTACGATACCTAGACATCTGCAGACGCTATTTCCTAGCAAAGAAGTGTCGCATTTACATTCATTTGAAGTGTAGACGAGGAATACATGACACTTCGCAAATCATATTATATCTTACCGTGAAACATAGAAATGAGATGCGATATCGCGTTTTAAGAAGCATTAGAACTCTAATGCTACGATACCTTGACATCTGCAGACGCTATTTCCTAACAAGGAAGTGTCGCATTTACATTCATTTGAAGTGTAGACGAGGAATACATGACACTTCGCAAATCATATTATATCTTACCATGAAACATAGAAATGAGATGCGATATCGCGTTTTAAGAAGAATTAGAACTCTATTGCTACGATACGTAGACATCTGCAAACGCTATTTCCTAACAAGGAAGTGTCGCATTTACATTCATTTGAAGTGTAGACGAGGAATACATGACACTTCGCAAATCATATTATATCTTACCATGAAACATAGAAATGAGATGCGATATCGCGTTTTAAGAAGAATTAGAACTCTATTGCTACGATACCTAGACATCTGCAGACGCTATTTCCTAACAAGGAAGTGTCGCATTTACATTCATTTGAAGTGTAGACGAGTAATACATGACACTTCGCAAATCATATTATATCTTACCATGAAACATAGAAATGAGATGCGATATCGCGTTTTAAGGAGCATTAGAACTCTATTGCTACGATACCTAGACATCTGCAGACGCTATTTCCTAGCAAGGAAGTGTCGCATTTACATTCATTTGAATCGTAGACGAGGAATGCATTACACTTCGCAATGAATATTATATCTTATCATGAAACATAGATATGAGTTGCAATATCTCGTTTTAAGAAGCACTTGAACTCTATTGCTTCGATACATTGACATCTGCAGACGCTATTTCCTAGCAAGGAAGTGTCGCAGTTACATTCATTTGAAGTGTAGACGAGGAATACATGACACTTCGCAAATCATATTATATCTTACCATGAAACATAGAAATGAGATGCGCTTTCGCGTTTTAAGAAGCATTAGAAATCTATTGCTACGATACGTAGACATCTGCGAACGCTATTTCCTAGCAAGGAAGTGTCGCATTTACATTCATTTGAAGTGTAGACGAGGAATACATGACACTTCGCAAATCATATTATATCTTACCATGAAACATAGAAATGAGATGCGTTATTACGTTTTTAGAATCATAAGAACTCTATTGCAACGATACGTACACATCTGGAAACGCTATTTCCTTGCAAGGAAGTGTCGCATTTACATTCATTTGAAGTGTAGACGAGGAATACATGACACTTCGCAAATCATATTATATCTTACCATGAAACATAGAAATGAGATGCGATATCGCGTTTTAAGAAGCATTAGAACTCTATATCTACGATACCTAGACATCTGCAAACGATATTTCCTTGCAAGGAAGTGTCACATTTACATTCATTTGAAGTGTAGACGAGAAATACATAACACTTCGCAAATCATATTACATCTTACCATGAAACGTAGAAATGAGATGCGATATCGCGTTTTAAGAAGCATTAGAACTCTATTGCTACGATACCTAGACATTTGCAGACGCTATTTCCTAACAAGGAAGTGTCGCATTTACATTCATTTGAGGTGTAGACGAGGAATACATGACACTTCGCAAATCATATTAAACCTTACCATGAAACATAGAAATGAGATGCGATATCGCGTTTTAAGAATCATATGAACTCTATTGCTACGATACGTAGACATCTGCAAACGCTATTTCCTAACAAGGAAGTGTCGCATTTACATTCATTTGAAGTGTAGACGAGGAATACATGACACTTCGCAAATCATATTATATCTTACCATGAAACATAGAAATGAGATGCGCTTTCGCGTTTTAAGAAGCATTAGAAATCTATTGCTACGATACGTAGACATCTGCAAACGATATTTCCTTGCAAGGAAGTGTCACATTTACATTCATTTGAAGTGTAGACGAGAAATACATAACACTTCGCAAATCATATTACATCGTACCATAAAACGTAGAAATGAGATGCGATATCGCGTTTTAAGAAGCATCAGAACTCTATTGCTACGATACCTAGACATCTGCAGACGCTATTTCCTAGCAAGGAAGTGTCGCATTTACATTCATTTGAAGTGTAGACGAGGAATACATGACACTTCGCAAATCATATTATATCTTACCATGAAACATCGAAATGAGATGCGATATCGCGTTTTAAGAATCATATGAACTCTATTGCTACGACACGTAGACATCTGCAAACGCTATTTCCTTGCAAGGAAGTGTCGCATTTACTTTCATTTGAATCGTAGACGAGGAATGCATAACACTTCGCAATGAATATTATATCTTATCATGAAACATAGATATGAGATGCAGTATCTCGTTTTAAGCAGCATTTGAACTCTATATCTTCGATACCTAGACATCTGCAGACGCTATTTCCTAGCAAGGAAGTGTCGCATTTACATTCATTTGAAGTGTAGACGAGGAATACATGACACTTCGCAAATCATATTATATCTGACCATGAAACATCGAAATGAGATGCGATATCGCGTTTTAAGAATCATATGAACTCTATTGTTACGACACGTAGACATCTGCAGACGCTATTTCCTAGCAAGGAAGTGTCGCATTTACATTCATTTGAAGTGTAGACGAGGAATACATGACACTTCGCAAATCATATTATATCTTACCGTGAAACATAGAAATGAGATGCGATATCGCGTTTTAAGAAGCATTAGAACTCTATTGCTACGATACCTTGACATCTGCAGACGCTATTTCCTAACAAGGAAGTGTCGCATTTACATTCATTTGAAGTGTAGACGAGGAATACATGATACTTCGCAAATCATATTATATCTTACCATGAAACATAGAAATGAGATGCGATATCGCGTTTTAAGAAGAATTAGAACTCTATTGCTACGATACGTAGACATCTGCAAACGCTATTTCCTAACAAGGAAGTGTCGCATTTACATTCATTTGAAGTGTAGACGAGGAATACATGACACTTCGCAAATCATATTATATCTTACCATGAAACATAGAAATGAGATGCGATATCGCGTTTTAAGAAGAATTAGAACTCTATTGCTACGATACCTAGACATCTGCAGACGCTATTTCCTAACAAGGAAGTGTCGCATTTACATTCATTTGAAGTGTAGACGAGTAATACATGACACTTCGCAAATCATATTATATCTTACCATGAAACATAGAAATGAGATGCGATATCGCGTTTTAAGGAGCATTAGAACTCTATTGCAACGATACCTAGACATCTGCAGACGCTATTTCCTAGCTAGGAAGTGTCGCATTTACATTCATTTGAATCGTAGACGAGGAATGCATTACACTTCGCAATGAATATTATATCTTATCATGAAACATAGATATGAGTTGCAATATCTCGTTCTAAGAAGCACTTGAACTCTATTGCTTCGATACCTAGACATCTGCAGACGCTATTTCCTAGCAAGGAAGTGTCGCATTTACATTCATTTGAAGTGTAGACGAGGAATACATGACACTTCGCAAATCATATTATATCTTACCATGAAACATAGAAATGAGATGCGCTTTCGCGATTTAAGAAGCATCAGAAATCTATTGCTACGATACGTAGACATCTGCAAACAATATTTCCTTGCAAGGAAGTGTCACATTTACATTCATTTGAAGTGTAGACGAGAAATACATAACACTTCGCAAATCGTATTACATCGTACCATGAAACGTAGAAATGAGATGCGATATCGCGTTTTAAGGAGCATTAGAACTCTATTGCTACGATACCTAGACATCTGCAGACGCTATTTCCTAGCAAGGAAGTGTCGCATTTACATTCATTTGAAGTGTAGACGAGGAATACATGACACTTCGCAAATCATATTATATCTTACCATGAAACATCGAAATGAGATGCGATATCGCGTTTTAAGAATCATATGAACTCTATTGCTACGACACGTAGACATCTGCAAACGCTATTTCCTTGCAAGGAAGTGTCGCATTTACTTTCATTTGAATCGTAGACGAGGAATGCATAACACTTCGCAATGAATATTATATCTTATCATGAAACATAGATATGAGATGCAGTATCTCGTTTTAAGCAGCATTTGAACTCTATTTCTTCGATACCTAGACATCTGCAGACGCTATTTCCTAGCAAGGAAGTGTCGCATTTACATTCAATTGAAGTGTAGATGAGGAATACATGACACTTCGCAAATCATATTATATCTTACCATGAAACATCGAAATGAGATGCGATATCGCGTTTTAGGAATCATATGAACTCTATTGCTACGACACGTAGACATCTGCAAACGCTATTTCCTACCAAGGAAGTGTCGCATTTACATTCATTTGAAGTGTAGACGAGGAATACATAACACTTCGCAAATCATATTATATCTTACCATGAAACATAGAAATGAGATGCGATATCGTGTTTTAAGAATCATAAGAACTCCATTGCTACGATACGTAGACATCTGCAAACGCTATTTCCTTGCAAGGAAGTGTCGCATTTACATTCATTTGAAGTGTAGGCGAGGAATACATAACAGTTCGCAAATCATATTATATCTTACCATGAAACATAGAAATGAGATGCGATATCGCGTTTTAAGAAGCATTAGAACTCTATTGCTACGATACCTAGACATCTGCAGACGCTATTTCCTAGCAAGGAAGTGTCGCATTTACATTCATTTGAAGTGTAGACGAGGAATACATGACACTTCGCAAATCATATTATATCTTACCATGAAACATAGAAATGAGATGCGATATCGCGTTTTAAGAAGCATTAGAACTCTATTGCTACGATACCTAGACATCTGCAGACGCTATTTCCTAGCAAGGAAGTGTCGCATTTACATTCATTTGAAGTGTAGACGAGGAATACATGACACTTCGCAAATCATATTATATCTTACCATGAAACATAGAAATGAGATGCGATATCGCGTTTTAAGAAGCATTAGAACTCTATTGCTACGATACCTTGACATCTGCAGACGCTATTTCCTAACAAGGAAGTGTCGCATTTACATTCATTTGAAGTGTAGACGAGGAATACATGACACTTCGCAAATCATATTATATCTTACCATTGTGACGTCCGGCGTATCGCCGTCCACCCTCCGACACCTCCCACAGAGAGCAGGGACGAATTACCTGCACCCGTCCACGGCCAAGCGCACGGGTAAACACCCCTTTCGCCGAGCTAAGGCAGCCGACCCGCAAATCACGCCCCGGAGATGGACCAATCATTTGCGCTACCGCGCAAATCACAGCACCCACGATCCACCTTCGCAACGACTCACCGAATCGCCCACCGTAACTCAGCCATACTTCATTTTTTCTAATATATATAACTATACATATTAATTCTAGATCTAAGTACACAGAACACTATTCGATGTAACACGAACAACATTCACACATAATTTTAAGATACATGTATAATCGACATTCCATAAGAAGCGACGCGCTCGCGCGCGCACTCGACGCGCGCGGCTCACGCGTAACGCGAGCCGCGCCCCACCGCAAGGGCCGTCCGCCCTACTCCTACCGTCCGCCCCACTCGAAGGGCTCAGCGACTCGCGCGCCACGAGAACCGAGGAGGTCTCGTGCACGCGAGTGGATCGTGACTTCGTCCCGGGCATCGCCCGGCTCCGGTTCTCTTCCGACTTCATCCCGGGCATCACCCGACTTCAGACCTCTCTCAAACCTCGAATTTTAACTCAAATCGTATTCAAGTTCCTATTCTATTTCTAAATCTAAGTTCTATTTCTAGTTCATTAAGTTACTCTGAATCTATATAGGGAAGTAAGTGTATAGCTAGGATTAATCAAGAATATATCTTTATTTTATTTCTACATTCGAGTCCTTATTCATTTTATATCTACGCGACACCCTCCGGTTCTCGCGTACAACCATACACAGCGCTACTTTGCGGAGATACAGATACTTGAACCTCTGCATTAGATAGAGCGGACCGCCGCTTATCTGTGCCGAATACAAGTGGAAGATCTTCCGAGTGGACGATCATTCTTCGCCCTCCTGGACCGACGACGATAGAGCGGACCGCCGCTTATCCGACTCGAATCTAGTTAGGAGGAGAAGATCTCGTATGTGTCGCACCGCTACCAAGAAGACGCGCCGCGCCGGTAGAAAGAATTTCTTGCGACAACTTGTGCGGGAATATAACGGATCCCAGGCGTGCCCAGCCTACCATTCCGTGATTGCTGTTACTGCTGTCCGCATCCAGCCTCCTGCAGCACCACCGACATCTCCGACGCCAGCATCCGAGTCCGGTCAACGTCGCTGGACCCTCGCTCCATTGACGCTCCCTCAACGCCCATCTTACGCGTCCACTGTCCCAGCCGGTGACCCTCGACGACAGCGGTACCTGGAAAGGGGATATTAAGGTGTTAATCGACGAAAGGTAAGTAAATTTCACTTTACCGCATCGAAAAGGGTAAAATTACCGCTCGCGTCCCATAAAAGGAAACCACGGTACCCATCACAATCGAGTGATCGGCCCTGTGTTTTATATTTCGTTTCGTACGGTCGACTCCGGAAATTCTCCCGGTCCCGGACGTGACACGAATTTGGTGACAGCGGTGGGATAAGCCTCGCGATTTCCGTCAGAAATTCCGCTCGATCGGGAACGCGACCAACTATGGCGACGCGAACGCCGGTAAAGACCCGTCACCAGCCGCCTCGAGGCACCGCCGCGACTAGTGAAACCGACAAAGAGCACCACGCAGCTCGAACAATAGACTTCCAAGACGCACTTGCCGAGCCTCTTCCGCGAACTACCGATACAGCAGAAAGTAATCGGGCCGCTGATAACACTATCGCGTTGCTTCAACAGTTAGATCAGATGCGTCGCGAACTGGAAGCGCTCCGACGTTCTCAAAATCTTACTAGGACCGATACAGCATCTCTCGAATTTCCCGGTCTTAATTCAACGCCACCGCGAAGCGCGTACACGGATAATCCGAATTCCCACGACGAGCTATCTTTAAAACAGGCACTAGAATCCGTTCCGCAGTACGATGGCCAAAATATACCCGTGTTGCAATTTACGCGTGCATGTAAGCGCGCGTACGACTTGATCCCGAACGGATGCGAGCGCACATTTACGCGTCTCGTAAAAAGTAAATTGAAAGGTCGCGCATATTTAGCCGTAGAGGACGAGCCATGCAATTCCATTCTTGAGCTGACAGACATACTTAGGAATTCATTCGGAGCTATTCGATCCGCCGATCACTATAGAGGTGAACTAACGAACATCTTTATGAAGCCCGGAGAACATATCCTTGATTACGTTAGTAGAGTTAAAGACCTTCGATCAGCGATAATTGATTGCGAGAGACTTTCCCCATACGTTTCGCAATCAGCCTCCAACGTGGATAAGCTGACGCTTCGTTGTTTTATAGACGGATTGATCCCCGAAATTAGATTGCAAATTCCGTTGTCGCAGGTACAGTCTCCGCAAGACGCGTTCGCGCGCGCTCGAGAACTCTATAAGCGTCATATTCTAGATTGTGAACGTTTAACATCGTCTCGACCCCGCGCTGAGCCAAAAATTATTCGCAACGAAGTAATTTGTTCGGTTTGCAACAATATTGGTCACTACGCTAGAGACTGTCGTTCCAGATCCATGCCGCGACAAATCTCGAACGCGCCTCGTCCGATTATTCCACGCGAAGTCCCCACGAATAGGACATCCTACGAAAATCCGCGTCCTTTAACGTCACAGGACAGATACTGCAGATACTGCAAAAATCCGGGCCATACCATCGAAGAGTGCCGCAAAAGGCAATTCAACAATAATCTTCGGCAATCGGGAAACGAATACGGCCTCCAGCCGCGCCGCGAGACAGGTCGCGAGGCCGCCCGGAATATAAAGACTCTCGCGATAAACGACCCACAATCTATAATAGACAACCCAGAGCCTCAATAAAACTGACTGGGAAAACTAATACTCCCAGCGTAATTCTACGTTCAGCCGCCTTATTAAAAGACACGGAATTTATGATAGACACGGGCGCGGAAATTAACATTATAAAAAAATCGGCACTAGCTCCTTCCGCACGTGTAGACCGGTCCGAAATATTAGTTATTACCGGTGTAACCAACGGGCAAACCAATACGATAGGTTCCGTACATATCGTCTTATTCGGCCGCGTAGTACCGTTTAACGTTGTTAACAACGATTTTCCACTAAAACCAGACGGTATCCTAGGGTCAGGTTTCTGCGCCGACGCAGAAATTTCCTTCATTAAGAAACAAGTCAGGTGGCACGGAACGACCATACCGTTTTGTCGCGATATAATTTCCACGGAAATAATACAAAATCCTAATTCAGGACAAATCATTCCGAGAAATCGCGAAATACCGAAACCGACAGTCGAAAAGCCGCCAGTACCAATTCCAAATCCAAAATCTGTTACGAAATCGCAAAAAGAGCCGCGGAAAACCGCGAAAAATTTTTTCAAAAAGGATAAATTCTCCATTCCACCACGCGCAAATGTCGGTATTAAAGTCCGTATAATAAATACTCACATTTCCGAGGGAATAATTCCCCGAATCGACATCGCGCCGGGTGTTTATTTCGGTGACGCATTAGTCAAAGTAAACGGAGATAAGGCGATCGCGAGAATTACAAACTCCACCGACCAGACAGTCGAATTCGCTTTATCTCCGATCGAACTCGAACCGTTGGAAATATCGGATAACCCAACGGAAAAGAATAACACGCTGTTTCCAATGTTCTCACGAACGACAAATATTCGTTCAAATTCTATTTCTATTTCTGCCGAACGGTCCGGCAAAACCCAGAAGGGTAATTCGAATCTTTCTAATTCTAATTCAACGCCGCGTCTTGAGCACGGATTCCCTCCTTCAGCGGAAAACAAACGAACATACGCGCAAGTAACGAAATCAGCCGTGGAAAATAACTCGACGAAATCTCGACTCCAGAAAATAATAGAATCACTTCGACTCGAACACTTAAATATAGAAGAGAGAAACCACGTCATAGAATTAATAGATAAGAGTCAAGATTTGTTTTATATCGAGGGAGATAGGTTAGGCCATACCACGGCAGCGTCGCACAAAATTCCTACGGTTGACGAAAAACCGATTAATGTTAAGCAATACCGATTCCCACCCGCTCACAAGGAGGAAATTCGAAAGCAAATAGAGTCCCTTCTACATAACGGCATTATTAAAGATTCTAAATCCCCTTATAATTCTCCTCTTTGGGTCGTCCCCAAAAAGGCGGATTCCCAGGGAAAAAAGAGATGGAGGGTAGTTATAGATTACCGCGCACTGAATGAAAAGTCGATCGCGGACGCGTATCCACTGCCATGCATAACCGAGATATTAGATCAACTCGGGAGTGCAAAATATTTTAGCACGTTCGATCTGGCCAGTGGCTTCCACCAGATTCCCATGGAACCCACTGACGCGCACAAAACAGCATTTTCAACACCCAACGGTCATTACGAATTCACTCGAATGCCATTCGGTTTGAAAAACGCACCGGCAACCTTTCAACGTCTTATGGACAGCGCGCTCTCAGGCCTACAGGGAAACGAATTGTTCGTATATCTCGACGATATTGTTGTGTATGCCAGCTCTCTCCAAGAGCACGCTGCGAAGTACTCGAAACTCGTAAATAAACTCAGAGAGGCTAACCTATCCCTGCAGCCCGATAAGTGCGAGTTCCTCCGGCGAGAAGTAAGCTACTTGGGACACATCATAAGCGAGAATGGTGTGAAACCCGATCCGGGTAAAATAAGCGCAGTCCAGAATTTTCCACGTCCGAATAACCAAAAACAGATCAAACAATTTCTAGGCTTAGCGGGATACTATAGACGCTTCATCCCAAATTTTTCAAACACGGCGAAACCACTAACTAATCTATTGAAGAAAGACGCACCGTTCGTCTGGCGTAACGAACAGCAAAACGCTTTTGTAAAACTCCGAGATGCGCTATGCGAGGCGCCAATTCTTCAATATCCTAACTTCAAACTCCCATTTGTTATCACCACAGATGCATCAACGGATGCGATAGGCGCCGTACTGAGCCAAGGGCAAATAGGTCGCGATTTACCGATAGCGTATACGTCTAGACTCTTAAATTCAGCCGAGAGAAATTATTCGACGATAGAAAAGGAGTGTCTCGCTATCATTTACGCAGTTCATCAATTCAGGCCATACGTCTATGGCAATCAATTCAAGCTGGTAACAGACCATCGTCCACTGGTGTGGATGAACTCCGTTAAGGACCCATCCAGCCGTCTCGTCAGGTGGAGATTAAAACTCGCGGAGTACGATTATGAAATTGTATACAAATCGGGTAAAACGAATTTAAACGCAGATGCATTATCGCGAAATCCAGCGAAAGTCTGTCCCTTGATTCAACCATCCTCTTCCGACGAAGACATATTTGATATTCCTCCAAAATCTCGAAAACAACAAGAATCCACAATGTCTCTGCCTCCTCCGCCTCCTCCACCTTCACCCGCTACGGATCAACCCACCTCGGATAACTTACCGACGGAACACACGAGATACGAACCATTGTTTAAATTCACACGCGACAATATCGCCATGAGACGTGATAACGTTGTTCTCTTCATTACCAAGTCCGGACAGCCTTACGACGCAGGAGCTAAACAAATTGATGAAGCGGGAAAATTCTTTTCACATAAAACGGGAATCAACCTCACAAAAGCCAAAGTAGTCCAAGTCGATAATTTTTACCAAATCCAATTGCCAGTCGTAGAACACGAAAAACGCGCAATCGATTTCGATTTAGTAGTAGAAGCTCTACGTTCTCTCTTCGATGTCGTTTCAGAATTACAACTAACTTCAATAAGCATAGCTCAAACGTACTTAGATTCAATTTCATGGTCGCCTATTCAGAAAATATTACAAGATTTATTTTACGAAACCCCACTTCAAATTACCGTTTGCCAAGGCTTGATACTCATTCCACCCGAACAACATAGAGAGAGTATCATAAAAACAAATCACGATACACCGGTTGGCGGACATAAAGGCGTAAACAAAACATACTCGCGCGTCAGAGAACGTTATTATTGGCCAAACATGAAGGCCCAAATTCAAGAGTATATAAGTAAATGCAAGAGCTGCCAATCCGAAAAACTAGTCCGAGTCAAAACCAAACAACCTTTAACCTTAACGGATACTCCAGGATGCGCCTTCGATAAAATATCGATGGACGTCATGGGTCCGCTTCCAACCACTCCCGAAGGTTTTACAAATATCCTAACAATACAAGATCTATTAACAAAATACTCCGTCGCAATTCCACTCAAACAGACATCTGCGGTCGATATTGCAGATGCCTTGATTACCCAATTTATATGCAAGTTCGGATGCCCAAAAGGGATTTTAACCGACCAAGGCACAAACTTCATAAACAGCCTTATAAAAGCAATAGCAATCAAATTTCGAATTAAACAATATAAATCAACTGCATTCCACCCTCAGACAAACGGTTCGGTGGAAAGATCCCACCACGTGCTCGCTGAATATCTTAAACATTTCATCAGCACCAGTGGCGATTGGGAAAGATGGCTCCCATACGCCATGTTTTCATATAACACCAGCGTTCACGAAGGCACTTTGTACACACCCCACGAGTTAGTTTTCGGGCGTATCGCCAGAACGCCTTCGGAAACACCGTTCCAAGATCTGTCGGAAAACGAGACATACTCGGATTATTTAATCGAACTCAATCAGAAAATTTCTAATTCTCAGAAAATAGCGAAAGAAAATCTGGACCGTGCAAAACAGCGAGCGAAGCATTATTATGATAAAAAACAAAATGTACAGAAATTCGAGACAGGACAATGGGTGTTCCTATTAAGAGAACCACTCAAACACAAGTTCCAATCACAATACGTGGGCCCATACCGGATTCTCGAAGTTCTAAGCAATAATAATGTCAAATTGTCAATCAAAGGGAAAACAAAAATTGTCCACGCGAACAAATTGAAACTGTGTAAACGCATGAATGAATTCGAAAAGAAAAAGACTGAAAATGAAACGAGTGAGAGCGAGACAGGTGCGAGAATTAGTGCTAATCGTATCAGTACAACTGACAAAGACAGTGATAGTGCTAGTTCCGACCCAATGAGAAACGAAGGTGCAATCCACAACAAAAGAGGCCACTCCATAGAGGCAGAACGAGCCCGGTACACCAATAAAAGCAGGGACTCAGCGGTACCACGGCAGCCAACCGGCAGCGCAGCAAACTTCGAGGCCCGCCCCGACAGGTATCAGCCAGTCAGGAGATCTTGGTCCCGCCAAGATTCCTTTTCGAGGGGGGGAGGTGTGACGTCCGGCGTATCGCCGTCCACCCTCCGACACCTCCCACAGAGAGCAGGGACGAATTACCTGCACCCGTCCACGGCCAAGCGCACGGGTAAACACCCCTTTCGCCGAGCTAAGGCAGCTGACCCGCAAATCACGCCCCGGAGATGGACCAATCATTTGCGCTACCGCGCAAATCACAGCACCCACGATCCACCTTCGCAACAACGACTCACCGAATCGCCCACCGTAACTCAGCCATACTTCATTTTCTCCAACATATATAATTATACATATTAAGTCTAGATCTAAGTACACACGACACTATTCGATGTAACACGAACAACACTCACACATAATTTTAAGATATATTTATAATCAATATTCTCTAAGAAGCGATGCGCTCGCGCGCGCACTCGACGCGCGTGACTCACGCGTAACGCGAGCCGCGCCCCACCGCAAGGGCCGTCCGCCCTACTCCTACCGTCCGCCCCACTCGAAGGGCTCAGCGACTCGCGCGCCACGAGAACCGAGGAGGTCTCGTGCACGCGAGTGGATCGTCATTTCGTCCCGGGCATCGCCCGGCTCCGGTTCTCTTCCGACTTCATCCCGGGCATCACCCGACTTCAGACCTCTCTCAAACCTCGAATTCTAACTCAAATCGTATTCAAGTTCCTATTCTATTTCTAAATCTAAGTTCTATTTCTAGTTCATTAAGTTACTCTAAATCTAGATAGGGAAGTAAGTGTATAGCTAGGATTAATCAAGAATATATCTTTATTTTATTTCTACATTCGAGTCCTTATTCATTTTATATCTACGCGACACCCTCCGGTTCTCGCGTACAACCATACACAGCGCTACTTTGCGGAGATACAGATACTTGAACCTCTGCATTAGATAGAGCGGACCGCCGCTTATCTGTGCCGAATACAAGTGGAAGATCTTCCGAGTGGACGATCATTCTTCGCCCTCCTGGACCGACGACGATAGAGCGGACCGCCGCTTATCCGACTCGAATCTAGTTAGGAGGAGAAGATCTCGTATGTGTCGCACCGCTACCAAGAAGACGCGCCGCGCCGGTAGAAAGAATTTCTTGCGACAACTTGTGCGGGAATATAACGGATCCCAGGCGTGCCCAGCCTACCATTCCGTGATTGCTGTTACTGCTGTCCGCATCCAGCCTCCTGCAGCACCACCGACATCTCCGACGCCAGCATCCGAGTCCGGTCAACGTCGCTGGACCCTCACTCCATTGACACTCCCTCAACGCCCATCTTACGCGTCCACTGCCCCAGCCGGTGACCCTCGACGACAGCGGTACCTGGAAAGGGGATATTAAGGTGTTAATCGACGAAAGGTAAGTAAATTTCACTTTACCGCATCGAAAAGGGTAAAATTACCGCTCGCGTCCCATAAAAGGAAACCACGGTACCCATCACAATCGAGTGATCGGCCCTGTGTTTTACATTTCGTTTCGTACGGTCGACTCCGGAAATTCTCCCGGTCCCGGACGTGACACCATGAAACATAGAAATGAGATGCGATATCGTGTTTTAAGAATCATAAGAACTCCATTGCTACGATACGTAGACATCTGCAAACGCTATTTCCTTGCAAGGAAGTTTCGCATTTACATTCATTTGAAGTGTAGGCGAGGAATACATAACAGTTCGCAAATCATATTATATCTTACCATGAAACATAGAAATGAGATGCGATATCGCGTTTTAAGAAGCATTAGAACACTATTGCTACGATACCTAAACATCTGCAGACGCTATTTCCTAGCAAGGAAGTGTCGCATTTACATTCATTTGAAGTGTAGACGAGGAATACATGACACTTCGCAAATCATATTATATCTTACCGTGAAACATAGAAATGAGATGCGATATCGCGTTTTAAGAAGCATTAGAACTCTATTGCTACGATACCTTGACATCTGCAGACGCTACTTCCTAACAAGGAAGTGTCGCATTTACATTCATTTGAAGTGTAGACGAGGAATACATGACACTTCGCAAATCATATTATATCTTACCATGAAACATAGAAATGAGATGCGATATCGCGTTTTAAGAAGAATTAGAACTCTATTGCTACGATACGTAGACATCTGCAAACGCTATTTCCTAACAAGGAAGTGTCGCATTTACATTCATTTGAAGTGTAGACGAGGAATACATGACACTTCGCAAATCATATTATATCTTACCATGAAACATAGAAATGAGATGCGATATCGCGTTTTAAGAAGAATTAGAACTCTATTGCTACGATACCTAGACATCTGCAGACGCTATTTCCTAACAAGGAAGTGTCGCATTTACATTCATTTGAAGTGTAGACGAGTAATACATGACACTTCGCAAATCATATTATATCTTACCATGAAACATAGAAATGAGATGCGATATCGCGTTTTAAGGAGCATTAGAACTCTATTGCTACGATACCTAGACATCTGCAGACGCTATTTCCTAGCAAGGAAGTGTCGCATTTACATTCATTTGAATCGTAGATGAGGAATGCATTACACTTCGCAATGAATATTATATCTTATCATGAAACATAGATATGAGTTGCAATATCTCGTTTTAGGAAGCACTTGAACCCTATTGCTTCGATACATTGACATCTGCAGACGCTATTTCCTAGCAAGGAAGTGTCGCAGTTACATTCATTTGAAGTGCAGACGAGGAATACATGACACTTCGCAAATCATATTATATCTTACCATGAAACATAGAAATGAGATGCGCTTTCGCGTTTTAAGAAGCATTAGAAATCTATTGCTACGATACGTAGACATCTGCAAACGCTATTTTCTAGCAAGGAAGTGTCGCATTTACATTCATTTGAAATGTAGACGAGGAATACATGACACTTCGTTAATCATATTATATCTTACCATGAAACATAGAAATGAGATGCGTTATCACGTTTTTAGAATCATAAGAACTCTATTGCTACGATACGTACACATCTGCAAACGCTATTTCCTTGCAAGGAAGTGTCGCATTTACATTCATTTGAAGTGTAGACGAGTAATACATGACACTTCGCAAATCATATTATATCTTACCATGAAACATAGAAATGAGATGCGATATCGCGTTTTAAGGAGCATTAGAACTCTATTGCTACGATACCTAGACATCTGCAGACGCTATTTCCTAGCAAGGAAGTGTCGCATTTACATTCATTTGAATCGTAGATGAGGAATGCATTACACTTCGCAATGAATATTATATCTTATCATGAAACATAGATATGAGTTGCAATATCTCGTTTTAAGAAGCACTTGAACCCTATTGCTTCGATACATTGACATCTGCAGACGCTATTTCCTAGCAAGGAAGTGTCGCAGTTACATTCATTTGAAGTGCAGACGAGGAATACATGACACTTCGCAAATCATATTATATCTTACCATGAAACATAGAAATGAGATGCGCTTTCGCGTTTTAAGAAGCATTAGAAATCTATTGCTACGATACGTAGACATCTGCAAACGCTATTTTCTAGCAAGGAAGTGTCGCATTTACATTCATTTGAAATGTAGACGAGGAATACATGACACTTCGCAAATCATATTATATCTTACCATGAAACATAGAAATGAGATGCGTTATCACGTTTTTAGAATCATAAGAACTCTATTGCTACGATACGTACACATCTGCAAACGCTATTTCCTTGCAAGGAAGTGTCGCATTTACATTCATTTGAAGTGTAGACGAGGAATACATGACACTTCGCAAATCATATTATATCTTACCATGAAACATAGTAGTGAGATGCGATATCGCGTTTTAAGAAGCATTTTAACTCTATTGCTACGATACCTAGACATCTGCAGACGCTATTTCCTAGCAAGGAAGTGTCGCATTTACATTCATTTGAATCGTAGATGAGGAATGCATTACACTTCGCAATGAATATTATATCTTATCATGAAACATAGATATGAGTTGCAATATCTCGTTTTAAGAAGCATTTGAACTCTATTTCTTCGATACGTAGACATCTGCAAACGATATTTCCTTGCAAGGAAGTGTCACATTTACATTCATTTGAAGTGTAGACGAGAAATACATAACACTTCGCAAATCATATTACATCTTACCATGAAACGTAGAAATGAGATGCGATATCGCGTTTTAAGAAGCATTAGAACTCTATTGCTACGATACCTAGACATTTGCAGACGCTATTTCCTAACAAGGAAGTGTCGCATTTACATTCATTTGAAGTGTAGACGAGGAATACATGACACTTCGCAAATCATATTATACCTTACCATGA
The DNA here is from genome assembly GCF_050948175.1 of Xylocopa sonorina. Classification (NCBI taxonomy): domain Eukaryota; kingdom Metazoa; phylum Arthropoda; class Insecta; order Hymenoptera; family Apidae; genus Xylocopa; species Xylocopa sonorina. Next base: position 314,210 of record NW_027490402.1, on the reverse strand, counting down.
AACATAGAAATGAGATGCGATATCGCGTTTTAAGAATCATATGAACTCTATTGCTACGATACGTAGACATCTGCAAACGCTATTTCCTAACAAGGAAGTGTCGCATTTACATTCATTTGAAGTGTAGACGAGGAATACATGACACTTCGCAAATCATATTATATCTTACCATGAAACATAGAAATGAGATGCGATATCGCGTTTTAAGAAGAATTAGAACTCTATTGCTACGATACCTAGACATCTGCAGACGCTATTTCCTAGCAAGGAAGTGTCGCATTTACATTCATTTGAAGTGTAGACGAGGAATACATGACACTTCGCAAATCATATTATATCTTACCATGAAACATAGAAATGAGATGCGCTTTCGCGATTTAAGAAGCATTAGAAATCTATTGCTACGATACGTAGACATCTGCAAACAATATTTCCTTGCAAGGAAGTGTCACATTTACATTCATTTGAAGTGTAGACGAGATATACATAACACTTCGCAAATCGTATTACATCGTACCATGAAACGTAGAAATGAGATGCGATATCGCGTTTTAAGAAGCATTAGAACTCTATTGCTACGATACCTAGACATCTGCAGACGCTATTTCCTAGCAAGGAAGTGTCGCATTTACATTCATTTGAAGTGTAGACGAGGAATACATGACACTTCGCAAATCATATTATATCTTACCATGAAACATCGAAATGAGATGCGATATCGCGTTTTAAGAATCATATGAACTCTATTGCTACGACACGTAGACATCTGCAAACGCTATTTCCTTGCAAGGAAGTGTCGCATTTACTTTCATTTGAATCGTAGACGAGGAATGCATAACACTTCGCAATGAATATTATATCTTATCATGAAACATAGATATGAGATGCAGTATCTCGTTTTAAGCAGCATTTGAACTCTATTTCTTCGATACCTAGACATCTGCAAACGATATTTCCTTGCAAGGAAGTGTCGCATTTACATTCATTTGAAGTGTAGACGGGGAATACATAACACTACGCAAATACTATTATATCTTACCATGAAACATAGAAATGAGATGCGATATCGCGTTTTAAGGAGCATTAGAACTCTATTGCTACGATAGGTAGACATCTGCAAACGCTATTTCCTACCAAGGATGTGTCGCATTTACATTCATTTGAAGTGTAGGCGAGGAATACATAACAGTTCGCAAATCATATTATATCTTACCATTAAACATAGAAATGAGATGCGATATCGCGTTTTAAGAAGCATTAGAACTCTATTGCTACGATACCTAGACATCTGCAGACGCTATTTCCTAGCAAGGAAGTGTCGCATTTACATTCATTTGAAGTGTAGACGAGGAATACATGACACTTCGCAAATCATATTATATCTTACCATGAAACATAGAAATGAGATGCGCTTTCGCGATTTAAGAAGCATTAGAAATCTATTGCTACGATACGTAGACATCTGCAAACAATATTTCGTTGCAAGGAAGTGTCACATTTACATTCATTTGAAGTGTAGACGAGAAATACATAACACTTCGCAAATCGTATTACATCGTACCATGAAACGTAGAAATGAGATGCGATATCGCGTTTTAAGAAGCATTAGAACTCTATTGCTACGATACCTAGACATCTGCAGACGCTATTTCCTAGCAAGGAAGTGTCGCATTTACATTCATTTGAAGTGTAGACGAGGAATACATGACACTTCGCAAATCATATTATATCTTACCATGAAACATCGAAATGAGATGCGATATCGCGTTTTAAGAATCATATGAACTCTATTGCTACGACACGTAGACATCTGCAAACGCTATTTCCTTGCAAGGAAGTGTCGCATTTACTTTCATTTGAATCGTAGACGAGGAATGCATAACACTTCGCAATGAATATTATATCTTATCATGAAACATAGATATGAGATGCAGTATCTCGTTTTAAGCAGCATTTGAACTCTATTTCTTCGATACCTAGACATCTGCAGACGCTATTTCCTAGCAAGGAAGTGTCGCATTTACATTCATTTGAAGTGTAGATGAGGAATACATGACACTTCGCAAATCATATTATATCTTACCATGAAACATCGAAATGAGATGCTATATCGCGTTTTAAGAATCATATGAACTCTATTGCTACGACACGTAGACATCTGCAAACGCTATTTCCTACCAAGGAAGTGTCGCATTTACATTCATTTGAAGTGTAGACGAGGAATACATAACACTTCGCAAATCATATTATATCGTACCATGAAACATAGAAATGAGATGCGATATCGTGTTTTAAGAATCATAAGAACTCCATTGCTACGATACGTAGACACCTGCAAACGCTATTTCCTTGCAAGGAAGTGTCGCATTTACATTCATTTGAAGTGTAGGCGAGGAATACATAACAGTTCGCAAATCATATTATATCTTACCATGAAACATAGAAATGAGATGCGATATCGCGTTTTAAGAAGCATTAGAACTCTATTGCTACGATACCTAGACATCTGCAGACGCTATTTCCTAGCAAGGAAGTGTCGCATTTACATTCATTTGAAGTGTAGACGAGGAATACATGACACTTCGCAAATCATATTATATCTTACCATGAAACATAGAAATGAGATGCGATATCGCGTTTTAAGAAGCATTAGAACTCTATTGCTACGATACCTTGACATCTGCAGACGCTATTTCCTAACAAGGAAGTGTCGCATTTACATTCATTTGAAGTGTAGACGAGGAATACATGACACTTCACAAATCATATTATATTTTACCATGAAACATAGAAATGAGATGCGATATCGCGTTTTAAGAAGCATTAGAACTCTATAGCTACGATACCTAGACATCTGCAGACGCTATTTCCTAGCAAGGAAGTGTCGCATTTACATTCATTTGAAGTGTAAACGAGGAATACATGACACTTCGCAAATCATATTATATCTTACCATGAAACATAGAAATGAGATGCGATATCGCGTTTTAAGAAGCATTAGAACACTATTGCTACGATACCTAGGCATCTGCAGACGCTATTTCCTAGCAAGGAAGTGTCGCATTTACATTCATTTGAAGTGTAGACGAGGAATACATGACACTTCGCAAATCATATTATATCTTACCATGAAACGTAGAAATGAGATGCGATATCGCGTTTTAAGAAGCATTAGAACACTATTGCTACGATACCTAGGCATCTGCAGACGCTATTTCCTAGCAAGGAAGTGTCGCATTTACATTCATTTGAAGTGTAGACGAGGAATACATGACACTTCGCAAATCATATTATATCTTACCATGAAACATAGAAATGAGATTCGATATCGCGTTTTAAGAAGCATTAGAACTCTATTGCTACGATACCTTGACATCTGCAGACGCTATTTCCTAGCAAGGAAGTGTCGCATTTACATTCATTTGAATCGTAGACGAGGAATGCATAACACTTCGCAATGAATATTATGTCTTATCATGAAACATAGATATGAGTTGCAATATCTCGTTTTAAGAAGCATTTGAACTCTATTGATTCGATACGTAGACATCTGCAAACGATATTTCCCTGCAAGGAAGTGTCGCATTTACATTCATTTGAAGTGTAGACGAGGAATACATGACACTTCGCAAATCATATTATATCTTACCATGAAACATAGAAATGAGATGCGATATCGCGTTTTAAGAAGCATTAGAACACTATTGCTACGATACCTAGGCATCTGCAGACGCTATTTCCTAGCAAGGAAGTGTCGCATTTACATTCATTTGAAGTGTAGACGAGGAATACATGACACTTCGCAATGAATATTATGTCTTATCATGAAACATAGATATGAGTTGCAATATCTCGTTTTAAGAAGCATTTGAACTCTATTGATTCGATACGTAGACATCTGCAAACGATATTTCCTTGCAAGGAAGTGTCACATTTACATTCAATTGAAGTGTAGACGAGAAATACATAACACTTCGCAAATCATATTACATCTTAACATGAAACGTAGAAATGAGATGCGATATCGCGTTATAAGAAGCATTAGAACTCTATTGCTACGATACCTAGACATCTGCAGACGCTATTTCCTAACAAGGAAGTGTCGCATTTACATTCATTTGAAGTGTAGACGAGGAATACATGACACTTCGCAAATCATATTATATCTTACCATGAAACATAGAAATGAGATGCGATATCGCGTTTTAAGAAGAATTAGAACTCTATTGCTACGATACCTAGACATCTGCAGACTCTATTTCCTAGCAAGGAAGTGTCGCATTTACATTCATTTGAAGTGTAGACGAGGAATGCATTACACTTCGCAAATCATATTATATCTTACCATGAAACATAGAAATGAGATGCGCTTTCGCGATTTAAGAAGCATTAGAAATCTATTGCTACGATACGTAGACATCTGCAAACGATATTTCCTTGCAAGGAAGTGTCCCATTTACATTCATTTGAAGTGTAGACGAGAAATACATAACACTTCGCAAATCATATTACATCTTACCATGGAACGTAGAAATGAGATGCGATATCGCGTTTTATGAAGCATTAGAACTTTATTGCTACGATACCTAGACATCTGCAGACGCTATTTCCTAACAAGGAAGTGTCGCATTTACATTCATTTGAAGTGTAGGCGAGGAATACATAACAGTTCGCAAATCATATTATATCTTACCATGAAACATAGAAATGAGATGCGATATCGCGTTTTAAGAAGGATTAGAACTCTATTGCTACGATACCTAGACATCTGCAGACGCTATTTCCTAGCAAGGAAGTGTCGCATTTACATTCATTTGAAGTGTAGACGAGGAATACATGACACTTCGCAAATCATATTATATCTTACTATGAATCATAGAAATGAGATGCGCCTTCGCGTTTTAAGAAGCATTAGAAATCTGTTGCTACGATACGTAGATATCTGCAAACGATATTTCCTTGCAAGGAAGTGTCACATTTACATTCATTTGAAGTGTAGACGAGAAATACATAACACTTCGCAAATCATATTACATCTTACCATGAAACGTAGAAATGAGGTGCGATATCGCGTTTTAAGAAGCATTAGAACTCTATTGCTACGATACCTAGACATCTGCAGACGCTATTTCCTAACAAGGAAGTATCGCATTTACATTCATTTGAAGTTTAGACGAGGAATACATGGCACTTCGCAAATCATATTATATCTTACCATGAAACATAGAAATGAGTTGCGATATCGCGTTTTAAGAAGCATTAGAACTCTATTGCTACGATACCTAGACATCTGCAGACGCTATTTCCTAGCACGGAAGTGTCGCATTTACATTCATTTGAATCGTAGACGAGGAATGCATAACACTTCGCAAATCATATTATATCTTACTATGAATCATAGAAATGAGATGCGCCTTCGCGTTTTCAGAAGCATTAGAAATCTGTTGCTACGATACGTAGATATCTGCAAACGATATTCCCTTGCAAGGAAGTGTCACATTTACATTCATTTGAAGTGTAGACGAGAAATACATAACACTTCGCAAATCATATTACATCTTACCATGAAACGTAGAAATGAGGTGCGATATCGCGTTTTAAGAAGCATTAGAAATCTATTGCTACGATACGTAGACATCTGTAAACGCTATTTCCTTGCAAGGAAGTGTCGCATTTACATTCATTTGAAGTGTAGGCGAGGAATACATAACAGTTCGCAAATCATATTATATCTTACCATGAAACATAGAAATGAGATGCGATATCGCGTCTTAAGAAGCATTAGAACTCTATTGCTACGATACCTAGACATCTGCAGACGCTATTTCCTAGCAAGGAAGTGTCGCATTTACATTCATTTAAAGTGTAGACGAGGAATACATGACACTTCGCAAATCATATTATATCTTACCATGAAACATAGAAATGAGATGCGATATCGCGTTTTAAGAAGCATTAGAACACTATTGCTACGATACCTAGACATCTGCAGACGCTATTTCCTAGCAAGGAAGTGTCGCATTTACATTCATTTGAAGTGTAGACGAGGAATACATGACACTTCGCAAATCATATTATATCTTACCATGAAACATAGAAATGAGATGCGCTTTCGCGTTTTAAGAAGCATTAGAAATCTATTGCTACGATACGAAGACATCTGCAAACGCTATTTCCTAGCAAGGAAGTGTCGCATTTACATTCATTTGAAGTGTAGACGAGCAATACATGACACTTCGCAAATCATATTATAGCTTAGCATGAAACATAGAAAAGAGATGCTATATCGCGTTTTAAGAATCATAAGAGCTCTATTGCTACGATACGTACACATCTGCAAACGCTATTTCCTTGCAAGGAAGTATCGCATTTACATTCATTTGAAGTGTAGACGAGGAATACATGACACTTCGCAAATCATATTATATCTTACCATGAAACATAGAAATGAGATGCGATATCGCGTTTTAAGAAGGATTAGAACTCTATAGCTACGATACCTAGACATCTGCAGACGCTATTTCCTAGCAAGGAAGTGTCGCATTTACATTCATTTGAAGTGTAGACGAGGAATACATGACACTTCGCAAATCATATTATATCTTACTATGAATCATAGAAATGAGATGCGCCTTCGCGTTTTCAGAAGCATTAGAAATCTGTTGCTACGATACGTAGATATCTGCAAACGATATTCCCTTGCAAGGAAGTGTCACATTTACATTCATTTGAAGTGTAGACGAGAAATACATAACACTTCGCAAATCATATTACATCTTACCATGAAACGTAGAAATGAGGTGCGATATCGCGTTTTAAGAAGCATTAGAACTCTATTGCTACGATACCTAGGCATCTGCAGACGCTATTTCCTAGCAACGAAGTGTCGCATTTACATTCATTTGAAGTGTAGACGAGGAATACATGACACTTCGCAAATCATATTTTATCTTATCATGAAACATAGAAATGAGATGCGATATCGCGTTTTAAGAAGCATTAGAAATCTATTGCTACGATACGTAGACATCTGTAAACGCTATTTCCTTGCAAGGAAGTGTCGCATTTACATTCATTTGAAGTGTAGGCGAGGAATACATAACAGTTCGCAAATCATATTATATCTTACCATGAAACATAGAAATGAGATGCGATATCGCGTCTTAAGAAGCATTAGAACTCTATTGCTACGATACCTAGACATCTGCAGACGCTATTTCCTAGCAAGGAAGTGTCGCATTTACATTCATTTGAAGTGTAGACGAGGAATACATGACACTTCGCAAATCATATTATATCTTACCATGAAACATAGAAATGAGATGCGATATCGCGTTTTAAGAAGCATTAGAACACTATTGCTACGATACCTAGACATCTGCAGACGCTATTTCCTAGCAAGGAAGTGTCGCATTTACATTCATTTGAAGTGTAGACGAGGAATACATGACACTTCGCAAATCATATTACATCTTACCATGAAGCGTAGAAATGAGGTGCGATATCGCGTTTTAAGAAGCATTAGAACTCTATTGCTACGATACCTAGACATCTGCAGACGCTATTTCCTAACAAGGAAGTATCGCATTTACATTCATTTGAAGTGTAGACGAGGAATACATGACACTTCGCAAATCATATTATAGCTTAGCATGAAACATAGAAAAGAGATGCGATATCGCGTTTTAAGAATCATAAGAACTCTATTGCTACGATACGTACACATCTGCAAACGCTATTTCCTTGCAAGGAAGTGTCGCATTTACATTCATTTGAAGTGTAGACGAGGAATACATGACACTTCGCAAATCATATTATATCTTACCATGAAACATAGAAATGAGATGCGATATCGCGTTTTAAGAAGCATTAGAACTCTATTGCTACGATACCTAGACATCTGCAGACGCTATTTCCTAGCAAGGAAGTGTCGCATTTACATTCATTTGAATCGTAGACGAGGAATGCATAACACTTCGCAATGAATATTATATCTTATCATGAAACATAGATATGAGTTGCAATATCTCGTTTTAAGAAGCACATGAACTCTATTGCTTCGATACGTAGACATCTGCAAACGATATTTCCTTGCAAGGAAGTGTCACATTTACATTCATTTGAAGTGTAGACGAGAAATACATAACACTTCGCAAATCATATTACATTTTACCATGAAACGTAGAAATGAGGTGCGATATCGCGTTTTAAGAAGCATTAGAACTCTATTGCTACGATGCCTAGACATCTGCAGACGCTATTTCCTAACAAGGAAGTATCGCATTTACATTCATTTGAAGTGTAGACGAGGAATACATGGCACTTCGCAAATCATATTATATCTTACCATGAAACATAGAAATGAGTTGCGATATCGCGTTTTAAGAAGCATTAGAACTCTATTGCTACGATACGTAGACATCTGCAAACGCTATTTCCTAACAAGGAAGTGTCGCATTTACATTCATTTGATGTGTAGACGAGGAATACATAACACTTCGCAAATCATATTACATCTTACCATGAAACGTAGAAATGAGGTGCGATATCGCGTTTTAAGAAGCATTAGAACTCTATTGCTACGATACCTAGACATCTGCAGACGCTATTTCCTAACAAGGAAGTATCGCATTTACATTCATTTGAAGTGTAGACGAGGAATACATGGCACTTCGCAAATCATATTATATCTTACCATGAAACATAGAAATGAGATGCGCTTTCGCGTTTTAAGAAGCATTAGAAATCTATTGCTACGATACGTAGACATCTGCAAACGCTATTTCCTAGCAAGGAAGTGTCGCATTTACATTCATTTGAAGTGTAGACGAGCAATACATGACACTTCGCAAATCATATTATAGCTTAGCATGAAACATAGAAAAGAGATGCGATATCGCGTTTTAAGAATCATAAGAACTCTATTGCTACGATACGTACACATCTGCAAACGCTATTTCCTTGCAAGGAAGTGTCGCATTTACATTCATTTGAAGTGTAGACGAGGAATACATGACACTTCGCAAATCATATTATATCTTACCATGAAACATAGAAATGAGATGCGATATCGCGTTTTAAGAAGCATTAGAACTCTATAGCTACGATACCTAGACATCTGCAGACGCTATTTCCTAGCAAGGAAGTGTCGCATTTACATTCATTTGAAGTGTAGACGAGGAATACATGACACTTCGCAAATCATATTATATCTTACTATGAATCATAGAAATGAGATGCGCCTTCGCGTTTTCAGAAGCATTAGAAATCTGTTGCTACGATACGTAGATATCTGCAAACGATATTCCCTTGCAAGGAAGTGTCACATTTACATTCATTTGAAGTGTAGACGAGAAATACATAACACTTCGCAAATCATATTACATCTTACCATGAAACGTAGAAATGAGGTGCGATATCGCGTTTTAAGAAGCATTAGAACTCTATTGCTACGATACCTAGGCATCTGCAGACGCTATTTCCTAGCAACGAAGTGTCGCATTTACATTCATTTGAAGTGTAGACGAGGAATACATGACACTTCGCAAATCATATTTTATCTTATCATGAAACATAGAAATGAGATGCGATATCGCGTTTTAAGAAGCATTAGAAATCTATTGCTACGATACGTAGACATCTGTAAACGCTATTTCCTTGCAAGGAAGTGTCGCATTTACATTCATTTGAAGTGTAGGCGAGGAATACATAACAGTTCGCAAATCATATTATATCTTACCATGAAACATAGAAATGAGATGCGATATCGCGTCTTAAGAAGCATTAGAACTCTATTGCTACGATACCTAGACATCTGCAGACGCTATTTCCTAGCAAGGAAGTGTCGCATTTACATTCATTTGAAGTGTAGACGAGGAATACATGACACTTCGCAAATCATATTATATCTTACCATGAAACATAGAAATGAGATGCGATATCGCGTTTTAAGAAGCATTAGAACACTATTGCTACGATACCTAGACATCTGCAGATGCTATTTCCTAGCAAGGAAGTGTCGCATTTACATTCATTTGAAGTGTAGACGAGGAATACATGACACTTCGCAAATCATATTACATCTTACCATGAAGCGTAGAAATGAGGTGCGATATCGCGTTTTAAGAAGCATTAGAACTCTATTGCTACGATACCTAGACATCTGCAGACGCTATTTCCTAACAAGGAAGTATCGCATTTACATTCATTTGAAGTGTAGACGAGGAATACATGACACTTCGCAAATCATATTATAGCTTAGCATGAAACATAGAAAAGAGATGCGATATCGCGTTTTAAGAATCATAAGAACTCTATTGCTACGATACGTACACATCTGCAAACGCTATTTCCTTGCAAGGAAGTGTCGCATTTACATTCATTTGAAGTGTAGACGAGGAATACATGACACTTCGCAAATCATATTATATCTTACCATGAAACATAGAAATGAGATGCGATATCGCGTTTTAAGAAGCATTAGAACTCTATTGCTACGATACCTAGACATCTGCAGACGCTATTTCCTAGCAAGGAAGTGTCGCATTTACATTCATTTGAATCGTAGACGAGGAATGCATAACACTTCGCAATGAATATTATATCTTATCATGAAACATAGATATGAGTTGCAATATCTCGTTTTAAGAAGCACATGAACTCTATTGCTTCGATACGTAGACATCTGCAAACGATATTTCCTTGCAAGGAAGTGTCACATTTACATTCATTTGAAGTGTAGACGAGAAATACATAACACTTCGCAAATCATATTACATTTTACCATGAAACGTAGAAATGAGGTGCGATATCGCGTTTTAAGAAGCATTAGAACTCTATTGCTACGATGCCTAGACATCTGCAGACGCTATTTCCTAACAAGGAAGTATCGCATTTACATTCATTTGAAGTGTAGACGAGGAATACATGGCACTTCGCAAATCATATTATATCTTACCATGAAACATAGAAATGAGTTGCGATATCGCGTTTTAAGAAGCATTAGAACTCTATTGCTACGATACGTAGACATCTGCAAACGCTATTTCCTAACAAGGAAGTGTCGCATTTACATTCATTTGATGTGTAGACGAGGAATACATAACACTTCGCAAATCATATTACATCTTACCATGAAACGTAGAAATGAGGTGCGATATCGCGTTTTAAGAAGCATTAGAACTCTATTGCTACGATACCTAGACATCTGCAGACGCTATTTCCTAACAAGGAAGTATCGCATTTACATTCATTTGAAGTGTAGACGAGGAATACATGGCACTTCGCAAATCATATTATATCTTACCATGAAACATAGAAATGAGATGCGCTTTCGCGTTTTAAGAAGCATTAGAAATCTATTGCTACGATACGTAGACATCTGCAAACGCTATTTCCTAGCAAGGAAGTGTCGCATTTACATTCATTTGAAGTGTAGACGAGGAATACATGACACTTCGCAAATCATATTATATCTTACTATGAATCATAGAAATGAGATGCGCCTTCGCGTTTTAAGAAGCATTAGAAATCTGTTGCTACGATACGTAGATATCTGCAAACGATATTTCCTTGCAAGGAAGTGTCACGTTTACATTCATTTGAAGTGTAGACGAGAAATACATAACACTTCGCAAATCATATTACATCTTACCATGAAGCGTAGAAATGAGGTGCGATATCGCGTTTTAAGAAGCATTAGAACTCTATTGCTACGATACCTAGGCATCTGCAGACGCTATTTCCTAGCAACGAAGTGTCGCATTTACATTCATTTGAAGTGTAGACGAGGAATACATGACACTTCGCAAATCATATTTTATCTTATCATGAAACATAGAAATGAGATGCGATATCGCGTTTTAAGAAGCATTAGAACTCTATTGCTACGATACCTAGACATCTGCAGACGCTATTTCCTAGCAAGGAAGTGTCGCATTTACATTCATTTGAAGTGTAGACGAGGAATACATGACACTTCGCAAATCATATTACATCTTACCATGAAGCGTAGAAATGAGGTGCGATATCGCGTTTTAAGAAGCATTAGAACTCTATTGCTACGATACCTAGGCATCTGCAGACGCTATTTCCTAGCAACGAAGTGTCGCATTTACATTCATTTGAAGTGTAGACGAGGAATACATGACACTTCGCAAATCATATTTTATCTTATCATGAAACATAGAAATGAGATGCGATATCGCGTTTTAAGAAGCATTAGAAATCTATTGCTACGATACGTAGACATCTGTAAACGCTATTTCCTTGCAAGGAAGTGTCGCATTTACATTCATTTGAAGTGTAGGCGAGGAATACATAACAGTTCGCAAATCATATTATATCTTACCATGAAACATAGAAATGAGATGCGATATCGCGTTTTAAGAAGCATTCAAACTCTATTGCTACGATACCTAGACATCTGCAGACGCTATTTCCTAGCAAGGAAGTGTCGCATTTACATTCATTTGAAGTGTAGACGAGGAATACATGACACTTCGCAAATCATATTATATCTTACCATGAAACATAGAAATGAGTTGCGATATCGCGTTTTAAGAAGCATTAGAACTCTATTGCTACGATACGTAGACATCTGCAAACGCTATTTCCTAACAAGGAAGTGTCGCATTTACATTCATTTGAAGTGTAGACGAGGAATACATAACACTTCGCAAATCATATTACATCTTACCATGAAACGTAGAAATGAGATGCGATATCGCGCTTTAAGAAGCATTAGAACTCTATTGCTACGATACCTAGACATCTGCAGACGCTATTTCCTAACAAGGAAGTGTCGCATTTACATTCATTTGAAGTGTAGACGAGGAATACATGACACTTCGCAAATCATATTATATCTTACCATGAAACATAGAAATGAGATGCGATATCGCGTTTTAAGAAGGATTAGAACTCTATTGCTACGATACCTAGACATCTGCAGAGCTATTTCCTAGCAAGGAAGTGTCGCATTTACATTCATTTGAAGTGTAGACGAGGAATACATGACACTTCGCAAATCATATTATATCTTACTATGAAACATAGAAATGAGATGCGCCTTCGCGTTTTAAGAAGCATTAGAAATCTGTTGCTACGATACGTAGACATCTGCAAACGCTATTTCCTAGCAAGGAAGTGTCGCAATTACATTCATTTGAAGTGTAGACGAGGAATACATGACACTTCGCAAATCATATTATAGCTTAGCATGAAACATAGAAAAGAGATGCGATATCGCGTTTTAAGAATCATAAGAACTCTATTGCTACGATACGTACACATCTGCAAACGCTATTTCCTTGCAAGGAAGTGTCGCATTTACATTCATTTGAAGTGTAGACGAGGAATACATGACACTTCGCAAATCATATTATATCTTACCATGAAACAGAGAAATGAGATGCGATATCGCGTTTTAAGAAGCATTAGAACTCTATTGCTACGATACCTAGACATCTGCAGACGCTATTTCCTAGCAAGGAAGTGTCGCATTTACATTCATTTGAATCGTAGACGAGGAATGCATAACACTTCGCAATGAATATTATATCTTATCATGAAACATAGATATGAGTTGCAATATCTCGTTTTAAGAAGCACTTGAACTCTATTGCTTCGATACGTAGACATCTGCAAACGATATTTCCTTGCAAGGAAGTGTCACATTTACATTCATTTGAAGTGTAGACGAGAAATACATAACACTTCGCAAATCATATTACATCTTACCATGAAACGTAGAAATGAGGTGCGATATCGCGTTTTAAGAAGCATTAGAACTCTATTGCTACGATACCTAGACATCTGCAGACGCTATTTCCTAACAAGGAAGTATCGCATTTACATTCATTTGAAGTGTAGACGAGGAATACATAACACTTCGCAATGAATATTATATCTTATCATGAAACATAGATATGAGTTGCAATATCTCGGTTTAAGGAGCACTTGAACTCTATTGCTTCGATACGTAGACATCTGCAAACGATATTTCCTTGCAAGGAAGTGTCACATTTACATTCATTTGAAGTGTAGACGAGAAATACATAACACTTCGCAAATCATATTACATCTTACCAGGAAACGTAGAAATGAGGTGCGATATCGCGTTTTAAGAAGCATTAGAACTCTATTGCTACGATGCCTAGACATCTGCAGACGCTATTTCCTAACAAGGAAGTATCGCATTTACATTCATTTGAAGTGTAGACGAGGAATACATGACACTTCGCAAATCATATTATATCTTACCATGAAACATAGAAATGAGATGCGATATCGCGTTTTAAGAAGCATTAGAACTCTATTGCTACGATACCTTGGCATCTGCAGACGCTATTTCCTAACAAGGAAGTGTCGCATTTACATACATTTGAAGTGTAGACGAGGAATACATGACACTTCGCAAATCATATTATATCTTACCATGAAATATAGAAATGAGATGCGATATCGCGTTGTAAGAAGCATTAGAACTCTATTGCTACGATACCTAGACATCTGCAAACGCTATTTCCTTGCAAGGAAGTGTCGCATTTACATTCATTTGAAGTGTAGGCGAGGAATACATAACAGTTCGCAAATCATATTATATCTTACCATGAAACATAGAAATGAGATGCGATATCGCGTTTTAAGAAGCATTAGAACTCTATTGCTACGATACCTAGACATCTGCAGACGCTATTTCCTAGCAAGGAAGTGTCGCATTTACATTCATTTGAAGTGTAGACGAGGAATACATGACACTTCGCAAATCATATTATATCTTACTATGAAACATAGAAATGAGATGCGCCTTCGCGTTTTAAGAAGCATTAGAAATCTGTTGCTACGATACGTAGACATCTGCAAACGATATTTCCTTGCAAGGAAGTGTCACATTTACATTCATTTGAAGTGTAGACGAGAAATACATAACACTTCGCAAATCATATTACATCTTACCATGAAACGTAGAAATAAGATGCGATATCGCGTTTTAAGGAGCATTAGAACTCTATTGCTACGATACCTAGACATTTGCAGACGCTATTCCTAACTAGGAAGTGTCGCATTTACATTCATTTGAAGTGTAGACGAGGAATACATGACACTTCGCAAATCATATTATATCTTACCATGAAACATCGAAATGAGATGCGATATCGCGTTTCAAGAAGCATTAGAACTCTATTGCTACGATGCCTAGACATCTGCAGACGCTATTTCCTAACAAGGAAGTATCGCATTTACATTCATTTGAAGTGTAGACGAGGAATACATGACACTTCGCAAATCATATTATATCTTACCATGAAACATAGAAATGAGATGCGATATCGCGTTTTAAGAAGCATTAGAACTCTATTGCTACGATACCTAGACATCTGCAAACGCTATTTCCTTGCAAGGAAGTGTCGCATTTACATTCATTTGAAGTGTAGGCGAGGAATACATAACAGTTCGCAAATCATATTATATCTTACCATGAAACATAGAAATGAGATGCGATATCGCGTTTTAAGAAGGATTAGAACTCTATTGCTACGATACCTAGACATCTGCAGACGCTATTTCCTAACAAGGAAGTATCGCATTTACATTCATTTGAAGTGTAGACGAGGAATACATGGCACTTCGCAAATCATATTATATCTTACCATGAAACATAGAAATGAGTTGCGATATCGCGCTTTAAGAAGCATTAGAACTCTATTGCTACGATACGTAGACATCTGCAAACGCTATTTCCTAACAAGGAAGTGTCGCATTTACATTCATTTGAAGTGTAGACGAGGAATACATAACAGTTCGCAAATCATATTATATCTTACCATGAAACATAGAAATGAGATGCGATATCGCGTTTTAAGAAGCATTAGAACTCTATTGCTACGATACCTTGGCATCTGCAGACGCTATTTCCTAACAAGGAAGTGTCGCATTTACATACATTTGAAGTGTAGACGAGGAATACATGACACTTCGCAAATCATATTATATCTTACCATGAAATATAGAAATGAGATGCGATATCGCGTTGTAAGAAGCATTAGAACTCTATTGCTACGATACCTAGACATCTGCAAACGCTATTTCCTTGCAAGGAAGTGTCGCATTTACATTCATTTGAAGTGTAGGCGAGGAATACATAACAGTTCGCAAATCATATTATATCTTACCATGAAACATAGAAATGAGATGCGATATCGCGTTTTAAGAAGCATTAGAACTCTATTGCTACGATACCTAGACATCTGCAGACGCTATTTCCTAGCAAGGAAGTGTCGCATTTACATTCATTTGAAGTGTAGACGAGGAATACATGACACTTCGCAAATCATATTATATCTTACTATGAAACATAGAAATGAGATGCGCCTTCGCGTTTTAAGAAGCATTAGAAATCTGTTGCTACGATACGTAGACATCTGCAAACGATATTTCCTTGCAAGGAAGTGTCACATTTACATTCATTTGAAGTGTAGACGAGAAATACATAACACTTCGCAAATCATATTACATCTTACCATGAAACGTAGAAATAAGATGCGATATCGCGTTTTAAGGAGCATTAGAACTCTATTGCTACGATACCTAGACATTTGCAGACGCTATTTCCTAACTAGGAAGTGTCGCATTTACATTCATTTGAAGTGTAGACGAGGAATACATGACACTTCGCAAATCATATTATATCTTACCATGAAACATCGAAATGAGGTGCGATATCGCGTTTTAAGAAGCATTAGAACTCTATTGCTACGATGCCTAGACATCTGCAGACGCTATTTCCTAACAAGGAAGTATCGCATTTACATTCATTTGAAGTGTAGACGAGGAATACATGACACTTCGCAAATCATATTATATCTTACCATGAAACATAGAAATGAGATGCGATATCGCGTTTTAAGAAGCATTAGAACTCTATTGCTACGATACCTAGACATCTGCAAACGCTATTTCCTTGCAAGGAAGTGTCGCATTTACATTCATTTGAAGTGTAGGCGAGGAATACATAACAGTTCGCAAATCATATTATATCTTACCATGAAACATAGAAATGAGATGCGATATCGCGTTTTAAGAAGGATTAGAACTCTATTGCTACGATACCTAGACATCTGCAGACGCTATTTCCTAACAAGGAAGTATCGCATTTACATTCATTTGAAGTGTAGACGAGGAATACATGGCACTTCGCAAATCATATTATATCTTACCATGAAACATAGAAATGAGTTGCGATATCGCGTTTTAAGAAGCATTAGAACTCTATTGCTACGATACGTAGACATCTGCAAACGCTATTTCCTAACAAGGAAGTGTCGCATTTACATTCATTTGAAGTGTAGACGAGGAATACATAACAGTTCGCAAATCATATTATATCTTACCATGAAACATAGAAATGAGATGCGATATCGCGTTTTAAGAAGCATTAGAACTCTATTGCTACGATACCTTGGCATCTGCAGACGCTATTTCCTAACAAGGAAGTGTCGCATTTACATACATTTGAAGTGTAGACGAGGAATACATGACACTTCGCAAATCATATTATATCTTACCATGAAATATAGAAATGAGATGCGATATCGCGTTGTAAGAAGCATTAGAACTCTATTGCTACGATACCTAGACATCTGCAAACGCTATTTCCTTGCAAGGAAGTGTCGCATTTACATTCATTTGAAGTGTAGGCGAGGAATACATAACAGTTCGCAAATCATATTATATCTTACCATGAAACATAGAAATGAGATGCGATATCGCGTTTTAAGAAGCATTAGAACTCTATTGCTACGATACCTAGACATCTGCAGACGCTATTTCCTAGCAAGGAAGTGTCGCATTTACATTCATTTGAAGTGTAGACGAGGAATACATGACACTTCGCAAATCATATTATATCTTACTATGAAACATAGAAATGAGATGCGCCTTCGCGTTTTAAGAAGCATTAGAAATCTGTTGCTACGATACGTAGACATCTGCAAACGATATTTCCTTGCAAGGAAGTGTCACATTTACATTCATTTGAAGTGTAGACGAGAAATACATAACACTTCGCAAATCATATTACATCTTACCATGAAACGTAGAAATAAGATGCGATATCGCGTTTTAAGGAGCATTAGAACTCTATTGCTACGATACCTAGACATTTGCAGACGCTATTTCCTAACTAGGAAGTGTCGCATTTACATTCATTTGAAGTGTAGACGAGGAATACATGACACTTCGCAAATCATATTATATCTTACCATGAAACATCGAAATGAGGTGCGATATCGCGTTTTAAGAAGCATTAGAACTCTATTGCTACGATGCCTAGACATCTGCAGACGCTATTTCCTAACAAGGAAGTATCGCATTTACATTCATTTGAAGTGTAGACGAGGAATACATGACACTTCGCAAATCATATTATATCTTACCATGAAACATAGAAATGAGATGCGATATCGCGTTTTAAGAAGCATTAGAACTCTATTGCTACGATACCTAGACATCTGCAAACGCTATTTCCTTGCAAGGAAGTGTCGCATTTACATTCATTTGAAGTGTAGGCGAGGAATACATAACAGTTCGCAAATCATATTATATCTTACCATGAAACATAGAAATGAGATGCGATATCGCGTTTTAAGAAGGATTAGAACTCTATTGCTACGATACCTAGACATCTGCAGACGCTATTTCCTAACAAGGAAGTATCGCATTTACATTCATTTGAAGTGTAGACGAGGAATACATGGCACTTCGCAAATCATATTATATCTTACCATGAAACATAGAAATGAGTTGCGATATCGCGTTTTAAGAAGCATTAGAACTCTATTGCTACGATACGTAGACATCTGCAAACGCTATTTCCTAACAAGGAAGTGTCGCATTTACATTCATTTTAAGTGTAGGCGAGGAATACATAACAGTTCGCAAATCATATTATATCTTACCATGAAACATAGAAATGAGATGCGATATCGCGTTTTAAGAAGCATTAGAACTCTATTGCTACGATACCTAGACATCTGCAGACGCTATTTCCTAGCAAGGAAGTGTCGCATTTACATTCATTTGAAGTGTAGACGAGGAATACATGACACTTCGCAAATCATATTATATCTTACTATGAAACATAGAAATGAGATGCGCCTTCGCGTTTTAAGAAGCATTAGAAATCTGTTGCTACGATACGTAGACATCTGCAAACGATATTTCCTTGCAAGGAAGTGTCACATTTACATTCATTTGAAGTGTAGACGAGAAATACATAACACTTCGCAAATCATATTACATCTTACCATGAAACATAGAAATGAGATGCGATATCGCGTTTTAAGAAGCATTAGAACTCTATTGCTACGATACCTAGACATCTGCATACGCTATTTCCTAGCAAGGAAGTGTCGCATTTACATTCATTTGAAGTGTAGACGAGGAATACATGACACTTCGCAAATCATATTATATCTTACTATGAAACATAGAAATGAGATGCGCCTTCGCGTTTTAAGAAGCATTAGAAATCTGTTGCTACCATACGTAGACATCTGCAAACGATATTTCCTTGCAAGGAAGTGTCACATTTACATTCATTTGAAGTGTAGACGAGAAATACATAACACTTCGCAAATCATATTACATCTTACCATGAAACGTAGAAATGAGATGCGATATCGCGTTTTAAGAAGCATTAGAACTCTATTGCTACGATACGTAGACATCTGCAAACGCTATTTCCTAACAAGGAAGTGTCGCATTTACATTCATTTGAAGTGTAGACGAGGAATACATAACAGTTCGCAAATCATATTATATCTTACCATGAAACATAGAAATGAGATGCGATATCGCGTTTTAAGAAGCATTAGAACTCTATTGCTACGATACCTTGGCATCTGCAGACGCTATTTCCTAACAAGGAAGTGTCGCATTTACATACATTTGAAGTGTAGACGAGGAATACATAACACTTCGCAAATCATATTATATCTTACCATGAAATATAGAAATGAGATGCGATATCGCGTTGTAAGAAGCATTAGAACTCTATTGCTACGATACCTAGACATCTGCAAACGCTATTTCCTTGCAAGGAAGTGTCGCATTTACATTCATTTGAAGTGTAGGCGAGGAATACATAACAGTTCGCAAATCATATTATATCTTACCATGAAACATAGAAATGAGATGCGATATCGCGTTTTAAGAAGCATTAGAACTCTATTGCTACGATACCTAGACATCTGCAGACGCTATTTCCTAGCAAGGAAGTGTCGCATTTACATTCATTTGAAGTGTAGACGAGGAATACATGACACTTCGCAAATCATATTATATCTTACCATGAAACATAGAAATGAGATGCGATATCGCGTTCTAAGAAGCATTAGAACTCTATTGCTACGATACCTAGACATCTGCAAACGCTATTTCCTTGCAAGGAAGTGTCGCATTTACATTCATTTGAAGTGTAGGCGAGGAATACATAACAGTTCGCAAATCATATTATATCTTACCATGAAACATAGAAATGAGATGCGATATCGCGTTTTAAGAAGCATTAGAACTCTATTGCTACGATACCTAGACATCTGCATACGCTATTTCCTAGCAAGGAAGTGTCGCATTTACATTCATTTGAAGTGTAGACGAGGAATACATGACACTTCGCAAATCATATTATATCTTACTATGAAACATAGAAATGAGATGCGCCTTCGCGTTTTAAGAAGCATTAGAAATCTGTTGCTACCATACGTAGACATCTGCAAACGATATTTCCTTGCAAGGAAGTGTCACATTTACATTCATTTGAAGTGTAGACGAGAAATACATAACACTTCGCAAATCATATTACATCTTACCATGAAACGTAGAAATGAGATGCGATATCGCGTTTTAAGAAGCATTAGAACTCTATTGCTACGATATCTAGACATTTGCAGACGCTATTTCCTAACAAGGAAGTGTCGCATTTACATTCATTTGAGGTGTAGACGAGGAATACATGACACTTCGCAAATCATATTATACCTTACCATGAAACATAGAAATGAGATGCGATATCGCGTTTTAAGAATCATATGAACTCTATTGCTACGATACGTAGACATCTGCAAACGCTATTTCCTAACAAGGAAGTGTCGCATTTACATTCATTTGAAGTGTAGACGAGGAATACATGACACTTCGCAAATCATATTATATCTTACCATGAAACATAGAAATGAGATGCGCTTTCGCGTTTTAAGAAGCATTAGAAATCTATTGCTACGATACGTAGACATCTGCAAACGATATTTCCTTGCAAGGAAGTGTCACATTTACATTCATTTGAAGTGTAGACGAGAAATACATAACACTTCGCAAATCATATTACATCGTACCATAAAACGTAGAAATGAGATGCGATATCGCGTTTTAAGAAGCATTAGAACTCTATTGCTACGATACCTAGACATCTGCAGACGCTATTTCCTAGCAAGGAAGTGTCGCATTTACATTCATTTGAAGTGTAGACGAGGAATACATGACACTTCGCAAATCATATTATATCTTACCATGAAACATCGAAATGAGATGCGATATCGCGTTTTAAGAATCATATGAACTCTATTGCTACGACACGTAGACATCTGCAAACGCTATTTCCTTGCAAGGAAGTGTCGCATTTACTTTCATTTGAATCGTAGACGAGGAATGCATAACACTTCGCAATGAATATTATATCTTATCATGAAACATAGATATGAGATGCAGTATCTCGTTTTAAGCAGCATTTGAACTCTATTTCTTCGATACCTAGACATCTGCAGACGCTATTTCCTAGCAAGGAAGTGTCGCATTTACATTCATTTGAAGTGTAGACGAGGAATACATGACACTTCGCAAATCATATTATATCTGACCATGAAACATCGAAATGAGATGCGATATCGCGTTTTAAGAATCATATGAACTCTATTGCTACGACACGTAGACATCTGCAAACGCTATTTCCTACCAAGGAAGTGTCGCATTTACATTCATTTGAAGTGTAGGCGTGGAATACATAACAGTTCGCAAATCATATTATATCTTACCATGAAACATAGAAATGAGATGCGATATCGCGTTTTAAGAAGCATTAGAACTCTATTGCTACGATACCTAGACATCTGCAGACGCTATTTCCTAGCAAGGAAGTGTCGCATTTACATTCATTTGAAGTGTAGACGAGGAATACATGACACTTCGCAAATCATATTATATCTTACCGTGAAACATAGAAATGAGATGCGATATCGCGTTTTAAGAAGCATTAGAACTCTAATGCTACGATACCTTGACATCTGCAGACGCTATTTCCTAACAAGGAAGTGTCGCATTTACATTCATTTGAAGTGTAGACGAGGAATACATGACACTTCGCAAATCATATTATATCTTACCATGAAACATAGAAATGAGATGCGATATCGCGTTTTAAGAAGAATTAGAACTCTATTGCTACGATACGTAGACATCTGCAAACGCTATTTCCTAACAAGGAAGTGTCGCATTTACATTCATTTGAAGTGTAGACGAGGAATACATGACACTTCGCAAATCATATTATATCTTACCATGAAACATAGAAATGAGATGCGATATCGCGTTTTAAGAAGAATTAGAACTCTATTGCTACGATACCTAGACATCTGCAGACGCTATTTCCTAACAAGGAAGTGTCGCATTTACATTCATTTGAAGTGTAAACGAGTAATACATGACACTTCGCAAATCATATTATATCTTACCATGAAACATAGAAATGAGATGCGATATCGCGTTTTAAGGAGCATTAGAACTCTATTGCTACGATACCTAGACATCTGCAGACGCTATTTCCTAGCAAGGAAGTGTCGCATTTACATTCATTTGAATCGTAGACGAGGAATGCATTACACTTCGCAATGAATATTATATCTTATCATGAAACATAGATATGAGTTGCAATATCTCGTTTTAAGAAGCACTTGAACTCTATTGCTTCGATACATTGACATCTGCAGACGCTATTTCCTAGCAAGGAAGTGTCGCAGTTACATTCATTTGAAGTGTAGACGAGGAATACATGACACTTCGCAAATCATATTATATCTTACCATGAAACATAGAAATGAGATGCGCTTTCGCGTTTTAAGAGGCATTATTAATCTATTGCTACGATACGTAGACATCTGCGAACGCTATTTCCTAGCAAGGAAGTGTCGCATTTACATTCATTTGAAGTGTAGACGAGGAATACATGACACTTCGCAAATCATATTATATCTTACCATGAAACATAGAAATGAGATGCGTTATCACGTTTTTAGAATCATAAGAACTCTATTGCAACGATACGTACACATCTGGAAACGCTATTTCCTTGCAAGGAAGTGTCGCATTTACATTCATTTGAAGTGTAGACGAGGAATACATGACACTTCGCAAATCATATTATATCTTACCATGAAACATAGAAATGAGATGCGATATCGCGTTTTAAGAAGCATTAGAACTCTATATCTACGATACCTAGACATCTGCAAACGATATTTCCTTGCAAGGAAGTGTCACATTTACATTCATTTGAAGTGTAGACGAGAAATACATAACACTTCGCAAATCATATTACATCTTACCATGAAACGTAGAAATGAGATGCGATATCGCGTTTTAAGAAGCATTAGAACTCTATTGCTACGATACATAGACATTTGCAGACGCTATTTCCTAACAAGGAAGTGTCGCATTTACATTCATTTGAGGTGTAGACGAGGAATACATGACACTTCGCAAATCATATTAAACCTTACCATGAAACATAGAAATGAGATGCGATATCGCGTTTTAAGAATCATATGAACTCTATTGCTACGATACGTAGACATCTGCAAACGCTATTTCCTAACAAGGAAGTGTCGCATTTACATTCATTTGAAGTGTAGACGAGGAATACATGACACTTCGCAAATCATATTATATCTTACCATGAAACATCGAAATGAGATGCGATATCGCGTTTTAAGAATCATATGAACTCTATTGCTACGACACGTAGACATCTGCAAACGCTATTTCCTTGCAAGGAAGTGTCGCATTTACTTTCATTTGAATCGTAGACGAGGAATGCATAACACTTCGCAATGAATATTATATCTTATCATGAAACATAGATATGAGATGCAGTATCTCGTTTTAAGCAGCATTTGAACTCTATATCTTCGATACCTAGACATCTGCAGACGCTATTTCCTAGCAAGGAAGTGTCGCATTTACATTCATTTGAAGTGTAGACGAGGAATACATGACACTTCGCAAATCATATTATATCTGACCATGAAACATCGAAATGAGATGCGATATCGCGTTTTAAGAATCATATGAACTCTATTGTTACGACACGTAGACATCTGCAAACGCTATTTCCTACCAAGGAAGTGTCGCATTTACATTCATTTGAAGTGTAGACGACGAATACATAACACTTCGCAAATCATATTATATCTTACCATGAAACATAGAAATGAGATGCGATATCGTGTTTTAAGAATCATAAGAACTCCATTGCTACGATACGTAGACATCTGCAAACGCTATTTCCTTGCAAGGAAGTGTCGCATTTACATTCATTTGAAGTGTAGGCGAGGAATACATAACAGTTCGCAAATCATATTATATCTTACCATGAAACATGGAAATGAGATGCGATATCGCGTTTTAAGAAGCATTAGAACTCTTTTGCTACGATACCTAGACATCTGCAGACGCTATTTCCTAGCAAGGAAGTGTCGCATTTACATTCATTTGAAGTGTAGACGAGGAATACATGACACTTCGCAAATCATATTATATCTTACCGTGAAACATAGAAATGAGATGCGATATCGCGTTTTAAGAAGCATTAGAACTCTATTGCTACGATACCTTGACATCTGCAGACGCTATTTCCTAACAAGGAAGTGTCGCATTTACATTCATTTGAAGTGTTGACGAGGAATACATGATACTTCGCAAATCATATTATATCTTACCATGAAACATAGAAATGAGATGCGATATCGCGTTTTAAGAAGAATTAGAACTCTATTGCTACGATACGTAGACATCTGCAAACGCTATTTCCTAACAAGGAAGTGTCGCATTTACATTCATTTGAAGTGTAGACGAGGAATACATGACACTCCGCAAATCATATTATATCTTACCATGAAACATAGAAATGAGATGCGATATCGCGTTTTAAGAAGAATTAGAACTCTATTGCTACGATACCTAGACATCTGCAGACGCTATTTCCTAACAAGGAAGTGTCGCATTTACATTCATTTGAAGTGTAGACGAGTAATACATGACACTTCGCAAATCATATTATATCTTACCATGAAACATAGAAATGAGATGCGATATCGCGTTTTAAGGAGCATTAGAACTCTATTGCAACGATACCTAGACATCTGCAGACGCTATTTCCTAGCTAGGAAGTGTCGCATTTACATTCATTTGAATCGTAGACGAGGAATGCATTACACTTCGCAATGAATATTATATCTTATCATGAAACATAGATATGAGTTGCAATATCTCGTTCTAAGAAGCACTTGAACTCTATTGCTTCGATACCTAGACATCTGCAGACGCTATTTCCTAGCAAGGAAGTGTCGCATTTACATTCATTTGAAGTGTAGACGAGGAATACATGACACTTCGCAAATCATATTATATCTTACCTAGAAACATAGAAATGAGATGCGCTTTCGCGATTTAAGAAGCATCAGAAATCTATTGCTACGATACGTAGACATCTGCAAACAATATTTCCTTGCAAGGAAGTGTCACATTTACATTCATTTGAAGTGTAGACGAGAAATACATAACACTTCGCAAATCGTATTACATCGTACCATGAAACGTAGAAATGAGATGCGATATCGCGTTTTAAGAAGCATTAGAACTCTATTGCTACGATACCTTGACATCTGCAGACGCTATTTCCTAACAAGGAAGTGTCGCATTTACATTCATTTGAAGTGTTGACGAGGAATACATGATACTTCGCAAATCATATTATATCTTACCATGAAACATAGAAATGAGATGCGATATCGCGTTTTAAGAAGAATTAGAACTCTATTGCTACGATACGTAGACATCTGCAAACGCTATTTCCTAACAAGGAAGTGTCGCATTTACATTCATTTGAAGTGTAGACGAGGAATACATGACACTCCGCAAATCATATTATATCTTACCATGAAACATAGAAATGAGATGCGATATCGCGTTTTAAGAAGAATTAGAACTCTATTGCTACGATACCTAGACATCTGCAGACGCTATTTCCTAACAAGGAAGTGTCGCATTTACATTCATTTGAAGTGTAGACGAGTAATACATGACACTTCGCAAATCATATTATATCTTACCATGAAACATAGAAATGAGATGCGATATCGCGTTTTAAGGAGCATTAGAACTCTATTGCAACGATACCTAGACATCTGCAGACGCTATTTCCTAGCTAGGAAGTGTCGCATTTACATTCATTTGAATCGTAGACGAGGAATGCATTACACTTCGCAATGAATATTATGTCTTATCATGAAACATAGATATGAGTTGCAATATCTCGTTCTAAGAAGCACTTGAACTCTATTGCTTCGATACCTAGACATCTGCAGACGCTATTTCCTAGCAAGGAAGTGTCGCATTTACATTCATTTGAAGTGTAGACGAGGAATACATGACACTTCGCAAATCATATTATATCTTACCATGAAACATAGAAATGAGATGCGCTTTCGCGATTTAAGAAGCATCAGAAATCTATTGCTACGATACGTAGACATCTGCAAACAATATTTCCTTGCAAGGAAGTGTCACATTTACATTCATTTGAAGTGTAGACGAGAAATACATAACACTTCGCAAATCGTATTACATCGTACCATGAAACGTAGAAATGAGATGCGATATCGCGTTTTAAGAAGCATTAGAACTCTATTGCTACGATACCTAGACATCTGCAGACGCTATTTCCTAGCAAGGAAGTGTCGCATTTACATTCATTTGAAGTGTAGACGAGGAATACATGACACTTCGCAAATCATATTATATCTTACCATGAAACATCGAAATGAGATGCGATATCGCGTTTTAAGAATCATATGAACTCTATTGCTACGACACGTAGACATCTGCAAACGCTATTTCCTTGCAAGGAAGTGTCGCATTTACTTTCATTTGAATCGTAGACGAGGAATGCATAACACTTCGCAATGAATATTATATCTTATCATGAAACATAGATATGAGATGCAGTATCTCGTTTTAAGCAGCATTTGAACTCTATTTCTTCGATACCTAGACATCTGCAGACGCTATTTCCTAGCAAGGAAGTGTCGCATTTACATTCATTTGAAGTGTAGATGAGGAATACATGACACTTCGCAAATCATATTATATCTTACCATGAAACATCGAAATGAGATGCGATATCGCGTTTTAGGAATCATATGAACTCTATTGCTACGACACGTAGACATCTGCAAACGCTATTTCCTACCAAGGAAGTGTCGCATTTACATTCATTTGAAGTGTAGACGAGGAATACATAACACTTCGCAAATCATATTATATCTTACCATGAAACATAGAAATGAGATGCGATATCGTGTTTTAAGAATCATAAGAACTCCATTGCTACGATACGTAGACATCTGCAAACGCTATTTCCTTGCAAGGAAGTGTCGCATTTACATTCATTTGAAGTGTAGGCGAGGAATACATAACAGTTCGCAAATCATATTATATCTTACCATGAAACATAGAAATGAGATGCGATATCGCGTTTTAAGAAGCATTAGAACTCTATTGCTACGATACCTAGACATCTGCAGACGCTATTTCCTAGCAAGGAAGTGTCGCATTTACATTCATTTGAAGTGTAGACGAGGAATACATGACACTTCGCAAATCATATTATATCTTACCATGAAACATAGAAATGAGATGCGATATCGCGTTTTAAGAAGCATTAGAACTCTATTGCTACGATACCTAGACATCTGCAGACGCTATTTCCTAGCAAGGAAGTGTCGCATTTACATTCATTTGAAGTGTAGACGAGGAATACATGACACTTCGCAAATCATATTATATCTTACCATGAAACATAGAAATGAGATGCGATATCGCGTTTTAAGAAGCATTAGAACTCTATTGCTACGATACCTTGACATCTGCAGACGCTATTTCCTAACAAGGAAGTGTCGCATTTACATTCATTTGAAGTGTAGACGAGGAATACATGACACTTCGCAAATCATATTATATCTTACCATTGTGACGTCCGGCGTATCGCCGTCCACCCTCCGACACCTCCCACAGAGAGCAGGGACGAATTACCTGCACCCGTCCACGGCCAAGCGCACGGGTAAACACCCCTTTCGCCGAGCTAAGGCAGCCGACCCGCAAATCACGCCCCGGAGATGGACCAATCATTTGCGCTACCGCGCAAATCACAGCACCCACGATCCACCTTCGCAACGACTCACCGAATCGCCCACCGTAACTCAGCCATACTTCATTTTTTCTAATATATATAACTATACATATTAATTCTAGATCTAAGTACACAGAACACTATTCGATGTAACACGAACAACATTCACACATAATTTTAAGATACATGTATAATCGACATTCTATAAGAAGCGACGCGCTCGCGCGCGCACTCGACGCGCGCGGCTCACGCGTAACGCGAGCCGCGCCCCACCGCAAGGGCCGTCCGCCCTACTCCTACCGTCCGCCCCACTCGAAGGGCTCAGCGACTCGCGCGCCACGAGAACCGAGGAGGTCTCGTGCACGCGAGTGGATCGTGACTTCGTCCCGGGCATCGCCCGGCTCCGGTTCTCTTCCGACTTCATCCCGGGCATCACCCGACTTCAGACCTCTCTCAAACCTCGAATTTTAACTCAAATCGTATTCAAGTTCCTATTCTATTTCTAAATCTAAGTTCTATTTCTAGTTCATTAAGTTACTCTGAATCTAGATAGGGAAGTAAGTGTATAGCTAGGATTAATCAAGAATATATCTTTATTTTATTTCTACATTCGAGTCCTTATTCATTTTATATCTACGCGACACCCTCCGGTTCTCGCGTACAACCATACACAGCGCTACTTTGCGGAGATACAGATACTTGAACCTCTGCATTAGATAGAGCGGACCGCCGCTTATCTGTGCCGAATACAAGTGGAAGATCTTCCGAGTGGACGATCATTCTTCGCCCTCCTGGACCGACGACGATAGAGCGGACCGCCGCTTATCCGACTCGAATCTAGTTAGGAGGAGAAGATCTCGTATGTGTCGCACCGCTACCAAGAAGACGCGCCGCGCCGGTAGAAAGAATTTCTTGCGACAACTTGTGCGGGAATATAACGGATCCCAGGCGTGCCCAGCCTACCATTCCGTGATTGCTGTTACTGCTGTCCGCATCCAGCCTCCTGCAGCACCACCGACATCTCCGACGCCAGCATCCGAGTCCGGTCAACGTCGCTGGACCCTCGCTCCATTGACGCTCCCTCAACGCCCATCTTACGCGTCCACTGTCCCAGCCGGTGACCCTCGACGACAGCGGTACCTGGAAAGGGGATATTAAGGTGTTAATCGACGAAAGGTAAGTAAATTTCACTTTACCGCATCGAAAAGGGTAAAATTACCGCTCGCGTCCCATAAAAGGAAACCACGGTACCCATCACAATCGAGTGATCGGCCCTGTGTTTTATATTTCGTTTCGTACGGTCGACTCCGGAAATTCTCCCGGTCCCGGACGTGACACGAATTTGGTGACAGCGGTGGGATAAGCCTCGCGATTTCCGTCAGAAATTCCGCTCGATCGGGAACGCGACCAACTATGGCGACGCGAACGCCGGTAAAGACCCGTCACCAGCCGCCTCGAGGCACCGCCGCGACTAGTGAAACCGACAAAGAGCACCACGCAGCTCGAACAATAGACTTCCAAGACGCACTTGCCGAGCCTCTTCCGCGAACTACCGATACAGCAGAAAGTAATCGGGCCGCTGATAACACTATCGCGTTGCTTCAACAGTTAGATCAGATGCGTCGCGAACTGGAAGCGCTCCGACGTTCTCAAAATCTTACTAGGACCGATACAGCATCTCTCGAATTTCCCGGTCTTAATTCAACGCCACCGCGAAGCGCGTACACGGATAATCCGAATTCCCACGACGAGCTATCTTTAAAACAGGCACTAGAATCCGTTCCGCAGTACGATGGCCAAAATATACCCGTGTTGCAATTTACGCGTGCATGTAAGCGCGCGTACGACTTGATCCCGAACGGATGCGAGCGCACATTTACGCGTCTCGTAAAAAGTAAATTGAAAGGTCGCGCATATTTAGCCGTAGAGGACGAGCCATGCAATTCCATTCTTGAGCTGACAGACATACTTAGGAATTCATTCGGAGCTATTCGATCCGCCGATCACTATAGAGGTGAACTAACGAACATCTTTATGAAGCCCGGAGAACATATCCTTGATTACGTTAGTAGAGTTAAAGACCTTCGATCAGCGATAATTGATTGCGAGAGACTTTCCCCATACGTTTCGCAATCAGCCTCCAACGTGGATAAGCTGACGCTTCGTTGTTTTATAGACGGATTGATCCCCGAAATTAGATTGCAAATTCCGTTGTCGCAGGTACAGTCTCCGCAAGACGCGTTCGCGCGCGCTCGAGAACTCTATAAGCGTCATATTCTAGATTGTGAACGTTTAACATCGTCTCGACCCCGCGCTGAGCCAAAAATTATTCGCAACGAAGTAATTTGTTCGGTTTGCAACAATATTGGTCACTACGCTAGAGACTGTCGTTCCAGATCCATGCCGCGACAAATCTCGAACGCGCCTCGTCCGATTATTCCACGCGAAGTCCCCACGAATAGGACATCCTACGAAAATCCGCGTCCTTTAACGTCACAGGACAGATACTGCAGATACTGCAAAAATCCGGGCCATACCATCGAAGAGTGCCGCAAAAGGCAATTCAACAATAATCTTCGGCAATCGGGAAACGAATACGGCCTCCAGCCGCGCCGCGAGACAGGTCGCGAGGCCGCCCGGAATATAAAGACTCTCGCGATAAACGACCCACAATCTATAATAGACAACCCAGAGCCTCAATAAAACTGACTGGGAAAACTAATACTCCCAGCGTAATTCTACGTTCAGCCGCCTTATTAAAAGACACGGAATTTATGATAGACACGGGCGCGGAAATTAACATTATAAAAAAATCGGCACTAGCTCCTTCCGCACGTGTAGACCGGTCCGAAATATTAGTTATTACCGGTGTAACCAACGGGCAAACCAATACGATAGGTTCCGTACATATCGTCTTATTCGGCCGCGTAGTACCGTTTAACGTTGTTAACAACGATTTTCCACTAAAACCAGACGGTATCCTAGGGTCAGGTTTCTGCGCCGACGCAGAAATTTCCTTCATTAAGAAACAAGTCAGGTGGCACGGAACGACCATACCGTTTTGTCGCGATATAATTTCCACGGAAATAATACAAAATCCTAATTCAGGACAAATCATTCCGAGAAATCGCGAAATACCGAAACCGACAGTCGAAAAGCCGCCAGTACCAATTCCAAATCCAAAATCTGTTACGAAATCGCAAAAAGAGCCGCGGAAAACCGCGAAAAATTTTTTCAAAAAGGATAAATTCTCCATTCCACCACGCGCAAATGTCGGTATTAAAGTCCGTATAATAAATACTCACATTTCCGAGGGAATAATTCCCCGAATCGACATCGCGCCGGGTGTTTATTTCGGTGACGCATTAGTCAAAGTAAACGGAGATAAGGCGATCGCGAGAATTACAAACTCCACCGACCAGACAGTCGAATTCGCTTTATCTCCGATCGAACTCGAACCGTTGGAAATATCGGATAACCCAACGGAAAAGAATAACACGCTGTTTCCAATGTTCTCACGAACGACAAATATTCGTTCAAATTCTATTTCTATTTCTGCCGAACGGTCCGGCAAAACCCAGAAGGGTAATTCGAATCTTTCTAATTCTAATTCAACGCCGCGTCTTGAGCACGGATTCCCTCCTTCAGCGGAAAACAAACGAACATACGCGCAAGTAACGAAATCAGCCGTGGAAAATAACTCGACGAAATCTCGACTCCAGAAAATAATAGAATCACTTCGACTCGAACACTTAAATATAGAAGAGAGAAACCACGTCATAGAATTAATAGATAAGAGTCAAGATTTGTTTTATATCGAGGGAGATAGGTTAGGCCATACCACGGCAGCGTCGCACAAAATTCCTACGGTTGACGAAAAACCGATTAATGTTAAGCAATACCGATTCCCACCCGCTCACAAGGAGGAAATTCGAAAGCAAATAGAGTCCCTTCTACATAACGGCATTATTAAAGATTCTAAATCCCCTTATAATTCTCCTCTTTGGGTCGTCCCCAAAAAGGCGGATTCCCAGGGAAAAAAGAGATGGAGGGTAGTTATAGATTACCGCGCACTGAATGAAAAGTCGATCGCGGACGCGTATCCACTGCCATGCATAACCGAGATATTAGATCAACTCGGGAGTGCAAAATATTTTAGCACGTTCGATCTGGCCAGTGGCTTCCACCAGATTCCCATGGAACCCACTGACGCGCACAAAACAGCATTTTCAACACCCAACGGTCATTACGAATTCACTCGAATGCCATTCGGTTTGAAAAACGCACCGGCAACCTTTCAACGTCTTATGGACAGCGCGCTCTCAGGCCTACAGGGAAACGAATTGTTCGTATATCTCGACGATATTGTTGTGTATGCCAGCTCTCTCCAAGAGCACGCTGCGAAGTACTCGAAACTCGTAAATAAACTCAGAGAGGCTAACCTATCCCTGCAGCCCGATAAGTGCGAGTTCCTCCGGCGAGAAGTAAGCTACTTGGGACACATCATAAGCGAGAATGGTGTGAAACCCGATCCGGGTAAAATAAGCGCAGTCCAGAATTTTCCACGTCCGAATAACCAAAAACAGATCAAACAATTTCTAGGCTTAGCGGGATACTATAGACGCTTCATCCCAAATTTTTCAAACACGGCGAAACCACTAACTAATCTATTGAAGAAAGACGCACCGTTCGTCTGGCGTAACGAACAGCAAAACGCTTTTGTAAAACTCCGAGATGCGCTATGCGAGGCGCCAATTCTTCAATATCCTAACTTCAAACTCCCATTTGTTATCACCACAGATGCATCAACGGATGCGATAGGCGCCGTACTGAGCCAAGGGCAAATAGGTCGCGATTTACCGATAGCGTATACGTCTAGACTCTTAAATTCAGCCGAGAGAAATTATTCGACGATAGAAAAGGAGTGTCTCGCTATCATTTACGCAGTTCATCAATTCAGGCCATACGTCTATGGCAATCAATTCAAGCTGGTAACAGACCATCGTCCACTGGTGTGGATGAACTCCGTTAAGGACCCATCCAGCCGTCTCGTCAGGTGGAGATTAAAACTCGCGGAGTACGATTATGAAATTGTATACAAATCGGGTAAAACGAATTTAAACGCAGATGCATTATCGCGAAATCCAGCGAAAGTCTGTCCCTTGATTCAACCATCCTCTTCCGACGAAGACATATTTGATATTCCTCCAAAATCTCGAAAACAACAAGAATCCACAATGTCTCTGCCTCCTCCGCCTCCTCCACCTTCACCCGCTACGGATCAACCCACCTCGGATAACTTACCGACGGAACACACGAGATACGAACCATTGTTTAAATTCACACGCGACAATATCGCCATGAGACGTGATAACGTTGTTCTCTTCATTACCAAGTCCGGACAGCCTTACGACGCAGGAGCTAAACAAATTGATGAAGCGGGAAAATTCTTTTCACATAAAACGGGAATCAACCTCACAAAAGCCAAAGTAGTCCAAGTCGATAATTTTTACCAAATCCAATTGCCAGTCGTAGAACACGAAAAACGCGCAATCGATTACGATTTAGTAGTAGAAGCTCTACGTTCTCTCTTCGATGTCGTTTCAGAATTACAACTAACTTCAATAAGCATAGCTCAAACGTACTTAGATTCAATTTCATGGTCGCCTATTCAGAAAATATTACAAGATTTATTTTACGAAACCCCACTTCAAATTACCGTTTGCCAAGGCTTGATACTCATTCCACCCGAACAACATAGAGAGAGTATCATAAAAACAAATCACGATACACCGGTTGGCGGACATAAAGGCGTAAACAAAACATACTCGCGCGTCAGAGAACGTTATTATTGGCCAAACATGAAGGCCCAAATTCAAGAGTATATAAGTAAATGCAAGAGCTGCCAATCCGAAAAACTAGTCCGAGTCAAAACCAAACAACCTTTAACCTTAACGGATACTCCAGGATGCGCCTTCGATAAAATATCGATGGACGTCATGGGTCCGCTTCCAACCACTCCCGAAGGTTTTACAAATATCCTAACAATACAAGATCTATTAACAAAATACTCCGTCGCAATTCCACTCAAACAGACATCTGCGGTCGATATTGCAGATGCCTTGATTACCCAATTTATACGCAAGTTCGGATGCCCAAAAGGGATTTTAACCGACCAAGGCACAAACTTCATAAACAGCCTTATAAAAGCAATAGCAATCAAATTTCGAATTAAACAATATAAATCAACTGCATTCCACCCTCAGACAAACGGTTCGGTGGAAAGATCCCACCACGTGCTCGCTGAATATCTTAAACATTTCATCAGCACCAGTGGCGATTGGGAAAGATGGCTCCCATACGCCATGTTTTCATATAACACCAGCGTTCACGAAGGCACTTTGTACACACCCCACGAGTTAGTTTTCGGGCGTATCGCCAGAACGCCTTCGGAAACACCGTTCCAAGATCTGTCGGAAAACGAGACATACTCGGATTATTTAATCGAACTCAATCAGAAAATTTCTAATTCTCAGAAAATAGCGAAAGAAAATCTGGACCGTGCAAAACAGCGAGCGAAGCATTATTATGATAAAAAACAAAATGTACAGAAATTCGAGACAGGACAATGGGTGTTCCTATTAAGAGAACCACTCAAACACAAGTTCCAATCACAATACGTGGGCCCATACCGGATTCTCGAAGTTCTAAGCAATAATAATGTCAAATTGTCAATCAAAGGGAAAACAAAAATTGTCCACGCGAACAAATTGAAACTGTGTAAACGCATGAATGAATTCGAAAAGAAAAAGACTGAAAATGAAACGAGTGAGAGCGAGACAGGTGCGAGAATTAGTGCTAATCGTATCAGTACAACTGACAAAGACAGTGATAGTGCTAGTTCCGACCCAATGAGAAACGAAGGTGCAATCCACAACAAAAGAGGCCACTCCATAGAGGCAGAACGAGCCCGGTACACCAATAAAAGCAGGGACTCAGCGGTACCACGGCAGCCAACCGGCAGCGCAGCAAACTTCGAGGCCCGCCCCGACAGGTATCAGCCAGTCAGGAGATCTTGGTCCCGCCAAGATTCCTTTTCGAGGGGGGGAGGTGTGACGTCCGGCGTATCGCCGTCCACCCTCCGACACCTCCCACAGAGAGCAGGGACGAATTA
This sequence comes from Xylocopa sonorina, assembly GCF_050948175.1. Lineage (NCBI taxonomy): Eukaryota > Metazoa > Arthropoda > Insecta > Hymenoptera > Apidae > Xylocopa > Xylocopa sonorina. The sequence goes on along the minus strand of NW_027490402.1, from coordinate 278,517 downwards.
CCTGCACCCGTCCACGGCCAAGCGCACGGGTAAACACCCCTTTCGCCGAGCTAAGGCAGCTGACCCGCAAATCACGCCCCGGAGATGGACCAATCATTTGCGCTACCGCGCAAATCACAGCACCCACGATCCACCTTCGCAACAACGACTCACCGAATCGCCCACCGTAACTCAGCCATACTTCATTTTCTCCAACATATATAATTATACATATTAAGTCTAGATCTAAGTACACACGACACTATTCGATGTAACACGAACAACACTCACACATAATTTTAAGATATATTTATAATCAATATTCTCTAAGAAGCGATGCGCTCGCGCGCGCACTCGACGCGCGTGACTCACGCGTAACGCGAGCCGCGCCCCACCGCAAGGGCCGTCCGCCCTACTCCTACCGTCCGCCCCACTCGAAGGGCTCAGCGACTCGCGCGCCACGAGAACCGAGGAGGTCTCGTGCACGCGAGTGGATCGTCATTTCGTCCCGGGCATCGCCCGGCTCCGGTTCTCTTCCGACTTCATCCCGGGCATCACCCGACTTCAGACCTCTCTCAAACCTCGAATTCTAACTCAAATCGTATTCAAGTTCCTATTCTATTTCTAAATCTAAGTTCTATTTCTAGTTCATTAAGTTACTCTAAATCTAGATAGGGAAGTAAGTGTATAGCTAGGATTAATCAAGAATATATCTTTATTTTATTTCTACATTCGAGTCCTTATTCATTTTATATCTACGCGACACCCTCCGGTTCTCGCGTACAACCATACACAGCGCTACTTTGCGGAGATACAGATACTTGAACCTCTGCATTAGATAGAGCGGACCGCCGCTTATCTGTGCCGAATACAAGTGGAAGATCTTCCGAGTGGACGATCATTCTTCGCCCTCCTGGACCGACGACGATAGAGCGGACCGCCGCTTATCCGACTCGAATCTAGTTAGGAGGAGAAGATCTCGTATGTGTCGCACCGCTACCAAGAAGACGCGCCGCGCCGGTAGAAAGAATTTCTTGCGACAACTTGTGCGGGAATATAACGGATCCCAGGCGTGCCCAGCCTACCATTCCGTGATTGCTGTTACTGCTGTCCGCATCCAGCCTCCTGCAGCACCACCGACATCTCCGACGCCAGCATCCGAGTCCGGTCAACGTCGCTGGACCCTCACTCCATTGACACTCCCTCAACGCCCATCTTACGCGTCCACTGCCCCAGCCGGTGACCCTCGACGACAGCGGTACCTGGAAAGGGGATATTAAGGTGTTAATCGACGAAAGGTAAGTAAATTTCACTTTACCGCATCGAAAAGGGTAAAATTACCGCTCGCGTCCCATAAAAGGAAACCACGGTACCCATCACAATCGAGTGATCGGCCCTGTGTTTTACATTTCGTTTCGTACGGTCGACTCCGGAAATTCTCCCGGTCCCGGACGTGACACCATGAAACATAGAAATGAGATGCGATATCGTGTTTTAAGAATCATAAGAACTCCATTGCTACGATACGTAGACATCTGCAAACGCTATTTCCTTGCAAGGAAGTTTCGCATTTACATTCATTTGAAGTGTAGGCGAGGAATACATAACAGTTCGCAAATCATATTATATCTTACCATGAAACATAGAAATGAGATGCGATATCGCGTTTTAAGAAGCATTAGAACTCTATTGCTACGATACCTAAACATCTGCAGACGCTATTTCCTAGCAAGGAAGTGTCGCATTTACATTCATTTGAAGTGTAGACGAGGAATACATGACACTTCGCAAATCATATTATATCTTACCGTGAAACATAGAAATGAGATGCGATATCGCGTTTTAAGAAGCATTAGAACTCTATTGCTACGATACCTTGACATCTGCAGACGCTACTTCCTAACAAGGAAGTGTCGCATTTACATTCATTTGAAGTGTAGACGAGGAATACATGACACTTCGCAAATCATATTATATCTTACCATGAAACATAGAAATGAGATGCGATATCGCGTTTTAAGAAGAATTAGAACTCTATTGCTACGATACGTAGACATCTGCAAACGCTATTTCCTAACAAGGAAGTGTCGCATTTACATTCATTTGAAGTGTAGACGAGGAATACATGACACTTCGCAAATCATATTATATCATACCATGAAACATAGAAATGAGATGCGATATCGCGTTTTAAGAAGAATTAGAACTCTATTGCTACGATACCTAGACATCTGCAGACGCTATTTCCTAACAAGGAAGTGTCGCATTTACATTCATTTGAAGTGTAGACGAGTAATACATGACACTTCGCAAATCATATTATATCTTACCATGAAACATAGAAATGAGATGCGATATCGCGTTTTAAGGAGCATTAGAACTCTATTGCTACGATACCTAGACATCTGCAGACGCTATTTCCTAGCAAGGAAGTGTCGCATTTACATTCATTTGAATCGTAGATGAGGAATGCATTACACTTCGCAATGAATATTATATCTTATCATGAAACATAGATATGAGTTGCAATATCTCGTTTTAAGAAGCACTTGAACCCTATTGCTTCGATACATTGACATCTGCAGACGCTATTTCCTAGCAAGGAAGTGTCGCAGTTACATTCATTTGAAGTGCAGACGAGGAATACATGACACTTCGCAAATCATATTATATCTTACCATGAAACATAGAAATGAGATGCGCTTTCGCGTTTTAAGAAGCATTAGAAATCTATTGCTACGATACGTAGACATCTGCAAACGCTATTTTCTAGCAAGGAAGTGTCGCATTTACATTCATTTGAAATGTAGACGAGGAATACATGACACTTCGCAAATCATATTATATCTTACCATGAAACATAGAAATGAGATGCGTTATCACGTTTTTAGAATCATAAGAACTCTATTGCTACGATACGTACACATCTGCAAACGCTATTTCCTTGCAAGGAAGTGTCGCATTTACATTCATTTGAAGTGTAGACGAGGAATACATGGCACTTCGCAAATCATATTATATCTTACCATGAAACATAGTAGTGAGATGCGATATCGCGTTTTAAGAAGCATTTTAACTCTATTGCTACGATACCTAGACATCTGCAGACGCTATTTCCTAGCAAGGAAGTGTCGCATTTACATTCATTTGAATCGTAGATGAGGAATGCATTACACTTCGCAATGAATATTATATCTTATCATGAAACATAGATATGAGTTGCAATATCTCGTTTTAAGAAGCATTTGAACTCTATTTCTTCGATACGTAGACATCTGCAAACGATATTTCCTTGCAAGGAAGTGTCACATTTACATTCATTTGAAGTGTAGACGAGAAATACATAACACTTCGCAAATCATATTACATCTTACCATGAAACGTAGAAATGAGATGCGATATCGCGTTTTAAGAAGCATTAGAACTCTATTGCTACGATACCTAGACATTTGCAGACGCTATTTCCTAACAAGGAAGTGTCGCATTTACATTCATTTGAAGTGTAGACGAGGAATACATGACACTTCGCAAATCATATTATACCTTACCATGAAACATAGAAATGAGATGCGATATCGCGTTTTAAGAATCATATGAACTCTATTGCTACGATACGTAGACATCTGCAAACGCTATTTCCTAACAAGGAAGTGTCGCATTTACATTCATTTGAAGTGTAGACGAGGAATACATGACACTTCGCAAATCATATTATATCTTACCATGAAACATAGAAATGAGATGCGATATCGCGTTTTAAGAAGAATTAGAACTCTATTGCTACGATACCTAGACATCTGCAGACGCTATTTCCTAGCAAGGAAGTGTCGCATTTACATTCATTTGAAGTGTAGACGAGGAATACATGACACTTCGCAAATCATATTATATCTTACCATGAAACATAGAAATGAGATGCGCTTTCGCGATTTAAGAAGCATTAGAAATCTATTGCTACGATACGTAGACATCTGCAAACAATATTTCCTTGCAAGGAAGTGTCACATTTACATTCATTTGAAGTGTAGACGAGATATACATAACACTTCGCAAATCGTATTACATCGTACCATGAAACGTAGAAATGAGATGCGATATCGCGTTTTAAGAAGCATTAGAACTCTATTGCTACGATACCTAGACATCTGCAGACGCTATTTCCTAGCAAGGAAGTGTCGCATTTACATTCATTTGAAGTGTAGACGAGGAATACATGACACTTCGCAAATCATATTATATCTTACCATGAAACATCGAAATGAGATGCGATATCGCGTTTTAAGAATCATATGAACTCTATTGCTACGACACGTAGACATCTGCAAACGCTATTTCCTTGCAAGGAAGTGTCGCATTTACTTTCATTTGAATCGTAGACGAGGAATGCATAACACTTCGCAATGAATATTATATCTTATCATGAAACATAGATATGAGATGCAGTATCTCGTTTTAAGCAGCATTTGAACTCTATTTCTTCGATACCTAGACATCTGCAAACGATATTTCCTTGCAAGGAAGTGTCGCATTTACATTCATTTGAAGTGTAGACGGGGAATACATAACACTACGCAAATACTATTATATCTTACCATGAAACATAGAAATGAGATGCGATATCGCGTTTTAAGGAGCATTAGAACTCTATTGCTACGATAGGTAGACATCTGCAAACGCTATTTCCTACCAAGGATGTGTCGCATTTACATTCATTTGAAGTGTAGGCGAGGAATACATAACAGTTCGCAAATCATATTATATCTTACCATTAAACATAGAAATGAGATGCGATATCGCGTTTTAAGAAGCATTAGAACTCTATTGCTACGATACCTAGACATCTGCAGACGCTATTTCCTAGCAAGGAAGTGTCGCATTTACATTCATTTGAAGTGTAGACGAGGAATACATGACACTTCGCAAATCATATTATATCTTACCATGAAACATAGAAATGAGATGCGCTTTCGCGATTTAAGAAGCATTAGAAATCTATTGCTACGATACGTAGACATCTGCAAACAATATTTCGTTGCAAGGAAGTGTCACATTTACATTCATTTGAAGTGTAGACGAGAAATACATAACACTTCGCAAATCGTATTACATCGTACCATGAAACGTAGAAATGAGATGCGATATCGCGTTTTAAGAAGCATTAGAACTCTATTGCTACGATACCTAGACATCTGCAGACGCTATTTCCTAGCAAGGAAGTGTCGCATTTACATTCATTTGAAGTGTAGACGAGGAATACATGACACTTCGCAAATCATATTATATCTTACCATGAAACATCGAAATGAGATGCGATATCGCGTTTTAAGAATCATATGAACTCTATTGCTACGACACGTAGACATCTGCAAACGCTATTTCCTTGCAAGGAAGTGTCGCATTTACTTTCATTTGAATCGTAGACGAGGAATGCATAACACTTCGCAATGAATATTATATCTTATCATGAAACATAGATATGAGATGCAGTATCTCGTTTTAAGCAGCATTTGAACTCTATTTCTTCGATACCTAGACATCTGCAGACGCTATTTCCTAGCAAGGAAGTGTCGCATTTACATTCATTTGAAGTGTAGATGAGGAATACATGACACTTCGCAAATCATATTATATCTTACCATGAAACATCGAAATGAGATGCGATATCGCGTTTTAAGAATCATATGAACTCTATTGCTACGACACGTAGACATCTGCAAACGCTATTTCCTACCAAGGAAGTGTCGCATTTACATTCATTTGAAGTGTAGACGAGGAATACATAACACTTCGCAAATCATATTATATCGTACCATGAAACATAGAAATGAGATGCGATATCGTGTTTTAAGAATCATAAGAACTCCATTGCTACGATACGTAGACACCTGCAAACGCTATTTCCTTGCAAGGAAGTGTCGCATTTACATTCATTTGAAGTGTAGGCGAGGAATACATAACAGTTCGCAAATCATATTATATCTTACCATGAAACATAGAAATGAGATGCGATATCGCGTTTTAAGAAGCATTAGAACTCTATTGCTACGATACCTAGACATCTGCAGACGCTATTTCCTAGCAAGGAAGTGTCGCATTTACATTCATTTGAAGTGTAGACGAGGAATACATGACACTTCGCAAATCATATTATATCTTACCATGAAACATAGAAATGAGATGCGATATCGCGTTTTAAGAAGCATTAGAACTCTATTGCTACGATACCTTGACATCTGCAGACGCTATTTCCTAACAAGGAAGTGTCGCATTTACATTCATTTGAAGTGTAGACGAGGAATACATGACACTTCACAAATCATATTATATTTTACCATGAAACATAGAAATGAGATGCGATATCGCGTTTTAAGAAGCATTAGAACTCTATAGCTACGATACCTAGACATCTGCAGACGCTATTTCCTAGCAAGGAAGTGTCGCATTTACATTCATTTGAAGTGTAAACGAGGAATACATGACACTTCGCAAATCATATTATATCTTACCATGAAACATAGAAATGAGATGCGATATCGCGTTTTAAGAAGCATTAGAACACTATTGCTACGATACCTAGGCATCTGCAGACGCTATTTCCTAGCAAGGAAGTGTCGCATTTACATTCATTTGAAGTGTAGACGAGGAATACATGACACTTCGCAAATCATATTATATCTTACCATGAAACGTAGAAATGAGATGCGATATCGCGTTTTAAGAAGCATTAGAACACTATTGCTACGATACCTAGGCATCTGCAGACGCTATTTCCTAGCAAGGAAGTGTCGCATTTACATTCATTTGAAGTGTAGACGAGGAATACATGACACTTCGCAAATCATATTATATCTTACCATGAAACATAGAAATGAGATTCGATATCGCGTTTTAAGAAGCATTAGAACTCTATTGCTACGATACCTTGACATCTGCAGACGCTATTTCCTAGCAAGGAAGTGTCGCATTTACATTCATTTGAATCGTAGACGAGGAATGCATAACACTTCGCAATGAATATTATGTCTTATCATGAAACATAGATATGAGTTGCAATATCTCGTTTTAAGAAGCATTTGAACTCTATTGATTCGATACGTAGACATCTGCAAACGATATTTCCCTGCAAGGAAGTGTCGCATTTACATTCATTTGAAGTGTAGACGAGGAATACATGACACTTCGCAAATCATATTATATCTTACCATGAAACATAGAAATGAGATGCGATATCGCGTTTTAAGAAGCATTAGAACACTATTGCTACGATACCTAGGCATCTGCAGACGCTATTTCCTAGCAAGGAAGTGTCGCATTTACATTCATTTGAAGTGTAGACGAGGAATACATGACACTTCGCAAATCATATTATATCTTACCATGAAACATAGAAATGAGATGCGATATCGCGTTTTAAGAAGCATTAGAACTCTATTGCTACGATACCTTGACATCTGCAGACGCTATTTCCTAGCAAGGAAGTGTCGCATTTACATTCATTTGAATCGTAGACGAGGAATGCATAACACTTCGCAATGAATATTATGTCTTATCATGAAACATAGATATGAGTTGCAATATCTCGTTTTAAGAAGCATTTGAACTCTATTGATTCGATACGTAGACATCTGCAAACGATATTTCCTTGCAAGGAAGTGTCACATTTACATTCAATTGAAGTGTAGACGAGAAATACATAACACTTCGCAAATCATATTACATCTTAACATGAAACGTAGAAATGAGATGCGATATCGCGTTATAAGAAGCATTAGAACTCTATTGCTACGATACCTAGACATCTGCAGACGCTATTTCCTAACAAGGAAGTGTCGCATTTACATTCATTTGAAGTGTAGACGAGGAATACATGACACTTCGCAAATCATATTATATCTTACCATGAAACATAGAAATGAGATGCGATATCGCGTTTTAAGAAGAATTAGAACTCTATTGCTACGATACCTAGACATCTGCAGACTCTATTTCCTAGCAAGGAAGTGTCGCATTTACATTCATTTGAAGTGTAGACGAGGAATGCATTACACTTCGCAAATCATATTATATCTTACCATGAAACATAGAAATGAGATGCGCTTTCGCGATTTAAGAAGCATTAGAAATCTATTGCTACGATACGTAGACATCTGCAAACGATATTTCCTTGCAAGGAAGTGTCCCATTTACATTCATTTGAAGTGTAGACGAGAAATACATAACACTTCGCAAATCATATTACATCTTACCATGGAACGTAGAAATGAGATGCGATATCGCGTTTTATGAAGCATTAGAACTTTATTGCTACGATACCTAGACATCTGCAGACGCTATTTCCTAACAAGGAAGTGTCGCATTTACATTCATTTGAAGTGTAGGCGAGGAATACATAACAGTTCGCAAATCATATTATATCTTACCATGAAACATAGAAATGAGATGCGATATCGCGTTTTAAGAAGGATTAGAACTCTATTGCTACGATACCTAGACATCTGCAGACGCTATTTCCTAGCAAGGAAGTGTCGCATTTACATTCATTTGAAGTGTAGACGAGGAATACATGACACTTCGCAAATCATATTATATCTTACTATGAATCATAGAAATGAGATGCGCCTTCGCGTTTTAAGAAGCATTAGAAATCTGTTGCTACGATACGTAGATATCTGCAAACGATATTTCCTTGCAAGGAAGTGTCACATTTACATTCATTTGAAGTGTAGACGAGAAATACATAACACTTCGCAAATCATATTACATCTTACCATGAAACGTAGAAATGAGGTGCGATATCGCGTTTTAAGAAGCATTAGAACTCTATTGCTACGATACCTAGACATCTGCAGACGCTATTTCCTAACAAGGAAGTATCGCATTTACATTCATTTGAAGTTTAGACGAGGAATACATGGCACTTCGCAAATCATATTATATCTTACCATGAAACATAGAAATGAGTTGCGATATCGCGTTTTAAGAAGCATTAGAACTCTATTGCTACGATACCTAGACATCTGCAGACGCTATTTCCTAGCACGGAAGTGTCGCATTTACATTCATTTGAATCGTAGACGAGGAATGCATAACACTTCGCAATGAATATTATATCTTATCATGAAACATGGATATGAGTTGCAATATCTCGTTTTAAGAAGCACTTGAACTCTATTGCTTCGATACGTAGACATCTGCAAACGATATTTCCTTGCAAGGAAGTGTCACATTTACATTCATTTGAAGTGTAGACGAGAAATACATAACACTTCGCAAATCATATTACATCTTACCATGAAACGTAGAAATGAGGTGCGATATCGCGTTTTAAGAAGCATTAGAACTCTATTGCTACGATACCTAGACATCTGCAGACGCTATTTCCTAACAAGGAAGTATCGCATTTACATTCATTTGAAGTGTAGACGAGGAATACATGGCACTTCGCAAATCATGCTATATCTTACCATGAAACATAGAAATGAGTTGCGATATCGCGTTTTAAGAAGCATTAGAACTCTATTGCTACGATATCTAGACATCTGCAGACGCTATTTCCTAGCAAGGAAGTGTCGCATTTACATTCATTTGAAGTGTAGACGAGGAATACATGACACTTCGCAAATCATATTATATCTTACCATGAAACATAGAAATGAGATGCGCTTTCGCGTTTTAAGAAGCATTAGAAATCTATTGCTACGATACGTAGACATCTGCAAACGCTATTTCCTAGCAAGGAAGTGTCGCATTTACATTCATTTGAAGTGTAGACGAGCAATACATGACACTTCGCAAATCATATTATAGCTTAGCATGAAACATAGAAAAGAGATGCGATATCGCGTTTTAAGAATCATAAGAGCTCTATTGCTACGATACGTACACATCTGCAAACGCTATTTCCTTGCAAGGAAGTGTCGCATTTACATTCATTTGAAGTGTAGACGAGGAATACATGACACTTCGCAAATCATATTATATCTTACCATGAAACATAGAAATGAGATGCGATATCGCGTTTTAAGAAGCATTAGAACTCTATAGCTACGATACCTAGACATCTGCAGACGCTATTTCCTAGCAAGGAAGTGTCGCATTTACATTCATTTGAAGTGTAGACGAGGAATACATGACACTTCGCAAATCATATTATATCTTACTATGAATCATAGAAATGAGATGCGCCTTCGCGTTTTCAGAAGCATTAGAAATCTGTTGCTACGATACGTAGATATCTGCAAACGATATTCCCTTGCAAGGAAGTGTCACATTTACATTCATTTGAAGTGTAGACGAGAAATACATAACACTTCGCAAATCATATTACATCTTACCATGAAACGTAGAAATGAGGTGCGATATCGCGTTTTAAGAAGCATTAGAAATCTATTGCTACGATACGTAGACATCTGTAAACGCTATTTCCTTGCAAGGAAGTGTCGCATTTACATTCATTTGAAGTGTAGGCGAGGAATACATAACAGTTCGCAAATCATATTATATCTTACCATGAAACATAGAAATGAGATGCGATATCGCGTCTTAAGAAGCATTAGAACTCTATTGCTACGATACCTAGACATCTGCAGACGCTATTTCCTAGCAAGGAAGTGTCGCATTTACATTCATTTAAAGTGTAGACGAGGAATACATGACACTTCGCAAATCATATTATATCTTACCATGAAACATAGAAATGAGATGCGATATCGCGTTTTAAGAAGCATTAGAACACTATTGCTACGATACCTAGACATCTGCAGACGCTATTTCCTAGCAAGGAAGTGTCGCATTTACATTCATTTGAAGTGTAGACGAGGAATACATGACACTTCGCAAATCATATTATATCTTACCATGAAACATAGAAATGAGATGCGCTTTCGCGTTTTAAGAAGCATTAGAAATCTATTGCTACGATACGTAGACATCTGCAAACGCTATTTCCTAGCAAGGAAGTGTCGCATTTACATTCATTTGAAGTGTAGACGAGCAATACATGACACTTCGCAAATCATATTATAGCTTAGCATGAAACATAGAAAAGAGATGCTATATCGCGTTTTAAGAATCATAAGAGCTCTATTGCTACGATACGTACACATCTGCAAACGCTATTTCCTTGCAAGGAAGTATCGCATTTACATTCATTTGAAGTGTAGACGAGGAATACATGACACTTCGCAAATCATATTATATCTTACCATGAAACATAGAAATGAGATGCGATATCGCGTTTTAAGAAGCATTAGAACTCTATAGCTACGATACCTAGACATCTGCAGACGCTATTTCCTAGCAAGGAAGTGTCGCATTTACATTCATTTGAAGTGTAGACGAGGAATACATGACACTTCGCAAATCATATTATATCTTACTATGAATCATAGAAATGAGATGCGCCTTCGCGTTTTCAGAAGCATTAGAAATCTGTTGCTACGATACGTAGATATCTGCAAACGATATTCCCTTGCAAGGAAGTGTCACATTTACATTCATTTGAAGTGTAGACGAGAAATACATAACACTTCGCAAATCATATTACATCTTACCATGAAACGTAGAAATGAGGTGCGATATCGCGTTTTAAGAAGCATTAGAACTCTATTGCTACGATACCTAGGCATCTGCAGACGCTATTTCCTAGCAACGAAGTGTCGCATTTGCATTCATTTGAAGTGTAGACGAGGAATACATGACACTTCGCAAATCATATTTTATCTTATCATGAAACATAGAAATGAGATGCGATATCGCGTTTTAAGAAGCATTAGAAATCTATTGCTACGATACGTAGACATCTGTAAACGCTATTTCCTTGCAAGGAAGTGTCGCATTTACATTCATTTGAAGTGTAGGCGAGGAATACATAACAGTTCGCAAATCATATTATATCTTACCATGAAACATAGAAATGAGATGCGATATCGCGTCTTAAGAAGCATTAGAACTCTATTGCTACGATACCTAGACATCTGCAGACGCTATTTCCTAGCAAGGAAGTGTCGCATTTACATTCATTTGAAGTGTAGACGAGGAATACATGACACTTCGCAAATCATATTATATCTTACCATGAAACATAGAAATGAGATGCGATATCGCGTTTTAAGAAGCATTAGAACACTATTGCTACGATACCTAGACATCTGCAGACGCTATTTCCTAGCAAGGAAGTGTCGCATTTACATTCATTTGAAGTGTAGACGAGGAATACATGACACTTCGCAAATCATATTACATCTTACCATGAAGCGTAGAAATGAGGTGCGATATCGCGTTTTAAGAAGCATTAGAACTCTATTGCTACGATACCTAGACATCTGCAGACGCTATTTCCTAACAAGGAAGTATCGCATTTACATTCATTTGAAGTGTAGACGAGGAATACATGACACTTCGCAAATCATATTATAGCTTAGCATGAAACATAGAAAAGAGATGCGATATCGCGTTTTAAGAATCATAAGAACTCTATTGCTACGATACGTACACATCTGCAAACGCTATTTCCTTGCAAGGAAGTGTCGCATTTACATTCATTTGAAGTGTAGACGAGGAATACATGACACTTCGCAAATCATATTATATCTTACCATGAAACATAGAAATGAGATGCGATATCGCGTTTTAAGAAGCATTAGAACTCTATTGCTACGATACCTAGACATCTGCAGACGCTATTTCCTAGCAAGGAAGTGTCGCATTTACATTCATTTGAATCGTAGACGAGGAATGCATAACACTTCGCAATGAATATTATATCTTATCATGAAACATAGATATGAGTTGCAATATCTCGTTTTAAGAAGCACATGAACTCTATTGCTTCGATGCGTAGACATCTGCAAACGATATTTCCTTGCAAGGAAGTGTCACATTTACATTCATTTGAAGTGTAGACGAGAAATACATAACACTTCGCAAATCATATTACATTTTACCATGAAACGTAGAAATGAGGTGCGATATCGCGTTTTAAGAAGCATTAGAACTCTATTGCTACGATGCCTAGACATCTGCAGACGCTATTTCCTAACAAGGAAGTATCGCATTTACATTCATTTGAAGTGTAGACGAGGAATACATGGCACTTCGCAAATCATATTATATCTTACCATGAAACATAGAAATGAGTTGCGATATCGCGTTTTAAGAAGCATTAGAACTCTATTGCTACGATACGTAGACATCTGCAAACGCTATTTCCTAACAAGGAAGTGTCGCATTTACATTCATTTGATGTGTAGACGAGGAATACATAACACTTCGCAAATCATATTACATCTTACCATGAAACGTAGAAATGAGGTGCGATATCGCGTTTTAAGAAGCATTAGAACTCTATTGCTACGATACCTAGACATCTGCAGACGCTATTTCCTAACAAGGAAGTATCGCATTTACATTCATTTGAAGTGTAGACGAGGAATACATGGCACTTCGCAAATCATATTATATCTTACCATGAAACATAGAAATGAGATGCGCTTTCGCGTTTTAAGAAGCATTAGAAATCTATTGCTACGATACGTAGACATCTGCAAACGCTATTTCCTAGCAAGGAAGTGTCGCATTTACATTCATTTGAAGTGTAGACGAGCAATACATGACACTTCGCAAATCATATTATAGCTTAGCATGAAACATAGAAAAGAGATGCGATATCGCGTTTTAAGAATCATAAGAACTCTATTGCTACGATACGTACACATCTGCAAACGCTATTTCCTTGCAAGGAAGTGTCGCATTTACATTCATTTGAAGTGTAGACGAGGAATACATGACACTTCGCAAATCATATTATATCTTACCATGAAACATAGAAATGAGATGCGATATCGCGTTTTAAGAAGCATTAGAACTCTATAGCTACGATACCTAGACATCTGCAGACGCTATTTCCTAGCAAGGAAGTGTCGCATTTACATTCATTTGAAGTGTAGACGAGGAATACATGACACTTCGCAAATCATATTATATCTTACTATGAATCATAGAAATGAGATGCGCCTTCGCGTTTTCAGAAGCATTAGAAATCTGTTGCTACGATACGTAGATATCTGCAAACGATATTCCCTTGCAAGGAAGTGTCACATTTACATTCATTTGAAGTGTAGACGAGAAATACATAACACTTCGCAAATCATATTACATCTTACCATGAAACGTAGAAATGAGGTGCGATATCGCGTTTTAAGAAGCATTAGAACTCTATTGCTACGATACCTAGGCATCTGCAGACGCTATTTCCTAGCAACGAAGTGTCGCATTTACATTCATTTGAAGTGTAGACGAGGAATACATGACACTTCGCAAATCATATTTTATCTTATCATGAAACATAGAAATGAGATGCGATATCGCGTTTTAAGAAGCATTAGAAATCTATTGCTACGATACGTAGACATCTGTAAACGCTATTTCCTTGCAAGGAAGTGTCGCATTTACATTCATTTGAAGTGTAGGCGAGGAATACATAACAGTTCGCAAATCATATTATATCTTACCATGAAACATAGAAATGAGATGCGATATCGCGTCTTAAGAAGCATTAGAACTCTATTGCTACGATACCTAGACATCTGCAGACGCTATTTCCTAGCAAGGAAGTGTCGCATTTACATTCATTTGAAGTGTAGACGAGGAATACATGACACTTCGCAAATCATATTATATCTTACCATGAAACATAGAAATGAGATGCGATATCGCGTTTTAAGAAGCATTAGAACACTATTGCTACGATACCTAGACATCTGCAGATGCTATTTCCTAGCAAGGAAGTGTCGCATTTACATTCATTTGAAGTGTAGACGAGGAATACATGACACTTCGCAAATCATATTACATCTTACCATGAAGCGTAGAAATGAGGTGCGATATCGCGTTTTAAGAAGCATTAGAACTCTATTGCTACGATACCTAGACATCTGCAGACGCTATTTCCTAACAAGGAAGTATCGCATTTACATTCATTTGAAGTGTAGACGAGGAATACATGACACTTCGCAAATCATATTATAGCTTAGCATGAAACATAGAAAAGAGATGCGATATCGCGTTTTAAGAATCATAAGAACTCTATTGCTACGATACGTACACATCTGCAAACGCTATTTCCTTGCAAGGAAGTGTCGCATTTACATTCATTTGAAGTGTAGACGAGGAATACATGACACTTCGCAAATCATATTATATCTTACCATGAAACATAGAAATGAGATGCGATATCGCGTTTTAAGAAGCATTAGAACTCTATTGCTACGATACCTAGACATCTGCAGACGCTATTTCCTAGCAAGGAAGTGTCGCATTTACATTCATTTGAATCGTAGACGAGGAATGCATAACACTTCGCAATGAATATTATATCTTATCATGAAACATAGATATGAGTTGCAATATCTCGTTTTAAGAAGCACATGAACTCTATTGCTTCGATACGTAGACATCTGCAAACGATATTTCCTTGCAAGGAAGTGTCACATTTACATTCATTTGAAGTGTAGACGAGAAATACATAACACTTCGCAAATCATATTACATTTTACCATGAAACGTAGAAATGAGGTGCGATATCGCGTTTTAAGAAGCATTAGAACTCTATTGCTACGATGCCTAGACATCTGCAGACGCTATTTCCTAACAAGGAAGTATCGCATTTACATTCATTTGAAGTGTAGACGAGGAATACATGGCACTTCGCAAATCATATTATATCTTACCATGAAACATAGAAATGAGTTGCGATATCGCGTTTTAAGAAGCATTAGAACTCTATTGCTACGATACGTAGACATCTGCAAACGCTATTTCCTAACAAGGAAGTGTCGCATTTACATTCATTTGATGTGTAGACGAGGAATACATAACACTTCGCAAATCATATTACATCTTACCATGAAACGTAGAAATGAGGTGCGATATCGCGTTTTAAGAAGCATTAGAACTCTATTGCTACGATACCTAGACATCTGCAGACGCTATTTCCTAACAAGGAAGTATCGCATTTACATTCATTTGAAGTGTAGACGAGGAATACATGGCACTTCGCAAATCATATTATATCTTACCATGAAACATAGAAATGAGATGCGCTTTCGCGTTTTAAGAAGCATTAGAAATCTATTGCTACGATACGTAGACATCTGCAAACGCTATTTCCTAGCAAGGAAGTGTCGCATTTACATTCATTTGAAGTGTAGACGAGGAATACATGACACTTCGCAAATCATATTATATCTTACTATGAATCATAGAAATGAGATGCGCCTTCGCGTTTTAAGAAGCATTAGAAATCTGTTGCTACGATACGTAGATATCTGCAAACGATATTTCCTTGCAAGGAAGTGTCGCATTTACATTCATTTGAAGTGTAGACGAGGAATACATGACACTTCGCAAATCATATTACATCTTACCATGAAGCGTAGAAATGAGGTGCGATATCGCGTTTTAAGAAGCATTAGAACTCTATTGCTACGATACCTAGGCATCTGCAGACGCTATTTCCTAGCAACGAAGTGTCGCATTTACATTCATTTGAAGTGTAGACGAGGAATACATGACACTTCGCAAATCATATTTTATCTTATCATGAAACATAGAAATGAGATGCGATATCGCGTTTTAAGAAGCATTAGAAATCTATTGCTACGATACGTAGACATCTGTAAACGCTATTTCCTTGCAAGGAAGTGTCGCATTTACATTCATTTGAAGTGTAGGCGAGGAATACATAACAGTTCGCAAATCATATTATATCTTACCATGAAACATAGAAATGAGATGCGATATCGCGTTTTAAGAAGCATTCAAACTCTATTGCTACGATACCTAGACATCTGCAGACGCTATTTCCTAGCAAGGAAGTGTCGCATTTACATTCATTTGAAGTGTAGACGAGGAATACATGACACTTCGCAAATCATATTATATCTTACCATGAAACATAGAAATGAGTTGCGATATCGCGTTTTAAGAAGCATTAGAACTCTATTGCTACGATACGTAGACATCTGCAAACGCTATTTCCTAACAAGGAAGTGTCGCATTTACATTCATTTGAAGTGTAGACGAGGAATACATAACACTTCGCAAATCATATTACATCTTACCATGAAACGTAGAAATGAGATGCGATATCGCGCTTTAAGAAGCATTAGAACTCCATTGCTACGATACCTAGACATCTGCAGACGCTATTTCCTAACAAGGAAGTGTCGCATTTACATTCATTTGAAGTGTAGACGAGGAATACATGACACTTCGCAAATCATATTATATCTTACCATGAAACATAGAAATGAGATGCGATATCGCGTTTTAAGAAGGATTAGAACTCTATTGCTACGATACCTAGACATCTGCAGAGCTATTTCCTAGCAAGGAAGTGTCGCATTTACATTCATTTGAAGTGTAGACGAGGAATACATGACACTTCGCAAATCATATTATATCTTACTATGAAACATAGAAATGAGATGCGCCTTCGCGTTTTAAGAAGCATTAGAAATCTGTTGCTACGATACGTAGACATCTGCAAACGCTATTTCCTAGCAAGGAAGTGTCGCAATTACATTCATTTGAAGTGTAGACGAGGAATACATGACACTTCGCAAATCATATTATAGCTTAGCATGAAACATAGAAAAGAGATGCGATATCGCGTTTTAAGAATCATAAGAACTCTATTGCTACGATACGTACACATCTGCAAACGCTATTTCCTTGCAAGGAAGTGTCGCATTTACATTCATTTGAAGTGTAGACGAGGAATACATGACACTTCGCAAATCATATTATATCTTACCATGAAACAGAGAAATGAGATGCGATATCGCGTTTTAAGAAGCATTAGAACTCTATTGCTACGATACCTAGACATCTGCAGACGCTATTTCCTAGCAAGGAAGTGTCGCATTTACATTCATTTGAATCGTAGACGAGGAATGCATAACACTTCGCAATGAATATTATATCTTATCATGAAACATAGATATGAGTTGCAATATCTCGTTTTAAGAAGCACTTGAACTCTATTGCTTCGATACGTAGACATCTGCAAACGATATTTCCTTGCAAGGAAGTGTCACATTTACATTCATTTGAAGTGTAGACGAGAAATACATAACACTTCGCAAATCATATTACATCTTACCATGAAACGTAGAAATGAGGTGCGATATCGCGTTTTAAGAAGCATTAGAACTCTATTGCTACGATACCTAGACATCTGCAGACGCTATTTCCTAACAAGGAAGTATCGCATTTACATTCATTTGAAGTGTAGACGAGGAATACATAACACTTCGCAATGAATATTATATCTTATCATGAAACATAGATATGAGTTGCAATATCTCGGTTTAAGGAGCACTTGAACTCTATTGCTTCGATACGTAGACATCTGCAAACGATATTTCCTTGCAAGGAAGTGTCACATTTACATTCATTTGAAGTGTAGACGAGAAATACATAACACTTCGCAAATCATATTACATCTTACCAGGAAACGTAGAAATGAGGTGCGATATCGCGTTTTAAGAAGCATTAGAACTCTATTGCTACGATGCCTAGACATCTGCAGACGCTATTTCCTAACAAGGAAGTATCGCATTTACATTCATTTGAAGTGTAGACGAGGAATACATGACACTTCGCAAATCATATTATATCTTACCATGAAACATAGAAATGAGATGCGATATCGCGTTTTAAGAAGCATTAGAACTCTATTGCTACGATACCTTGGCATCTGCAGACGCTATTTCCTAACAAGGAAGTGTCGCATTTACATACATTTGAAGTGTAGACGAGGAATACATGACACTTCGCAAATCATATTATATCTTACCATGAAATATAGAAATGAGATGCGATATCGCGTTGTAAGAAGCATTAGAACTCTATTGCTACGATACCTAGACATCTGCAAACGCTATTTCCTTGCAAGGAAGTGTCGCATTTACATTCATTTGAAGTGTAGGCGAGGAATACATAACAGTTCGCAAATCATATTATATCTTACCATGAAACATAGAAATGAGATGCGATATCGCGTTTTAAGAAGCATTAGAACTCTATTGCTACGATACCTAGACATCTGCAGACGCTATTTCCTAGCAAGGAAGTGTCGCATTTACATTCATTTGAAGTGTAGACGAGGAATACATGACACTTCGCAAATCATATTATATCTTACTATGAAACATAGAAATGAGATGCGCCTTCGCGTTTTAAGAAGCATTAGAAATCTGTTGCTACGATACGTAGACATCTGCAAACGATATTTCCTTGCAAGGAAGTGTCACATTTACATTCATTTGAAGTGTAGACGAGAAATACATAACACTTCGCAAATCATATTACATCTTACCATGAAACGTAGAAATAAGATGCGATATCGCGTTTTAAGGAGCATTAGAACTCTATTGCTACGATACCTAGACATTTGCAGACGCTATTTCCTAACTAGGAAGTGTCGCATTTACATTCATTTGAAGTGTAGACGAGGAATACATGACACTTCGCAAATCATATTATATCTTACCATGAAACATCGAAATGAGATGCGATATCGCGTTTCAAGAAGCATTAGAACTCTATTGCTACGATGCCTAGACATCTGCAGACTCTATTTCCTAACAAGGAAGTATCGCATTTACATTCATTTGAAGTGTAGACGAGGAATACATGACACTTCGCAAATCATATTATATCTTACCATGAAACATAGAAATGAGATGCGATATCGCGTTTTAAGAAGCATTAGAACTCTATTGCTACGATACCTAGACATCTGCAAACGCTATTTCCTTGCAAGGAAGTGTCGCATTTACATTCATTTGAAGTGTAGGCGAGGAATACATAACAGTTCGCAAATCATATTATATCTTACCATGAAACATAGAAATGAGATGCGATATCGCGTTTTAAGAAGGATTAGAACTCTATTGCTACGATACCTAGACATCTGCAGACGCTATTTCCTAACAAGGAAGTATCGCATTTACATTCATTTGAAGTGTAGACGAGGAATACATGGCACTTCGCAAATCATATTATATCTTACCATGAAACATAGAAATGAGTTGCGATATCGCGCTTTAAGAAGCATTAGAACTCTATTGCTACGATACGTAGACATCTGCAAACGCTATTTCCTAACAAGGAAGTGTCGCATTTACATTCATTTGAAGTGTAGACGAGGAATACATAACAGTTCGCAAATCATATTATATCTTACCATGAAACATAGAAATGAGATGCGATATCGCGTTTTAAGAAGCATTAGAACTCTATTGCTACGATACCTTGGCATCTGCAGACGCTATTTCCTAACAAGGAAGTGTCGCATTTACATACATTTGAAGTGTAGACGAGGAATACATGACACTTCGCAAATCATATTATATCTTACCATGAAATATAGAAATGAGATGCGATATCGCGTTGTAAGAAGCATTAGAACTCTATTGCTACGATACCTAGACATCTGCAAACGCTATTTCCTTGCAAGGAAGTGTCGCATTTACATTCATTTGAAGTGTAGGCGAGGAATACATAACAGTTCGCAAATCATATTATATCTTACCATGAAACATAGAAATGAGATGCGATATCGCGTTTTAAGAAGCATTAGAACTCTATTGCTACGATACCTAGACATCTGCAGACGCTATTTCCTAGCAAGGAAGTGTCGCATTTACATTCATTTGAAGTGTAGACGAGGAATACATGACACTTCGCAAATCATATTATATCTTACTATGAAACATAGAAATGAGATGCGCCTTCGCGTTTTAAGAAGCATTAGAAATCTGTTGCTACGATACGTAGACATCTGCAAACGATATTTCCTTGCAAGGAAGTGTCACATTTACATTCATTTGAAGTGTAGACGAGAAATACATAACACTTCGCAAATCATATTACATCTTACCATGAAACGTAGAAATAAGATGCGATATCGCGTTTTAAGGAGCATTAGAACTCTATTGCTACGATACCTAGACATTTGCAGACGCTATTTCCTAACTAGGAAGTGTCGCATTTACATTCATTTGAAGTGTAGACGAGGAATACATGACACTTCGCAAATCATATTATATCTTACCATGAAACATCGAAATGAGGTGCGATATCGCGTTTTAAGAAGCATTAGAACTCTATTGCTACGATGCCTAGACATCTGCAGACGCTATTTCCTAACAAGGAAGTATCGCATTTACATTCATTTGAAGTGTAGACGAGGAATACATGACACTTCGCAAATCATATTATATCTTACCATGAAACATAGAAATGAGATGCGATATCGCGTTTTAAGAAGCATTAGAACTCTATTGCTACGATACCTAGACATCTGCAAACGCTATTTCCTTGCAAGGAAGTGTCGCATTTACATTCATTTGAAGTGTAGGCGAGGAATACATAACAGTTCGCAAATCATATTATATCTTACCATGAAACATAGAAATGAGATGCGATATCGCGTTTTAAGAAGGATTAGAACTCTATTGCTACGATACCTAGACATCTGCAGACGCTATTTCCTAACAAGGAAGTATCGCATTTACATTCATTTGAAGTGTAGACGAGGAATACATGGCACTTCGCAAATCATATTATATCTTACCATGAAACATAGAAATGAGTTGCGATATCGCGTTTTAAGAAGCATTAGAACTCTATTGCTACGATACGTAGACATCTGCAAACGCTATTTCCTAACAAGGAAGTGTCGCATTTACATTCATTTGAAGTGTAGACGAGGAATACATAACAGTTCGCAAATCATATTATATCTTACCATGAAACATAGAAATGAGATGCGATATCGCGTTTTAAGAAGCATTAGAACTCTATTGCTACGATACCTTGGCATCTGCAGACGCTATTTCCTAACAAGGAAGTGTCGCATTTACATACATTTGAAGTGTAGACGAGGAATACATGACACTTCGCAAATCATATTATATCTTACCATGAAATATAGAAATGAGATGCGATATCGCGTTGTAAGAAGCATTAGAACTCTATTGCTACGATACCTAGACATCTGCAAACGCTATTTCCTTGCAAGGAAGTGTCGCATTTACATTCATTTGAAGTGTAGGCGAGGAATACATAACAGTTCGCAAATCATATTATATCTTACCATGAAACATAGAAATGAGATGCGATATCGCGTTTTAAGAAGCATTAGAACTCTATTGCTACGATACCTAGACATCTGCAGACGCTATTTCCTAGCAAGGAAGTGTCGCATTTACATTCATTTGAAGTGTAGACGAGGAATACATGACACTTCGCAAATCATATTATATCTTACTATGAAACATAGAAATGAGATGCGCCTTCGCGTTTTAAGAAGCATTAGAAATCTGTTGCTACGATACGTAGACATCTGCAAACGATATTTCCTTGCAAGGAAGTGTCACATTTACATTCATTTGAAGTGTAGACGAGAAATACATAACACTTCGCAAATCATATTACATCTTACCATGAAACGTAGAAATAAGATGCGATATCGCGTTTTAAGGAGCATTAGAACTCTATTGCTACGATACCTAGACATTTGCAGACGCTATTTCCTAACTAGGAAGTGTCGCATTTACATTCATTTGAAGTGTAGACGAGGAATACATGACACTTCGCAAATCATATTATATCTTACCATGAAACATCGAAATGAGGTGCGATATCGCGTTTTAAGAAGCATTAGAACTCTATTGCTACGATGCCTAGACATCTGCAGACGCTATTTCCTAACAAGGAAGTATCGCATTTACATTCATTTGAAGTGTAGACGAGGAATACATGACACTTCGCAAATCATATTATATCTTACCATGAAACATAGAAATGAGATGCGATATCGCGTTTTAAGAAGCATTAGAACTCTATTGCTACGATACCTAGACATCTGCAAACGCTATTTCCTTGCAAGGAAGTGTCGCATTTACATTCATTTGAAGTGTAGGCGAGGAATACATAACAGTTCGCAAATCATATTATATCTTACCATGAAACATAGAAATGAGATGCGATATCGCGTTTTAAGAAGGATTAGAACTCTATTGCTACGATACCTAGACATCTGCAGACGCTATTTCCTAACAAGGAAGTATCGCATTTACATTCATTTGAAGTGTAGACGAGGAATACATGGCACTTCGCAAATCATATTATATCTTACCATGAAACATAGAAATGAGTTGCGATATCGCGTTTTAAGAAGCATTAGAACTCTATTGCTACGATACGTAGACATCTGCAAACGCTATTTCCTAACAAGGAAGTGTCGCATTTACATTCATTTGAAGTGTAGACGAGGAATACATAACAGTTCGCAAATCATATTATATCTTACCATGAAACATAGAAATGAGATGCGATATCGCGTTTTAAGAAGCATTAGAACTCTATTGCTACGATACCTTGGCATCTGCAGACGCTATTTCCTAACAAGGAAGTGTCGCATTTACATACATTTGAAGTGTAGACGAGGAATACATGACACTTCGCAAATCATATTATATCTTACCATGAAATATAGAAATGAGATGCGATATCGCGTTGTAAGAAGCATTAGAACTCTATTGCTACGATACCTAGACATCTGCAAACGCTATTTCCTTGCAAGGAAGTGTCGCATTTACATTCATTTGAAGTGTAGGCGAGGAATACATAACAGTTCGCAAATCATATTATATCTTACCATGAAACATAGAAATGAGATGCGATATCGCGTTTTAAGAAGCATTAGAACTCTATTGCTACGATACCTAGACATCTGCAGACGCTATTTCCTAGCAAGGAAGTGTCGCATTTACATTCATTTGAAGTGTAGACGAGGAATACATGACACTTCGCAAATCATATTATATCTTACTATGAAACATAGAAATGAGATGCGCCTTCGCGTTTTAAGAAGCATTAGAAATCTGTTGCTACGATACGTAGACATCTGCAAACGATATTTCCTTGCAAGGAAGTGTCACATTTACATTCATTTGAAGTGTAGACGAGAAATACATAACACTTCGCAAATCATATTACATCTTACCATGAAACATAGAAATGAGATGCGATATCGCGTTTTAAGAAGCATTAGAACTCTATTGCTACGATACCTAGACATCTGCATACGCTATTTCCTAGCAAGGAAGTGTCGCATTTACATTCATTTGAAGTGTAGACGAGGAATACATGACACTCCGCAAATCATATTATATCTTACTATGAAACATAGAAATGAGATGCGCCTTCGCGTTTTAAGAAGCATTAGAAATCTGTTGCTACCATACGTAGACATCTGCAAACGATATTTCCTTGCAAGGAAGTGTCACATTTACATTCATTTGAAGTGTAGACGAGAAATACATAACACTTCGCAAATCATATTACATCTTACCATGAAACGTAGAAATGAGATGCGATATCGCGTTTTAAGAAGCATTAGAACTCTATTGCTACGATACGTAGACATCTGCAAACGCTATTTCCTAACAAGGAAGTGTCGCATTTACATTCATTTGAAGTGTAGACGAGGAATACATAACAGTTCGCAAATCATATTATATCTTACCATGAAACATAGAAATGAGATGCGATATCGCGTTTTAAGAAGCATTAGAACTCTATTGCTACGATACCTTGGCATCTGCAGACGCTATTTCCTAACAAGGAAGTGTCGCATTTACATACATTTGAAGTGTAGACGAGGAATACATAACACTTCGCAAATCATATTATATCTTACCATGAAATATAGAAATGAGATGCGATATCGCGTTGTAAGAAGCATTAGAACTCTATTGCTACGATACCTAGACATCTGCAAACGCTATTTCCTTGCAAGGAAGTGTCGCATTTACATTCATTTGAAGTGTAGGCGAGGAATACATAACAGTTCGCAAATCATATTATATCTTACCATGAAACATAGAAATGAGATGCGATATCGCGTTTTAAGAAGCATTAGAACTCTATTGCTACGATACCTAGACATCTGCATACGCTATTTCCTAGCAAGGAAGTGTCGCATTTACATTCATTTGAAGTGTAGACGAGGAATACATGACACTTCGAAAATCATATTATATCTTACTATGAAACATAGAAATGAGATGCGCCTTCGCGTTTTAAGAAGCATTAGAAATCTGTTGCTACCATACGTAGACATCTGCAAACGATATTTCCTTGCAAGGAAGTGTCACATTTACATTCATTTGAAGTGTAGACGAGAAATACATAACACTTCGCAAATCATATTACATCTTACCATGAAACGTAGAAATGAGATGCGATATCGCGTTTTAAGAAGCATTAGAACTCTATTGCTACGATATCTAGACATTTGCAGACGCTATTTCCTAACAAGGAAGTGTCGCATTTACATTCATTTGAGGTGTAGACGAGGAATACATGACACTTCGCAAATCATATTATACCTTACCATGAAACATAGAAATGAGATGCGATATCGCGTTTTAAGAATCATATGAACTCTATTGCTACGATACGTAGACATCTGCAAACGCTATTTCCTAACAAGGAAGTGGCCCATTTACATTCATTTGAAGTGTAGACGAGGAATACATGACACTTCGCAAATCATATTATATCTTACCATGAAACATAGAAATGAGATGCGCTTTCGCGTTTTAAGAAGCATTAGAAATCTATTGCTACGATACGTAGACATCTGCAAACGATATTTCCTTGCAAGGAAGTGTCACATTTACATTCATTTGAAGTGTAGACGAGAAATACATAACACTTCGCAAATCATATTACATCGTACCATAAAACGTAGAAATGAGATGCGATATCGCGTTTTAAGAAGCATTAGAACTCTATTGCTACGATACCTAGACATCTGCAGACGCTATTTCCTAGCAAGGAAGTGTCGCATTTACATTCATTTGAAGTGTAGACGAGGAATACATGACACTTCGCAAATCATATTATATCTTACCATGAAACATCGAAATGAGATGCGATATCGCGTTTTAAGAATCATATGAACTCTATTGCTACGACACGTAGACATCTGCAAACGCTATTTCCTTGCAAGGAAGTGTCGCATTTACTTTCATTTGAATCGTAGACGAGGAATGCATAACACTTCGCAATGAATATTATATCTTATCATGAAACATAGATATGAGATGCAGTATCTCGTTTTAAGCAGCATTTGAACTCTATTTCTTCGATACCTAGACATCTGCAGACGCTATTTCCTAGCAAGGAAGTGTCGCATTTACATTCATTTGAAGTGTAGACGAGGAATACATGACACTTCGCAAATCATATTATATCTGACCATGAAACATCGAAATGAGATGCGATATCGCGTTTTAAGAATCATATGAACTCTATTGCTACGACACGTAGACATCTGCAAACGCTATTTCCTACCAAGGAAGTGTCGCATTTACATTCATTTGAAGTGTAGGCGTGGAATACATAACAGTTCGCAAATCATATTATATCTTACCATGAAACATAGAAATGAGATGCGATATCGCGTTTTAAGAAGCATTAGAACTCTATTGCTACGATACCTAGACATCTGCAGACGCTATTTCCTAGCAAGGAAGTGTCGCATTTACATTCATTTGAAGTGTAGACGAGGAATACATGACACTTCGCAAATCATATTATATCTTACCGTGAAACATAGAAATGAGATGCGATATCGCGTTTTAAGAAGCATTAGAACTCTAATGCTACGATACCTTGACATCTGCAGACGCTATTTCCTAACAAGGAAGTGTCGCATTTACATTCATTTGAAGTGTAGACGAGGAATACATGACACTTCGCAAATCATATTATATCTTACCATGAAACATAGAAATGAGATGCGATATCGCGTTTTAAGAAGAATTAGAACTCTATTGCTACGATACGTAGACATCTGCAAACGCTATTTCCTAACAAGGAAGTGTCGCATTTACATTCATTTGAAGTGTAGACGAGGAATACATGACACTTCGCAAATCATATTATATCTTACCATGAAACATAGAAATGAGATGCGATATCGCGTTTTAAGAAGAATTAGAACTCTATTGCTACGATACCTAGACATCTGCAGACGCTATTTCCTAACAAGGAAGTGTCGCATTTACATTCATTTGAAGTGTAAACGAGTAATACATGACACTTCGCAAATCATATTATATCTTACCATGAAACATAGAAATGAGATGCGATATCGCGTTTTAAGGAGCATTAGAACTCTATTGCTACGATACCTAGACATCTGCAGACGCTATTTCCTAGCAAGGAAGTGTCGCATTTACATTCATTTGAATCGTAGACGAGGAATGCATTACACTTCGCAATGAATATTATATCTTATCATGAAACATAGATATGAGTTGCAATATCTCGTTTTAAGAAGCACTTGAACTCTATTGCTTCGATACATTGACATCTGCAGACGCTATTTCCTAGCAAGGAAGTGTCGCAGTTACATTCATTTGAAGTGTAGACGAGGAATACATGACACTTCGCAAATCATATTATATCTTACCATGAAACATAGAAATGAGATGCGCTTTCGCGTTTTAAGAGGCATTATTAATCTATTGCTACGATACGTAGACATCTGCGAACGCTATTTCCTAGCAAGGAAGTGTCGCATTTACATTCATTTGAAGTGTAGACGAGGAATACATGACACTTCGCAAATCATATTATATCTTACCATGAAACATAGAAATGAGATGCGTTATCACGTTTTTAGAATCATAAGAACTCTATTGCAACGATACGTACACATCTGGAAACGCTATTTCCTTGCAAGGAAGTGTCGCATTTACATTCATTTGAAGTGTAGACGAGGAATACATGACACTTCGCAAATCATATTATATCTTACCATGAAACATAGAAATGAGATGCGATATCGCGTTTTAAGAAGCATTAGAACTCTATATCTACGATACCTAGACATCTGCAAACGATATTTCCTTGCAAGGAAGTGTCACATTTACATTCATTTGAAGTGTAGACGAGAAATACATAACACTTCGCAAATCATATTACATCTTACCATGAAACGTAGAAATGAGATGCGATATCGCGTTTTAAGAAGCATTAGAACTCTATTGCTACGATACATAGACATTTGCAGACGCTATTTCCTAACAAGGAAGTGTCGCATTTACATTCATTTGAGGTGTAGACGAGGAATACATGACACTTCGCAAATCATATTAAACCTTACCATGAAACATAGAAATGAGATGCGATATCGCGTTTTAAGAATCATATGAACTCTATTGCTACGATACGTAGACATCTGCAAACGCTATTTCCTAACAAGGAAGTGTCGCATTTACATTCATTTGAAGTGTAGACGAGGAATACATGACACTTCGCAAATCATATTATATCTTACCATGAAACATAGAAATGAGATTCGCTTTCGCGTTTTAAGAAGCATTAGAAATCTATTGCTACGATACGTAGACATCTGCAAACGATATTTCCTTGCAAGGAAGTGTCACATTTACATTCATTTGAAGTGTAGACGAGAAATACATAACACTTCGCAAATCATATTACATCGTACCATAAAACGTAGAAATGAGATGCGATATCGCGTTTTAAGAAGCATCAGAACTCTATTGCTACGATACCTAGACATCTGCAGACGCTATTTCCTAGCAAGGAAGTGTCGCATTTACATTCATTTGAAGTGTAGACGAGGAATACATGACACTTCGCAAATCATATTATATCTTACCATGAAACATAGAAATGAGATGCGATATCGTGTTTTAAGAATCATAAGAACTCCATTGCTACGATACGTAGACATCTGCAAACGCTATTTCCTTGCAAGGAAGTGTCGCATTTACATTCATTTGAAGTGTAGGCGAGGAATACATAACAGTTCGCAAATCATATTATATCTTACCATGAAACATAGAAATGAGATGCGATATCGCGTTTTAAGAAGCATTAGAACACTTTTGCTACGATACCTAGACATCTGCAGACGCTATTTCCTAGCAAGGAAGTGTCGCATTTACATTCATTTGAAGTGTAGACGAGGAATACATGACACTTCGCAAATCATATTATATCTTACCGTGAAACATAGAAATGAGATGCGATATCGCGTTTTAAGAAGCATTAGAACTCTATTGCTACGATACCTTGACATCTGCAGACGCTATTTCCTAACAAGGAAGTGTCGCATTTACATTCATTTGAAGTGTTGACGAGGAATACATGATACTTCGCAAATCATATTATATCTTACCATGAAACATAGAAATGAGATGCGATATCGCGTTTTAAGAAGAATTAGAACTCTATTGCTACGATACGTAGACATCTGCAAACGCTATTTCCTAACAAGGAAGTGTCGCATTTACATTCATTTGAAGTGTAGACGAGGAATACATGACACTCCGCAAATCATATTATATCTTACCATGAAACATAGAAATGAGATGCGATATCGCGTTTTAAGAAGAATTAGAACTCTATTGCTACGATACCTAGACATCTGCAGACGCTATTTCCTAACAAGGAAGTGTCGCATTTACATTCATTTGAAGTGTAGACGAGTAATACATGACACTTCGCAAATCATATTATATCTTACCATGAAACATAGAAATGAGATGCGATATCGCGTTTTAAGGAGCATTAGAACTCTATTGCAACGATACCTAGACATCTGCAGACGCTATTTCCTAGCTAGGAAGTGTCGCATTTACATTCATTTGAATCGTAGACGAGGAATGCATTACACTTCGCAATGAATATTATATCTTATCATGAAACATAGATATGAGTTGCAATATCTCGTTCTAAGAAGCACTTGAACTCTATTGCTTCGATACCTAGACATCTGCAGACGCTATTTCCTAGCAAGGAAGTGTCGCATTTACATTCATTTGAAGTGTAGACGAGGAATACATGACACTTCGCAAATCATATTATATCTTACCATGAAACATAGAAATGAGATGCGCTTTCGCGATTTAAGAAGCATCAGAAATCTATTGCTACGATACGTAGACATCTGCAAACAATATTTCCTTGCAAGGAAGTGTCACATTTACATTCATTTGAAGTGTAGACGAGAAATACATAACACTTCGCAAATCGTATTACATCGTACCATGAAACGTAGAAATGAGATGCGATATCGCGTTTTAAGAAGCATTAGAACTCTATTGCTACGATACCTTGACATCTGCAGACGCTATTTCCTAACAAGGAAGTGTCGCATTTACATTCATTTGAAGTGTTGACGAGGAATACATGATACTTCGCAAATCATATTATATCTTACCATGAAACATAGAAATGAGATGCGATATCGCGTTTTAAGAAGAATTAGAACTCTATTGCTACGATACGTAGACATCTGCAAACGCTATTTCCTAACAAGGAAGTGTCGCATTTACATTCATTTGAAGTGTAGACGAGGAATACATGACACTCCGCAAATCATATTATATCTTACCATGAAACATAGAAATGAGATGCGATATCGCGTTTTAAGAAGAATTAGAACTCTATTGCTACGATACCTAGACATCTGCAGACGCTATTTCCTAACAAGGAAGTGTCGCATTTACATTCATTTGAAGTGTAGACGAGTAATACATGACACTTCGCAAATCATATTATATCTTACCATGAAACATAGAAATGAGATGCGATATCGCGTTTTAAGGAGCATTAGAACTCTATTGCAACGATACCTAGACATCTGCAGACGCTATTTCCTAGCTAGGAAGTGTCGCATTTACATTCATTTGAATCGTAGACGAGGAATGCATTACACTTCGCAATGAATATTATATCTTATCATGAAACATAGATATGAGTTGCAATATCTCGTTCTAAGAAGCACTTGAACTCTATTGCTTCGATACCTAGACATCTGCAGACGCTATTTCCTAGCAAGGAAGTGTCGCATTTACATTCATTTGAAGTGTAGACGAGGAATACATGACACTTCGCAAATCATATTATATCTTACCATGAAACATAGAAATGAGATGCGCTTTCGCGATTTAAGAAGCATCAGAAATCTATTGCTACGATACGTAGACATCTGCAAACAATATTTCCTTGCAAGGAAGTGTCACATTTACATTCATTTGAAGTGTAGACGAGAAATACATAACACTTCGCAAATCGTATTACATCGTACCATGAAACGTAGAAATGAGATGCGATATCGCGTTTTAAGAAGCATTAGAACTCTATTGCTACGATACCTAGACATCTGCAGACGCTATTTCCTAGCAAGGAAGTGTCGCATTTACATTCATTTGAAGTGTAGACGAGGAATACATGACACTTCGCAAATCATATTATATCTTACCATGAAACATCGAAATGAGATGCGATATCGCGTTTTAAGAATCATATGAACTCTATTGCTACGACACGTAGACATCTGCAAACGCTATTTCCTTGCAAGGAAGTGTCGCATTTACTTTCATTTGAATCGTAGACGAGGAATGCATAACACTTCGCAATGAATATTATATCTTATCATGAAACATAGATATGAGATGCAGTATCTCGTTTTAAGCAGCATTTGAACTCTATTTCTTCGATACCTAGACATCTGCAGACGCTATTTCCTAGCAAGGAAGTGTCGCATTTACATTCATTTGAAGTGTAGATGAGGAATACATGACACTTCGCAAATCATATTATATCTTACCATGAAACATCGAAATGAGATGCGATATCGCGTTTTAGGAATCATATGAACTCTATTGCTACGACACGTAGACATCTGCAAACGCTATTTCCTACCAAGGAAGTGTCGCATTTACATTCATTTGAAGTGTAGACGAGGAATACATAACACTTCGCAAATCATATTATATCTTACCATGAAACATAGAAATGAGATGCGATATCGTGTTTTAAGAATCATAAGAACTCCATTGCTACGATACGTAGACATCTGCAAACGCTATTTCCTTGCAAGGAAGTGTCGCATTTACATTCATTTGAAGTGTAGGCGAGGAATACATAACAGTTCGCAAATCATATTATATCTTACCATGAAACATAGAAATGAGATGCGATATCGCGTTTTAAGAAGCATTAGAACTCTATTGCTACGATACCTAGACATCTGCAGACGCTATTTCCTAGCAAGGAAGTGTCGCATTTACATTCATTTGAAGTGTAGACGAGGAATACATGACACTTCGCAAATCATATTATATCTTACCATGAAACATAGAAATGAGATGCGATATCGCGTTTTAAGAAGCATTAGAACTCTATTGCTACGATACCTAGACATCTGCAGACGCTATTTCCTAGCAAGGAAGTGTCGCATTTACATTCATTTGAAGTGTAGACGAGGAATACATGACACTTCGCAAATCATATTATATCTTACCATGAAACATAGAAATGAGATGCGATATCGCGTTTTAAGAAGCATTAGAACTCTATTGCTACGATACCTTGACATCTGCAGACGCTATTTCCTAACAAGGAAGTGTCGCATTTACATTCATTTGAAGTGTAGACGAGGAATACATGACACTTCGCAAATCATATTATATCTTACCATTGTGACGTCCGGCGTATTGCCGTCCACCCTCCGACACCTCCCACAGAGAGCAGGGACGAATTACCTGCACCCGTCCACGGCCAAGCGCACGGGTAAACACCCCTTTCGCCGAGCTAAGGCAGCCGACCCGCAAATCACGCCCCGGAGATGGACCAATCATTTGCGCTACCGCGCAAATCACAGCACCCACGATCCACCTTCGCAACGACTCACCGAATCGCCCACCGTAACTCAGCCATACTTCATTTTTTCTAATATATATAACTATACATATTAATTCTAGATCTAAGTACACAGAACACTATTCGATGTAACACGAACAACATTCACACATAATTTTAAGATACATGTATAATCGACATTCTATAAGAAGCGACGCGCTCGCGCGCGCACTCGACGCGCGCGGCTCACGCGTAACGCGAGCCGCGCCCCACCGCAAGGGCCGTCCGCCCTACTCCTACCGTCCGCCCCACTCGAAGGGCTCAGCGACTCGCGCGCCACGAGAACCGAGGAGGTCTCGTGCACGCGAGTGGATCGTGACTTCGTCCCGGGCATCACCCGGCTCCGGTTCTCTTCCGACTTCATCCCGGGCATCACCCGACTTCAGACCTCTCTCAAACCTCGAATTTTAACTCAAATCGTATTCAAGTTCCTATTCTATTTCTAAATCTAAGTTCTATTTCTAGTTCATTAAGTTACTCTGAATCTAGATAGGGAAGTAAGTGTATAGCTAGGATTAATCAAGAATATATCTTTATTTTATTTCTACATTCGAGTCCTTATTCATTTTATATCTACGCGACACCCTCCGGTTCTCGCGTACAACCATACACAGCGCTACTTTGCGGAGATACAGATACTTGAACCTCTGCATTAGATAGAGCGGACCGCCGCTTATCTGTGCCGAATACAAGTGGAAGATCTTCCGAGTGGACGATCATTCTTCGCCCTCCTGGACCGACGACGATAGAGCGGACCGCCGCTTATCCGACTCGAATCTAGTTAGGAGGAGAAGATCTCGTATGTGTCGCACCGCTACCAAGAAGACGCGCCGCGCCGGTAGAAAGAATTTCTTGCGACAACTTGTGCGGGAATATAACGGATCCCAGGCGTGCCCAGCCTACCATTCCGTGATTGCTGTTACTGCTGTCCGCATCCAGCCTCCTGCAGCACCACCGACATCTCCGACGCCAGCATCCGAGTCCGGTCAACGTCGCTGGACCCTCGCTCCATTGACGCTCCCTCAACGCCCATCTTACGCGTCCACTGTCCCAGCCGGTGACCCTCGACGACAGCGGTACCTGGAAAGGGGATATTAAGGTGTTAATCGACGAAAGGTAAGTAAATTTCACTTTACCGCATCGAAAAGGGTAAAATTACCGCTCGCGTCCCATAAAAGGAAACCACGGTACCCATCACAATCGAGTGATCGGCCCTGTGTTTTATATTTCGTTTCGTACGGTCGACTCCGGAAATTCTCCCGGTCCCGGACGTGACACGAATTTGGTGACAGCGGTGGGATAAGCCTCGCGATTTCCGTCAGAAATTCCGCTCGATCGGGAACGCGACCAACTATGGCGACGCGAACGCCGGTAAAGACCCGTCACCAGCCGCCTCGAGGCACCGCCGCGACTAGTGAAACCGACAAAGAGCACCACGCAGCTCGAACAATAGACTTCCAAGACGCACTTGCCGAGCCTCTTCCGCGAACTACCGATACAGCAGAAAGTAATCGGGCCGCTGATAACACTATCGCGTTGCTTCAACAGTTAGATCAGATGCGTCGCGAACTGGAAGCGCTCCGACGTTCTCAAAATCTTACTAGGACCGATACAGCATCTCTCGAATTTCCCGGTCTTAATTCAACGCCACCGCGAAGCGCGTACACGGATAATCCGAATTCCCACGACGAGCTATCTTTAAAACAGGCACTAGAATCCGTTCCGCAGTACGATGGCCAAAATATACCCGTGTTGCAATTTACGCGTGCATGTAAGCGCGCGTACGACTTGATCCCGAACGGATGCGAGCGCACATTTACGCGTCTCGTAAAAAGTAAATTGAAAGGTCGCGCATATTTAGCCGTAGAGGACGAGCCATGCAATTCCATTCTTGAGCTGACAGACATACTTAGGAATTCATTCGGAGCTATTCGATCCGCCGATCACTATAGAGGTGAACTAACGAACATCTTTATGAAGCCCGGAGAACATATCCTTGATTACGTTAGTAGAGTTAAAGACCTTCGATCAGCGATAATTGATTGCGAGAGACTTTCCCCATACGTTTCGCAATCAGCCTCCAACGTGGATAAGCTGACGCTTCGTTGTTTTATAGACGGATTGATCCCCGAAATTAGATTGCAAATTCCGTTGTCGCAGGTACAGTCTCCGCAAGACGCGTTCGCGCGCGCTCGAGAACTCTATAAGCGTCATATTCTAGATTGTGAACGTTTAACATCGTCTCGACCCCGCGCTGAGCCAAAAATTATTCGCAACGAAGTAATTTGTTCGGTTTGCAACAATATTGGTCACTACGCTAGAGACTGTCGTTCCAGATCCATGCCGCGACAAATCTCGAACGCGCCTCGTCCGATTATTCCACGCGAAGTCCCCACGAATAGGACATCCTACGAAAATCCGCGTCCTTTAACGTCACAGGACAGATACTGCAGATACTGCAAAAATCCGGGCCATACCATCGAAGAGTGCCGCAAAAGGCAATTCAACAATAATCTTCGGCAATCGGGAAACGAATACGGCCTCCAGCCGCGCCGCGAGACAGGTCGCGAGGCCGCCCGGAATATAAAGACTCTCGCGATAAACGACCCACAATCTATAATAGACAACCCAGAGCCTCAATAAAACTGACTGGGAAAACTAATACTCCCAGCGTAATTCTACGTTCAGCCGCCTTATTAAAAGACACGGAATTTATGATAGACACGGGCGCGGAAATTAACATTATAAAAAAATCGGCACTAGCTCCTTCCGCACGTGTAGACCGGTCCGAAATATTAGTTATTACCGGTGTAACCAACGGGCAAACCAATACGATAGGTTCCGTACATATCGTCTTATTCGGCCGCGTAGTACCGTTTAACGTTGTTAACAACGATTTTCCACTAAAACCAGACGGTATCCTAGGGTCAGGTTTCTGCGCCGACGCAGAAATTTCCTTCATTAAGAAACAAGTCAGGTGGCACGGAACGACCATACCGTTTTGTCGCGATATAATTTCCACGGAAATAATACAAAATCCTAATTCAGGACAAATCATTCCGAGAAATCGCGAAATACCGAAACCGACAGTCGAAAAGCCGCCAGTACCAATTCCAAATCCAAAATCTGTTACGAAATCGCAAAAAGAGCCGCGGAAAACCGCGAAAAATTTTTTCAAAAAGGATAAATTCTCCATTCCACCACGCGCAAATGTCGGTATTAAAGTCCGTATAATAAATACTCACATTTCCGAGGGAATAATTCCCCGAATCGACATCGCGCCGGGTGTTTATTTCGGTGACGCATTAGTCAAAGTAAACGGAGATAAGGCGATCGCGAGAATTACAAACTCCACCGACCAGACAGTCGAATTCGCTTTATCTCCGATCGAACTCGAACCGTTGGAAATATCGGATAACCCAACGGAAAAGAATAACACGCTGTTTCCAATGTTCTCACGAACGACAAATATTCGTTCAAATTCTATTTCTATTTCTGCCGAACGGTCCGGCAAAACCCAGAAGGGTAATTCGAATCTTTCTAATTCTAATTCAACGCCGCGTCTTGAGCACGGATTCCCTCCTTCAGCGGAAAACAAACGAACATACGCGCAAGTAACGAAATCAGCCGTGGAAAATAACTCGACGAAATCTCGACTCCAGAAAATAATAGAATCACTTCGACTCGAACACTTAAATATAGAAGAGAGAAACCACGTCATAGAATTAATAGATAAGAGTCAAGATTTGTTTTATATCGAGGGAGATAGGTTAGGCCATACCACGGCAGCGTCGCACAAAATTCCTACGGTTGACGAAAAACCGATTAATGTTAAGCAATACCGATTCCCACCCGCTCACAAGGAGGAAATTCGAAAGCAAATAGAGTCCCTTCTACATAACGGCATTATTAAAGATTCTAAATCCCCTTATAATTCTCCTCTTTGGGTCGTCCCCAAAAAGGCGGATTCCCAGGGAAAAAAGAGATGGAGGGTAGTTATAGATTACCGCGCACTGAATGAAAAGTCGATCGCGGACGCGTATCCACTGCCATGCATAACCGAGATATTAGATCAACTCGGGAGTGCAAAATATTTTAGCACGTTCGATCTGGCCAGTGGCTTCCACCAGATTCCCATGGAACCCACTGACGCGCACAAAACAGCATTTTCAACACCCAACGGTCATTACGAATTCACTCGAATGCCATTCGGTTTGAAAAACGCACCGGCAACCTTTCAACGTCTTATGGACAGCGCGCTCTCAGGCCTACAGGGAAACGAATTGTTCGTATATCTCGACGATATTGTTGTGTATGCCAGCTCTCTCCAAGAGCACGCTGCGAAGTACTCGAAACTCGTAAATAAACTCAGAGAGGCTAACCTATCCCTGCAGCCCGATAAGTGCGAGTTCCTCCGGCGAGAAGTAAGCTACTTGGGACACATCATAAGCGAGAATGGTGTGAAACCCGATCCGGGTAAAATAAGCGCAGTCCAGAATTTTCCACGTCCGAATAACCAAAAACAGATCAAACAATTTCTAGGCTTAGCGGGATACTATAGACGCTTCATCCCAAATTTTTCAAACACGGCGAAACCACTAACTAATCTATTGAAGAAAGACGCACCGTTCGTCTGGCGTAACGAACAGCAAAACGCTTTTGTAAAACTCCGAGATGCGCTATGCGAGGCGCCAATTCTTCAATATCCTAACTTCAAACTCCCATTTGTTATCACCACAGATGCATCAACGGATGCGATAGGCGCCGTACTGAGCCAAGGGCAAATAGGTCGCGATTTACCGATAGCGTATACGTCTAGACTCTTAAATTCAGCCGAGAGAAATTATTCGACGATAGAAAAGGAGTGTCTCGCTATCATTTACGCAGTTCATCAATTCAGGCCATACGTCTATGGCAATCAATTCAAGCTGGTAACAGACCATCGTCCACTGGTGTGGATGAACTCCGTTAAGGACCCATCCAGCCGTCTCGTCAGGTGGAGATTAAAACTCGCGGAGTACGATTATGAAATTGTATACAAATCGGGTAAAACGAATTTAAACGCAGATGCATTATCGCGAAATCCAGCGAAAGTCTGTCCCTTGATTCAACCATCCTCTTCCGACGAAGACATATTTGATATTCCTCCAAAATCTCGAAAACAACAAGAATCCACAATGTCTCTGCCTCCTCCGCCTCCTCCACCTTCACCCGCTACGGATCAACCCACCTCGGATAACTTACCGACGGAACACACGAGATACGAACCATTGTTTAAATTCACACGCGACAATATCGCCATGAGACGTGATAACGTTGTTCTCTTCATTACCAAGTCCGGACAGCCTTACGACGCAGGAGCTAAACAAATTGATGAAGCGGGAAAATTCTTTTCACATAAAACGGGAATCAACCTCACAAAAGCCAAAGTAGTCCAAGTCGATAATTTTTACCAAATCCAATTGCCAGTCGTAGAACACGAAAAACGCGCAATCGATTTCGATTTAGTAGTAGAAGCTCTACGTTCTCTCTTCGATGTCGTTTCAGAATTACAACTAACTTCAATAAGCATAGCTCAAACGTACTTAGATTCAATTTCATGGTCGCCTATTCAGAAAATATTACAAGATTTATTTTACGAAACCCCACTTCAAATTACCGTTTGCCAAGGCTTGATACTCATTCCACCCGAACAACATAGAGAGAGTATCATAAAAACAAATCACGATACACCGGTTGGCGGACATAAAGGCGTAAACAAAACATACTCGCGCGTCAGAGAACGTTATTATTGGCCAAACATGAAGGCCCAAATTCAAGAGTATATAAGTAAATGCAAGAGCTGCCAATCCGAAAAACTAGTCCGAGTCAAAACCAAACAACCTTTAACCTTAACGGATACTCCAGGATGCGCCTTCGATAA
Source organism: Xylocopa sonorina (assembly GCF_050948175.1). NCBI lineage: Eukaryota > Metazoa > Arthropoda > Insecta > Hymenoptera > Apidae > Xylocopa > Xylocopa sonorina. The sequence goes on along the minus strand of NW_027490402.1, from coordinate 239,786 downwards.
AATATCGATGGACGTCATGGGTCCGCTTCCAACCACTCCCGAAGGTTTTACAAATATCCTAACAATACAAGATCTATTAACAAAATACTCCGTCGCAATTCCACTCAAACAGACATCTGCGGTCGATATTGCAGATGCCTTGATTACCCAATTTATATGCAAGTTCGGATGCCCAAAAGGGATTTTAACCGACCAAGGCACAAACTTCATAAACAGCCTTATAAAAGCAATAGCAATCAAATTTCGAATTAAACAATATAAATCAACTGCATTCCACCCTCAGACAAACGGTTCGGTGGAAAGATCCCACCACGTGCTCGCTGAATATCTTAAACATTTCATCAGCACCAGTGGCGATTGGGAAAGATGGCTCCCATACGCCATGTTTTCATATAACACCAGCGTTCACGAAGGCACTTTGTACACACCCCACGAGTTAGTTTTCGGGCGTATCGCCAGAACGCCTTCGGAAACACCGTTCCAAGATCTGTCGGAAAACGAGACATACTCGGATTATTTAATCGAACTCAATCAGAAAATTTCTAATTCTCAGAAAATAGCGAAAGAAAATCTGGACCGTGCAAAACAGCGAGCGAAGCATTATTATGATAAAAAACAAAATGTACAGAAATTCGAGACAGGACAATGGGTGTTCCTATTAAGAGAACCACTCAAACACAAGTTCCAATCACAATACGTGGGCCCATACCGGATTCTCGAAGTTCTAAGCAATAATAATGTCAAATTGTCAATCAAAGGGAAAACAAAAATTGTCCACGCGAACAAATTGAAACTGTGTAAACGCATGAATGAATTCGAAAAGAAAAAGACTGAAAATGAAACGAGTGAGAGCGAGACAGGTGCGAGAATTAGTGCTAATCGTATCAGTACAACTGACAAAGACAGTGATAGTGCTAGTTCCGACCCAATGAGAAACGAAGGTGCAATCCACAACAAAAGAGGCCACTCCATAGAGGCAGAACGAGCCCGGTACACCAATAAAAGCAGGGACTCAGCGGTACCACGGCAGCCAACCGGCAGCGCAGCAAACTTCGAGGCCCGCCCCGACAGGTATCAGCCAGTCAGGAGATCTTGGTCCCGCCAAGATTCCTTTTCGAGGGGGGGAGGTGTGACGTCCGGCGTATCGCCGTCCACCCTCCGACACCTCCCACAGAGAGCAGGGACGAATTACCTGCACCCGTCCACGGCCAAGCGCACGGGTAAACACCCCTTTCGCCGAGCTAAGGCAGCTGACCCGCAAATCACGCCCCGGAGATGGACCAATCATTTGCGCTACCGCGCAAATCACAGCACCCACGATCCACCTTCGCAACAACGACTCACCGAATCGCCCACCGTAACTCAGCCATACTTCATTTTCTCCAACATATATAATTATACATATTAAGTCTAGACCTAAGTACACACGACACTATTCGATGTAACACGAACAACACTCACACATAATTTTAAGATATATTTATAATCAATATTCTCTAAGAAGCGATGCGCTCGCGCGCGCACTCGACGCGCGTGACTCACGCGTAACGCGAGCCGCGCCCCACCGCAAGGGCCGTCCGCCCTACTCCTACCGTCCGCCCCACTCGAAGGGCTCAGCGACTCGCGCGCCACGAGAACCGAGGAGGTCTCGTGCACGCGAGTGGATCGTCATTTCGTCCCGGGCATCGCCCGGCTCCGGTTCTCTTCCGACTTCATCCCGGGCATCACCCGACTTCAGACCTCTCTCAAACCTCGAATTCTAACTCAAATCGTATTCAAGTTCCTATTCTATTTCTAAATCTAAGTTCTATTTCTAGTTCATTAAGTTACTCTAAATCTAGATAGGGAAGTAAGTGTATAGCTAGGATTAATCAAGAATATATCTTTATTTTATTTCTACATTCGAGTCCTTATTCATTTTATATCTACGCGACACCCTCCGGTTCTCGCGTACAACCATACACAGCGCTACTTTGCGGAGATACAGATACTTGAACCTCTGCATTAGATAGAGCGGACCGCCGCTTATCTGTGCCGAATACAAGTGGAAGATCTTCCGAGTGGACGATCATTCTTCGCCCTCCTGGACCGACGACGATAGAGCGGACCGCCGCTTATCCGACTCGAATCTAGTTAGGAGGAGAAGATCTCGTATGTGTCGCACCGCTACCAAGAAGACGCGCCGCGCCGGTAGAAAGAATTTCTTGCGACAACTTGTGCGGGAATATAACGGATCCCAGGCGTGCCCAGCCTACCATTCCGTGATTGCTGTTACTGCTGTCCGCATCCAGCCTCCTGCAGCACCACCGACATCTCCGACGCCAGCATCCGAGTCCGGTCAACGTCGCTGGACCCTCACTCCATTGACGCTCCCTCAACGCCCATCTTACGCGTCCACTGCCCCAGCCGGTGACCCTCGACGACAGCGGTACCTGGAAAGGGGATATTAAGGTGTTAATCGACGAAAGGTAAGTAAATTTCACTTTACCGCATCGAAAAGGGTAAAATTACCGCTCGCGTCCCATAAAAGGAAGCCACGGTACCCATCACAATCGAGTGATCGGCCCTGTGTTTTACATTTCGTTTCGTACGGTCGACTCCGGAAATTCTCCCGGTCCCGGACGTGACACCATGAAACATAGAAATGAGATGCGATATCGTGTTTTAAGAATCATAAGAACTCCATTGCTACGATACGTAGACATCTGCAAACGCTATTTCCTTGCAAGGAAGTTTCGCATTTACATTCATTTGAAGTGTAGGCGAGGAATACATAACAGTTCGCAAATCATATTATATCTTACCATGAAACATAGAAATGAGATGCGATATCGCGTTTTAAGAAGCATTAGAACTCTATTGCTACGATACCTAAACATCTGCAGACGCTATTTCCTAGCAAGGAAGTGTCGCATTTACATTCATTTGAAGTGTAGACGAGGAATACATGACACTTCGCAAATCATATTATATCTTACCGTGAAACATAGAAATGAGATGCGATATCGCGTTTTAAGAAGCATTAGAACTCTATTGCTACGATACCTTGACATCTGCAGACGCTATTTCCTAACAAGGAAGTGTCGCATTTACATTCATTTGAAGTGTAGACGAGGAATACATGACACTTCGCAAATCATATTATATCTTACCATGAAACATAGAAATGAGATGCGATATCGCGTTTTAAGAAGAATTAGAACTCTATTGCTACGATACCTAGACATCTGCAGACGCTATTTCCTAGCAAGGAAGTGTCGCATTTACATTCATTTGAAGTGTAGACGAGGAATACATGACACTTCGCAAATCATATTATATCTTACCATGAAACATAGAAATGAGATGCGCTTTCGCGATTTAAGAAGCATTAGAAATCTATTGCTACGATACGTAGACATCTGCAAACAATATTTCCTTGCAAGGAAGTGTCACATTTACATTCATTTGAAGTGTAGACGAGATATACATAACACTTCGCAAATCGTATTACATCGTACCATGAAACGTAGAAATGAGATGCGATATCGCGTTTTAAGAAGCATTAGAACTCTATTGCTACGATACCTAGACATCTGCAGACGCTATTTCCTAGCAAGGAAGTGTCGCATTTACATTCATTTGAAGTGTAGACGAGGAATACATGACACTTCGCAAATCATATTATATCTTACCATGAAACATCGAAATGAGATGCGATATCGCGTTTTAAGAATCATATGAACTCTATTGCTACGACACGTAGACATCTGCAAACGCTATTTCCTTGCAAGGAAGTGTCGCATTTACTTTCATTTGAATCGTAGACGAGGAATGCATAACACTTCGCAATGAATATTATATCTTATCATGAAACATAGATATGAGATGCAGTATCTCGTTTTAAGCAGCATTTGAACTCTATTTCTTCGATACCTAGACATCTGCAAACGATATTTCCTTGCAAGGAAGTGTCGCATTTACATTCATTTGAAGTGTAGACGGGGAATACATAACACTACGCAAATACTATTATATCTTACCATGAAACATAGAAATGAGATGCGATATCGCGTTTTAAGGAGCATTAGAACTCTATTGCTACGATAGGTAGACATCTGCAAACGCTATTTCCTACCAAGGATGTGTCGCATTTACATTCATTTGAAGTGTAGGCGAGGAATACATAACAGTTCGCAAATCATATTATATCTTACCATTAAACATAGAAATGAGATGCGATATCGCGTTTTAAGAAGCATTAGAACTCTATTGCTACGATACCTAGACATCTGCAGACGCTATTTCCTAGCAAGGAAGTGTCGCATTTACATTCATTTGAAGTGTAGACGAGGAATACATGACACTTCGCAAATCATATTATATCTTACCATGAAACATAGAAATGAGATGCGCTTTCGCGATTTAAGAAGCATTAGAAATCTATTGCTACGATACGTAGACATCTGCAAACAATATTTCCTTGCAAGGAAGTGTCGCATTTACTTTCATTTGAATCGTAGACGAGGAATGCATAACACTTCGCAATGAATATTATATCTTATCATGAAACATAGATATGAGTTGCAATATCTCGTTTTAAGAAGCACTTGAACTCTATTGCTTCGATACATTGACATCTGCAGACGCTATTTCCTAGCAAGGAAGTGTCGCAGTTACATTCATTTGAAGTGTAGACGAGGAATACATGACACTTCGCAAATCATATTATATCTTACCATGAAACATAGAAATGAGATGCGATATCGCGTTCTAAGAATCATATGAACTCTATTGCTACGATACGTAGACATCTGCAAACGCTATTTCCTTGCAAGGAAGTGTCGCATTTACTTCCATTTGAATCGTAGACGAGGAATGCATAACACTTCGCAATGAATATTATATCTTATCATGAAACATAGATATGAGATGCAATATCTCGTTTTAAGCAGCATTTGAACTCTATTTCTTCGATACGTAGACATCTGCAAACGATATTTCCTTGCAAGGAAGTGTCGCATTTACATTCATTTGAAGTGTAGACGGGGAATACATAACACTACGCAAATACTATTATATCTTACCATGAAACATAGAAATGAGATGCGATATCGCGTTTTAAGAAGCATTAGAACTCTATTGCTACGATAGGTAGACATCTGCAAACGCTATTTCCTACCAAGGATGTGTCGCATTTACATTCATTTGAAGTGTAGGCGAGGAATACATAACAGTTCGCAAATCATATTATATCTTACCATTAAACATAGAAATGAGATGCGATATCGCGTTTTAAGAAGCATTAGAACTCTATTGCTACGATACCTAGACATCTGCAGACGCTATTTCCTAGCAAGGAAGTGTCGCATTTACATTCATTTGAAGTGTAGACGAGGAATACATAACAGTTCGCAAATCATATTATATCTTACCATGAAACATAGAAATGAGATGCGATATCGCGTTTTAAGAAGCATTAGAACTCTATTGCTACGATACCTTGACATCTGCAGACGCTATTTCCTAACAAGGAAGTGTCGCATTTACATTCATTTGATGTGTAGACGAGGAATACATGACACTTCGCAAATCATATTATATCTTACCATGAAACATAGAAATGAGATGCGATATCGCGTTTTAAGAATCATATGAACTCTATTGCTACGATACGTAGACATCTGCAAACGCTATTTCCTAACAAGGAAGTGTCGCATTTACATTCATTTGAAGTGTAGACGAGGAATACATGACACTTCGCAAATCATATTATATCTTACCATGAAACGTAGAAATGAGATGCGATATCGCGTTATAAGAAGCATTAGAACTCTACTGCTACGATACCTAGACATCTGCAGACGCTATTTCCTAGCAAGGAAGTGTCGCATTTACATTCATTTGAAGTGTAGACGAGGAATACATGACACTTCGCAAATCATATTACATCTTACCATGAAACGTAGAAATGAGATGCGCTTTCGCGATTTAAGAAGCATTAGAAATCTATTGCTACGATACGTAGACATCTGCAAACAATATTTCCTTGCAAGGAAGTGTCACATTTACATTCATTTGAAGTGTAGACGAGAAATACATAACACTTCGCAAATCGTATTACATCGTACCATGAAACGTAGAAATGAGATGCGATATCGCGTTTTAAGAAGCATTAGAACTCTATTGCTACGATACCTAGACATCTGCAGACGCTATTTCCTAGCAAGGAAGTGTCGCATTTACATTCATTTGAAGTGTAGACGAGGAATACATGACACTTCGCAAATCATATTATATCTTACCATGAAACAAAGAAATGAGATGCGATATCGCGTTTTAAGAAGAATTAGAACTCTATTGCTACGATACATAGACATCTGCAAACGCTATTTCCTAACAAGGATGTGTCGCATTTACATTCATTTGAAGTGTAGACGAGGAATACATGACACTTCGCAAACCATATTATATCTTACCATGAAACATAGAAATGAGATGCGATATCGCGTTTTAAGAAGAATTAGAACTCTATTGCTACGATACCTAGACATCTGCAGACGATATTTCCTAACAAGGAAGTGTCGCATTTACATTCATTTGAAGTGTAGACGAGGAATACATGACACTTCGCAAATCATATTATATCTTACCATGAAACATAGAAATGAGATGCGATATCGCGTTTTAAGGAGCATTAGAACTCTATTGCTACGATACCTAGATATCTGCAGACGCTATTTCCTAGCAAGGAAGTGTCGCATTTACATTCATTTGAATCGTAGACGAGGAATGCATTACACTTCGCAATGAATATTATATCTTATCATGAAACATAGATATGAGTTGCAATATCTCGTTTTAAGAAGCACTTGAACTCTATTGCTTCGATACATTGACATCTGCAGACGCTATTTCCTAGCAAGGAAGTGTCGCAGTTACATTCATTTGAAGTGTAGACGAGGAATACATGACACTTCGCAAATCATATTATATCTTACCATGAAACATAGAAATGAGATGCGATATCGCGTTTTAAGAATCATATGAACTCTATTGCTACGATACGTAGACATCTGCAAACGCTATTTCCTTGCAAGGAAGTGTCGCATTTACTTCCATTTGAATCGTAGACGAGGAATGCATAACACTTCGCAATGAATATTATATCTTATCATGAAACATAGATATGAGATGCAATATCTCGTTTTAAGCAGCATTTGAACTCTATTTCTTCGATACGTAGACATCTGCAAACGATATTTCCGTGCAAGGAAGTGTCGCATTTACATTCATTTGATGTGTAGACGGGGAATACATAACACTACGCAAATACTATTATATCTTACCATGAAACATAGAAATGAGATGCGATATCGCGTTTTAAGAAGCATTAGAACTCTATTGCTACGATAGGTAGACATCTGCAAACGCTATTTCCTACCAAGGATGTGTCGCATTTACATTCATTTGAAGTGTAGGCGAGGAATACATAACAGTTCGCAAATCATATTATATCTTACCATTAAACATAGAAATGAGATGCGATATCGCGTTTTAAGAAGCATTAGAACTCTATTGCTACGATACCTAGACATCTGGAGACGCTATTTCCTAGCAAGGAAGTGTCGCATTTACATTCATTTGAAGTGTAGACGAGGAATACATAACAGTTCGCAAATCATATTATATCTTACCATGAAACATAGAAATGAGATGCGATATCGCGTTTTAAGAAGCATTAGAACTCTATTGCTACGATACCTTGACATCTGCAGACGCTATTTCCTAACAAGGAAGTGTCGCATTTACATTCATTTGATGTGTAGACGAGGAATACATGACACTTCGCAAATCATATTATATCTTACCATGAAACGTAGAAATGAGATGCGATATCGCGCTTTAAGAAGCATTAGAACTCTATAGCTACGATACCTTGACATCTGCAGACGCTATTTCCTAACAAGGAAGTGTCGCATTTACATTCATTTGAAGTGTAGACGAGGAATACATGACACTTCGCAAATCATATTACATCTTACCATGAAACGTAGAAATGAGATGCGATATCGCGTTTTAAGTAGCATTAGAACTCTATTGCTACGATACCTAGACATCTGCAGACGCTATTTCCTGGCAAGGAAGTGTCGCATTTACATTCATTTGAAGAGTAGACGAGGAATACATGACACTTCGCAAATCATATTATATTTTACCATGAAACATAGAAATGAGAAGCGATATCGCGTTTTAAGAAGCATTAGAACTCTATAGCTACGATACCTAGACATCTGCAGACGCTATTTCCTAGCAAGGAAGTGTCGCATTTACATTCATTTGAAGTGTAGACGAGGAATACATGACACTTCGCAAATCATATTATATCTTACCATGAAACATAGAAATGAGATGCGATATCGCGTTTTAAGAAGCATTAGAACACTATTGCTACGATACCTAGGCATCTGCAGACGCTATTTCCTAGCAAGGAAGTGTCGCATTTACATTCATTTGAAGTGTAGACGAGGAATACATGACACTTCGCAAATCATATTATATCTTACCATGAAACATAGAAATGAGATGCCATATCGCGTTTTAAGAAGCATTAGACCTCTATTGCTACGATACCTTGACATCTGCAGACGCTATTTCCTAGCAAGGAAGTGTCGCATTTACATTCATTTGAATCGTAGACGAGGAATGCATAACACTTCGCAATGAATATTATATCTTATCATGAAACATAGATATGTATTGCAATATCTCGTTTTAAGAAGCATTTGAACTCTATTGATTCGATACGTAGACATCTGCAAACGCTATTTCCTAACAAGGAAGTGTCGCATTTACATTCATTTGAAGTGTAGGCGAGGAATACATGACACTTCGCAAATCATATTATATCTTACCATGAAACATAGAAATGAGATGCGATATCGCGTTTTAAGAAGAATTAGAACTCTATTGCTACGATACCTAGACATCTGCAGACGCTATTTCCTAACAAGGAAGTGTCGCATTTACATTCATTTGAAGTGTAGACGAGGAACACATGACACTTCGCAAATCATATTATACCTTACCATGAAACATAGAAATGAGATGCGATATCGCGTTTTAAGAATCATATGAACTCTATTGCTACGATACGTAGACATCTGCAAACGCTATTTCCTAACAAGGAAGTGTCGCATTTACATTCATTTGAAGTGTAGACGAGGAATGCATAACACTTCGCAATGAATATTATATCTTATGTGACGTCCGGCGTATCGCCGTCCACCCTCCGACGCCTCCCACAGAGAGCAGGGACGAATTACCTGCACCCGTCCACGGCCAAGCGCACGGGTAAACACCCCTTTCGCCGAGCTAAGGCAGCCGACCCGCAAATCACGCCCCGGAGATGGACCAATCATTTGCGCTACCGCGCAAATCACAGCACCCACGATCCACCTTCGCAACAACGACTCACCGAATCGCCCACCGTAACTCAGCCATACTTCATTTTCTCCAACATATATAATTATACATATTAAGTCTAGATCTAAGTACACACGACACTATTCGATGTAACACGAACAACACTCACACATAATTTTAAGATATATTTATAATCAATATTCTCTAAGAAGCGATGCGCTCGCGCGCGCACTCGACGCGCGCGACTCACGCGTAACGCGAGCCGCGCCCCACCGCAAGGGCCGTCCGCCCTACTCCTACCGTCCGCCCCACTCGAAGGGCTCAGCGACTCGCGCGCCACGAGAACCGAGGAGGTCTCGTGCACGCGAGTGGATCGTCACTTCGTCCCGGGCATCGCCCGGCTCCGGTTCTCTTGCGACTTCATCCCGGGCATCACCCGACTTCAGACCTCTCTCAAACCTCGAATTCTAACTCAAATCGTATTCAAGTTCCTATTCTATTTCTAAATCTAAGTTCTATTTCTAGTTCATTAAGTTACTCTAAATCTAGATAGGGAAGTAAGTGTATAGCTAGGATTAATCAAGAATATATCTTTATTTTATTTCTACATTCGAGTCCTTATTCATTTTATATCTACGCGACACCCTCCGGTTCTCGCGTACAACCATACACAGCGCTACTTTGCGGAGATACAGATACTTGAACCTCTGCATTAGATAGAGCGGACCGCCGCTTATCTGTGCCGAATACAAGTGGAAGATCTTCCGAGTGGACGATCATTCTTCGCCCTCCTGGACCGACGACGATAGAGCGGACCGCCGCTTATCCGACTCGAATCTAGTTAGGAGGAGAAGATCTCGTATGTGTCGCACCGCTACCAAGAAGACGCGCCGCGCCGGTAGAAAGAATTTCTTGCGACAACTTGTGCGGGAATATAACGGATCCCAGGCGTGCCCAGCCTACCATTCCGTGATTGCTGTTACTGCTGTCCGCATCCAGCCTCCTGCAGCTCCACCGACATCTCCGACGCCAGCATCCGAGTCCGGTCAACGTCGCTGGACCCTCACTCCATTGACGCTCCCTCAACGCCCATCTTACGCGTCCACTGTCCCAGCCGGTGACCCTCGACGACAGCGGTACCTGGAAAGGGGATATTAAGGTGTTAATCGACGAAAGGTAAGTAAATTTCACTTTACCGCATCAAAAAGGGTAAAATTACCGCTCGCGTCCCATAAAAGGAAACCACGGTACCCATCACAATCGAGTGATCGGCCCTGTGTTTTATATTTCGTTTCGTACGGTCGACTCCTGAAATTCTCCCGGTCCCGGACGTGACACATGAAACATAGAAATGAGATGCGATATCGCGTTTTAAGAAGAATTGGAACTCTATTGCTACGATACGTAGACATCTGCAAACGCTATTTCCTAACAAGGAAGTGTCGCATTTACATTCATTTGAAGTGTAGACGAGGAATACATAACACTTCGCAAATCATATTATATCTTACCATGAAACATAGAAATGAGATGCGATATCGTGTTTTAAGAATCATAAGAACTCCATTGCTACGATACCTAGACATCTGCAGACGCTATTTCCTAGCAAGGAAGTGTCGCATTTACATTCATTTGAAGTGTAGACGAGGAATACATGACACTTCGCAAATCATATTATATCTTACCATGAAACATAGAAATGAGATGCGATATCGCGTTTTAAGAAGCATTACAACTCTATTGCTACGATACCTTGACATCTGCAGACGCTATTTCCTAACAAGGAAGTGTCGCATTTACATTCATTTGAAGTGTAGACGAGGAATACATGACACTTCGCAAATCATATTATATCTTACCATGAAACATAGAAATGAGATGCGATATCGCGTTTTAAGAAGAATTAGAACTCTATTGCTACGATACCTAGACATCTGCAGACGCTATTTCCTAACAAGGAAGTGTCGCATTTACATTCATTTGAAGTGTAGACGAGGAATACATGACACTTCGCAAATCATACTATATCTTACCATGAAACATAGAAATGAGATGCGATATCGCGTTTTAAGGAGCATTAGATCTCTATTGCTACGATACCTAGACATCTGCAGACGCTATTTCCTAGCAAGGAAGTGTCGCATTTACATTCATTTGAAGTGTAGACGAGGAATACATAACAGTTCGCAAATCATATTATATCTTACCATGAAACATAGAAATGAGATGCGATATCGCGTTTTAAGAAGCATTAGAACTCTATTGCTACGATACCTTGACATCTGCAGACGCTATTTCCTAACAAGGAAGTGTCGCATTTACATTCATTTGATGTGTAGACGAGGAATACATGACACTTCGCAAATCATATTATATCTTACCATGAAACATAGAAATGAGATGCGATATCGCGTTTTAAGAATCATATGAACTCTATTGCTACGATACGTAGACATCTGCAAACGCTATTTCCTAACAAGGAAGTGTCGCATTTACATTCATTTGAAGTGTAGACGAGGAATACATGACACTTCGCAAATCATATTACATCTTACCATGAAACGTAGAAATGAGATGCGATATCGCGCTTTAAGAAGCATTAGAACTCTATAGCTACGATACCTTGACATCTGCAGACGCTATTTCCTAACAAGGAAGTGTCGCATTTACATTCATTTGAAGTGTAGACGAGGAATACATGACACTTCGCAAATCATATTACATCTTACCATGAAACGTAGAAATGAGATGCGATATCGCGTTTTAAGTAGCATTAGAACTCTATTGCTACGATACCTAGACATCTGCAGACGCTATTTCCTGGCAAGGAAGTGTCGCATTTACATTCATTTGAAGTGTAGACGAGGAATACATGACACTTCGCAAATCATATTATATTTTACCATGAAACATAGAAATGAGAAGCGATATCGCGTTTTAAGAAGCATTAGAACTCTATAGCTACGATACCTAGACATCTGCAGACGCTATTTCCTAGCAAGGAAGTGTCGCATTTACATTCATTTGAAGTGTAGACGAGGAATACATGACACTTCGCAAATCATATTATATCTTACCATGAAACATAGAAATGAGATGCGATATCGCGTTTTAAGAAGCATTAGAACACTATTGCTACGATACCTAGGCATCTGCAGACGCTATTTCCTAGCAAGGAAGTGTCGCATTTACATTCATTTGAAGTGTAGACGAGGAATACATGACACTTCGCAAATCATATTATATCTTACCATGAAACATAGAAATGAGATGCCATATCGCGTTTTAAGAAGCATTAGACCTCTATTGCTACGATACCTTGACATCTGCAGACGCTATTTCCTAGCAAGGAAGTGTCGCATTTACATTCATTTGAATCGTAGACGAGGAATGCATAACACTTCGCAATGAATATTATATCTTATCATGAAACATAGATATGTATTGCAATATCGCGTTTTAAGAAGCATTAGAACTCTATTGCTACGATACCTTGACATCTGCAGACCCTATTTCCTAACAAGGAAGTGTCGCATTTACATTCATTTGAAGTGTAGACGAGGAATACATGACACTTCGCAAATCATATTATATCTTACCATGAAACATAGAAATGAGATGCGATATCGCGTTTTAAGGAGCATTAGAACTCTATTGCTACGATACCTAGACATCTGCAGACGCTATTTCCTAGCAAGGAAGTGTCGCATTTACATTCATTTGAATCGTAGACGAGGAATGCATTACACTTCGCAATGAATATTATATCTTATCATGAAACATAGATATGAGTTGCAATATCTCGTTTTAAGAAGCACTTGAACTCTATTGCTTCGATACATTGACATCTGCAGACGCTATTTCCTAGCAAGGAAGTGTCGCATTTACATTCATTTGAATCGTAGACGAGGAATGCATAACACTTCGCAATGAATATTATATCTTATCATGAAACATAGATATGTATTGCAATATCTCGTTTTAAGAAGCATTTGAACTCTATTGATTCGATACGTAGACATCTGCAAACGCTATTTCCTAACAAGGAAGTGTCGCATTTACATTCATTTGAAGTGTAGGCGAGGAATACATGACACTTCGCAAATCATATTATATCTTACCATGAAACATAGAAATGAGATGCGATATCGCGTTTTAAGAAGAATTAGAACTCTATTGCTACGATACCTAGACATCTGCAGACGCTATTTCCTAACAAGGAAGTGTCGCATTTACATTCATTTGAAGTGTAGACGAGGAACACATGACACTTCGCAAATCATATTATACCTTACCATGAAACATAGAAATGAGATGCGATATCGCGTTTTAAGAATCATATGAACTCTATTGCTACGATACGTAGACATCTGCAAACGCTATTTCCTAACAAGGAAGTGTCGCATTTACATTCATTTGAAGTGTAGACGAGGAATGCATAACACTTCGCAATGAATATTATATCTTATGTGACGTCCGGCGTATCGCCGTCCACCCTCCGACGCCTCCCACAGAGAGCAGGGACGAATTACCTGCACCCGTCCACGGCCAAGCGCACGGGTAAACACCCCTTTCGCCGAGCTAAGGCAGCCGACCCGCAAATCACGCCCCGGAGATGGACCAATCATTTGCGCTACCGCGCAAATCACAGCACCCACGATCCACCTTCGCAACAACGACTCACCGAATCGCCCACCGTAACTCAGCCATACTTCATTTTCTCCAACATATATAATTATACATATTAAGTCTAGATCTAAGTACACACGACACTATTCGATGTAACACGAACAACACTCACACATAATTTTAAGATATATTTATAATCAATATTCTCTAAGAAGCGATGCGCTCGCGCGCGCACTCGACGCGCGCGACTCACGCGTAACGCGAGCCGCGCCCCACCGCAAGGGCCGTCCGCCCTACTCCTACCGTCCGCCCCACTCGAAGGGCTCAGCGACTCGCGCGCCACGAGAACCGAGGAGGTCTCGTGCACGCGAGTGGATCGTCACTTCGTCCCGGGCATCGCCCGGCTCCGGTTCTCTTGCGACTTCATCCCGGGCATCACCCGACTTCAGACCTCTCTCAAACCTCGAATTCTAACTCAAATCGTATTCAAGTTCCTATTCTATTTCTAAATCTAAGTTCTATTTCTAGTTCATTAAGTTACTCTAAATCTAGATAGGGAAGTAAGTGTATAGCTAGGATTAATCAAGAATATATCTTTATTTTATTTCTACATTCGAGTCCTTATTCATTTTATATCTACGCGACACCCTCCGGTTCTCGCGTACAACCATACACAGCGCTACTTTGCGGAGATACAGATACTTGAACCTCTGCATTAGATAGAGCGGACCGCCGCTTATCTGTGCCGAATACAAGTGGAAGATCTTCCGAGTGGACGATCATTCTTCGCCCTCCTGGACCGACGACGATAGAGCGGACCGCCGCTTATCCGACTCGAATCTAGTTAGGAGGAGAAGATCTCGTATGTGTCGCACCGCTACCAAGAAGACGCGCCGCGCCGGTAGAAAGAATTTCTTGCGACAACTTGTGCGGGAATATAACGGATCCCAGGCGTGCCCAGCCTACCATTCCGTGATTGCTGTTACTGCTGTCCGCATCCAGCCTCCTGCAGCACCACCGACATCTCCGACGCCAGCATCCGAGTCCGGTCAACGTCGCTGGACCCTCACTCCATTGACGCTCCCTCAACGCCCATCTTACGCGTCCACTGTCCCAGCCGGTGACCCTCGACGACAGCGGTACCTGGAAAGGGGATATTAAGGTGTTAATCGACGAAAGGTAAGTAAATTTCACTTTACCGCATCAAAAAGGGTAAAATTACCGCTCGCGTCCCATAAAAGGAAACCACGGTACCCATCACAATCGAGTGATCGGCCCTGTGTTTTATATTTCGTTTCGTACGGTCGACTCCTGAAATTCTCCCGGTCCCGGACGTGACACATGAAACATAGAAATGAGATGCGATATCGCGTTTTAAGAAGAATTAGAACTCTATTGCTACGATACGTAGACATCTGCAAACGCTATTTCCTAACAAGGAAGTGTCGCATTTACATTCATTTGAAGTGTAGACGAGGAATACATAACACTTCGCAAATCATATTATATCTTACCATGAAACATAGAAATGAGATGCGATATCGTGTTTTAAGAATCATAAGAACTCCATTGCTACGATACGTAGACATCTGCAAACGCTATTTCCTTGCAAGGAAGTGTCGCATTTACATTCATTTGAAGTGTAGGCGAGGAATACATAACAGTTCGCAAATCATATTATATCTTACCATGAAACATAGAAATGAGATGCGATATCGCGTTTTAAGAAGCATTAGAACTCTATTGCTACGATACCTAGACATCTGCAGACGCTATTTCCTAGCAAGGAAGTGTCGCATTTACATTCATTTGAAGTGTAGACGAGGAATACATGACACTTCGCAAATCATATTATATCTTACCATGAAACATAGAAATGAGATGCGATATCGCGTTTTAAGAAGCATTACAACTCTATTGCTACGATACCTTGACATCTGCAGACGCTATTTCCTAACAAGGAAGTGTCGCATTTACATTCATTTGAAGTGTAGACGAGGAATACATGACACTTCGCAAATCATATTATATCTTACCATGAAACATAGAAATGAGATGCGATATCGCGTTTTAAGAAGAATTAGAACTCTATTGCTACGATACCTAGACATCTGCAGACGCTATTTCCTAACAAGGAAGTGTCGCATTTACATTCATTTGAAGTGTAGACGAGGAATACATGACACTTCGCAAATCATACTATATCTTACCATGAAACATAGAAATGAGATGCGATATCGCGTTTTAAGGAGCATTAGATCTCTATTGCTACGATACCTAGACATCTGCAGACGCTATTTCCTAGCAAGGAAGTGTCGCATTTACATTCATTTGAAGTGTAGACGAGGAATACATAACAGTTCGCAAATCATATTATATCTTACCATGAAACATAGAAATGAGATGCGATATCGCGTTTTAAGAAGCATTAGAACTCTATTGCTACGATACCTTGACATCTGCAGACGCTATTTCCTAACAAGGAAGTGTCGCATTTACATTCATTTGATGTGTAGACGAGGAATACATGACACTTCGCAAATCATATTATATCTTACCATGAAACATAGAAATGAGATGCGATATCGCGTTTTAAGAATCATATGAACTCTATTGCTACGATACGTAGACATCTGCAAACGCTATTTCCTAACAAGGAAGTGTCGCATTTACATTCATTTGAAGTGTAGACGAGGAATACATGACACTTCGCAAATCATATTACATCTTACCATGAAACGTAGAAATGAGATGCGATATCGCGCTTTAAGAAGCATTAGAACTCTATTGCTACGATACCTAGGCATCTGCAGACGCTATTTCCTAACAAGGAAGTGTCGCATTTACATTCATTTGAAGTGTAGACGAGGAATACATGACACTTCGCAAATCATACTATATCTTACCATGAAACATAGAAATGAGATGCGATATCGCGTTTTAAGGAGCATTAGAACTCTATTGCTACGATACCTAGACATCTGCAGACGCTATTTCCTAGCAAGGAAGTGTCGCATTTACATTCATTTGAATCGTAGACGAGGAATGCATTACACTTCGCAATGAATATTATATCTTATCATGAAACATAGATATGAGTTGCAATATCTCGTTTTAAGAAGCACTTGAACTCTATTGCTTCGATACATTGACATCTGCAGACGCTATTTCCTAGCAAGGAAGTGTCGCAGTTACATTCATTTGAAGTGTAGACGAGGAATACATAACAGTTCGCAAATCATATTATATCTTACCATGAAACATAGAAATGAGATGCGATATCGCGTTTTAAGAGGCATTAGAACTCTATTGCTACGATACCTTGACATCTGCAGACGCTATTTCCTAACAAGGAAGTGTCGCATTTACATTCATTTGATGTGTAGACGAGGAATACATGACACTTCGCAAATCATATTATATCTTACCATGAAACATAGAAATGAGATGCGATATCACGTTTTAAGAATCACATGAACTCTATTGCTACGATACGTAGACATCTGCAAACGCTATTTCCTAACAAGGAAGTGTCGCATTTACATTCATTTGAAGTGTAGACGAGGAATACATGACACTTCGCAAATCATATTACATCTTACCATGAAACGTAGAAATGAGATGCGATATCGCGCTTTAAGAAGCATTAGAACTCTATTGCTACGATACCTAGACATCTGCAGACGCTATTTCCTAACAAGGAAGTGTCGCATTTACATTCTTTTGAAGTGTAGACGAGGAATACATGACACTTCGCAAATCATACTATATCTTACCATGAAACATAGAAATGAGATGCGATATCGCGTTTTAAGGAGCATTAGAACTCTATTGCTACGATACCTAGACATCTGCAGACGCTATTTCCTAGCAAGGAAGTGTCGCATTTACATTCATTTGAATCGTAGACGAGGAATGCATTACACTTCGCAATGAATATTATATCTTATCATGAAACATAGATATGAGTTGCAATATCTCGTTTTAAGAAGCACTTGAACTCTATTGCTTCGATACATTGACATCTGCAGACGCTATTTCCTAGCAAGGAAGTGTCGCAGTTACATTCATTTGAAGTGTAGACGAGGAATACATGACACTTCGCAAATCATATTATATCTTACCATGAAACATAGAAATGAGATGCGATATCGCGTTTTAAGAATCATATGAACTCTATTGCTACGATACGTAGACATCTGCAAACGCTATTTCCTAACAAGGAAGTGTCGCATTTACATTCATTTGAAGTGTAGACGAGGAATACATGACACTTCGCTAATCATATTACATCTTACCATGAAACGTAGAAATGAGATGCGATATCGCGCTTTAAGAAGCATTAGAACTCTATTGCTACGATACCTAGACATCTGCAGACGCTATTTCCTAACAAGGAAGTGTCGCATTTACATTCATTTGAAGTGTAGACGGGGAATACATGACACTTCGCAAATCATATTATATCTTACCATGAAACATAGAAATGAGATGCGATATCGCGTTTTAAGAAGCATTAGAACTCTATTGCTACGATACCTAGACATCTGCAAACGCTATTTCCTTGCAAGGAAGTGTCGCATTTACATTCATTTGAAGTGTAGGCGAGGAATACATAATAGTTCGCAAATCATATTATATCTTACCATGAAACATAGAAATGAGATGCGATATCGCGTTTTAAGAAGCATTAGAACTCTATTGCTACGATACCTAGACATCTGCAGACGCTATTTCCTAGCAAGGAAGTGTCGCATTTACATTCATTTGAAGTGTAGACGAGGAATACATGACACTTCGCAAATCATATTACATCTTACCATGAAACGTAGAAATGAGATGCGATATCGCGCTTTAAGAAGCATTAGAACTCTATTGCTACGATACCTTGACATCTGCAGACGCTATTTCCTAACAAGGAAGTGTCGCATTTACATTCATTTGAAGTGTAGACGAGGAATACATGACACTTCGCAAATCATATTATATCTTACCATGAAACATAGAAATGAGATGCGATATCGCGTTTTAAGAAGCATTAGAACACTATTGCTACGATACCTAGGCATCTGCAGACGCTATTTCCTAGCAAGGAAGTGTCGCATTTACATTCATTTGAAGTGTAGACGAGGAATACATGACACTTCGCAAATCATATTATATCTTACCATGAAACATAGAAATGAGATGCGATATCGCGCTTTAAGAAGCATTAGAACTCTATTGCTACGATACCTTGACATCTGCAGACGCTATTTCCTAACAAGGAAGTGTCGCATTTACATTCATTTGAAGTGTAGACGAGGAATACATGACACTTCGCAAATCATATTACATCTTACCATGAAACGTAGAAATGAGATGCAATATCGCGTTTTAAGAAGCATTAGAACTCTATTGCTACGATACCTAGACATCTGCAGACGCTATTTCCTGGCAAGGAAGTGTCGCATTTACATTCATTTGAAGTGTAGACGAGGAATACATGACACTTCGCAAATCATATTATATTTTACCATGAAACATAGACATGAGATGCGATATCGCGTTTTAAGAAACATTCGAACTCTATAGCTACGATACCTAGACATCTGCAGACGCTATTTCCTAGCAAGGAAGTGTCGCATTTACATTCATTTGAAGTGTAGACGAGGAATACATGACACTTCGCAAATCATATTATATCTTACCATGAAACATAGAAATGAGATGCGATATCGCGTTTTAAGAAGCATTAGAACACTATTGCTACGATACCTAGGCATCTGCAGACGCTATTTCCTAGCAAGGAAGTGTCGCATTTACATTCATTTGAAGTGTAGACGAGGAATACATGACACTTCGCAAATCATATTATATCTTACCATGAAACATAGAAATGAGATGCGATATCGCGTTTTAAGAAGCATTAGAACTCTATTGCTACGATAGGTGGACATCTGCAAACGCTATTTCCTACCAAGGAAGTGTCGCATTTACATTTATTTGAAGTGTAGACGAGGAATACATGACACTTCGCAAATCATATTATATCTTACCATGAAACATAGAAATGAGATGCGATATCGCGTTTTAAGAAGCATTAGAACTCTATTGCTACGATACCTTGACATCTGCAGACGCTATTTCCTAACAAGGAAGTGTCGCATTTACATTCATTTGAATCGTAGACGAGGAATGCATAACACTTCGCAATGAATACTATATATTATCATGAAACATAGATATGAGTTGCAATATCTCGTTTTAAGAAGAATTTGAACTCCATTCCTTCGATACGTAGACATCTGCAAACGATATTTCATTGCAAGGAAGTGTCACATTTACATTCATTTGAAGTGTAGTGTCACGTCCGGGACCGGGAGAATTTCAGGAGTCGACCGTACGAAACGAAATATAAAACACAGGGCCGATCACTCGATTGTGATGGGTACCGTGGTTTCCTTTTATGGGACGCGAGCGGTAATTTTACCCTTTTTGATGCGGTAAAGTGAAATTTACTTACCTTTCGTCGATTAACACCTTAATATCCCCTTTCCAGGTACCGCTGTCGTCGAGGGTCACCGGCTGGGACAGTGGACGCGTAAGATGGGCGTTGAGGGAGCGTCAATGGAGTGAGGGTCCAGCGACGTTGACCGGACTCGGATGCTGGCGTCGGAGATGTCGGTGGTGCTGCAGGAGGCTGGATGCGGACAGCAGTAACAGCAATCACAGAATGGTAGGCTGGGCACGCCTGGGATCCGTTATATTCCCGCACAAGTTGTCGCAAGAAATTCTTTCTACCGGCGCGGCGCGTCTTCTTGGTAGCGGTGCGACACATACGAGATCTTCTCCTCCTAACTAGATTCGAGTCGGATAAGCGGCGGTCCGCTCTATCGTCGTCGGTCCAGGAGGGCGAAGAATGATCGTCCACTCGGAAGATCTTCCACTTGTATTCGGCACAGATAAGCGGCGGTCCGCTCTATCTAATGCAGAGGTTCAAGTATCTGTATCTCCGCAAAGTAGCGCTGTGTATGGTTGTACGCGAGAACCGGAGGGTGTCGCGTAGATATAAAATGAATAAGGACTCGAATGTAGAAATAAAATAAAGATATATTCTTGATTAATCCTAGCTATACACTTACTTCCCTATCTAGATTTAGAGTAACTTAATGAACTAGAAATAGAACTTAGATTTAGAAATAGAATAGGAACTTGAATACGATTTGAGTTAGAATTCGAGGTTTGAGAGAGGTCTGAAGTCGGGTGATGCCCGGGATGAAGTCGCAAGAGAACCGGAGCCGGGCGATGCCCGGGACGAAGTGACGATCCACTCGCGTGCACGAGACCTCCTCGGTTCTCGTGGCGCGCGAGTCGCTGAGCCCTTCGTGTGGGGCGGACGGTAGGAGTAGGGCGGACGGCCCTTGCGGTGGGGCGCGGCTCGCGTTACGCGTGAGTCGCGCGCGTCGAGTGCGCGCGCGAGCGCATCGCTTCTTAGAGAATATTGATTATAAATATATCTTAAAATTATGTGTGAGTGTTGTTCGTGTTACATCGAATAGTGTCGTGTGTACTTAGATCTAGACTTAATATGTATAATTATATATGTTGGAGAAAATGAAGTATGGCTGAGTTACGGTGGGCGATTCGGTGAGTCGTTGTTGCGAAGGTGGATCGTGGGTGCTGTGATTTGCGCGGTAGCGCAAATGATTGGTCCATCTCCGGGGCGTGATTTGCGGGTCGGCTGCCTTAGCTCGGCGAAAGGGGTGTTTACCCGTGCGCTTGGCCGTGGACGGGTGCAGGTAATTCGTCCCTGCTCTCTGTGGGAGGCGTCGGAGGGTGGACGGCGATACGCCGGACGTCACACCTCCCCCCCTCGAAAAGGAATCTTGGCGGGGCCAAGATCTCCTGACTGGCCGATACCTGTCGGGGTGGGCCTCGAAGTTTGCTGCGCTGCCGGTTGGCTGCCGTGGTACCGCTGAGTCCCTGCTTTTATTGGTGTACCGGGCTCGTTCTGCCTCTATGGAGTGGCCTCTTTTGTTGTGGAATTCACCTTCGTCTCTCATTGGGTCGGAACTAGCACTATCACTGTCTTTGTCAGTTGTACTGATACGATTAGCACTAATTCTCGCACCTGTCTCGCTCTCACTCGTTTCATTTTCAGTCTTTTTCTTTTCGAATTCATTCATGCGTTTACATAGTTTCAGTTTGTTCGCGTGGACAATTTTTGTTTTCCCTTTGATTGACAATTTGACATTATTATTGCTTAGAACTTCGAGAATCCGGTATGGGCCCACGTATTGTGATTGGAACTTGTGTTTGAGTGGTTCTCTTAATAGGAACACCCATTGTCCGGTCTCGAATTTCTGTACATTTTGTTTTTTATCATAATAATGCTTCGCTCGCTGTTTTGCACGGTCCAGATTTTCTTTCGCTACTTTCTGAGAGTTAGAAATTTTCTGATTGAGTTCGATTAAATAATCCGAGTATGTCTCGTCTTCCGACAGATCTTGGAACGGTGTTTCCGAAGGCGTTCTGGCGATACGCCCGAAAACTAACTCGTGGGGTGTGTACAAAGTGCCTTCGTGAACGCTGGTGTTATATGAAAACATGGCGTATGGGAGCCACCTTTCCCAATCGCCACTGGTGCTGATGAAATGTATAAGATATTCAGCGAGCACGTGGTGGGATCTTTCCACCGAACCGTTTGTCTGAGGGTGGAATGCAGTTGATTTATATTGTTTAATTCGAAATTTGATTGCTATTGCTTTTATAAGGCTGTTTATGAAGTTTGTGCCTTGGTCGGTTAAAATCCCTTTTGGGCATCCGAACTTGCATATAAATTGGGTAATCAAGGCATCTGCAATATCGACCGCAGATGTCTGTTTGAGTGGACTTGCGACGGAGTATTTTGTTAATAAATCTTGTATTGTTAGGATATTTGTAAAACCTTCGGGAGTGGTTGGAAGCGGACCCATGACGTCCATTGATATTTTATCAAAGGCGCATCCTGGGGTATCCGTTAAGGTTAATGGTTGTTTGGTTTTGACTCGGACTAGTTTTTCGGATTGGCAGCTCTTGCATTTACTTATATACTCTTGAATTTGGGCCTTCATGTTTGGCCAATAATAACGTTCTCTGACGCGCGAGTATGTTTTGTTTACGCCTTTATGTCCGCCAACCGGTGTATCGTGATTTGTTTTTATGATACTCTCTCTATGTTGTTCGGGTGGAATGAGTATCAAGCCTTGGCAAACGGTAATTTGAAGCGAGGTTTCGTAAAACAAATCTTGTAATATTTTCTGAATTCGCGACCATGAAATTGAATCTAAGTACGTTTGAGCTATGCTTATTGAAGTTAGTTGTAATTCTGAAACGACATCGAAGAGAGAACGTAGAGCTTCTACTACTAAATCGAAATCGATTGCGCGTTTTTCGTGTTCTACGACTGGCAATTGGATTTGGTAAAAATTATCGACTTGGACTACTTTGGCTTTTGTGAGGTTGATTCCCGTTTTATGAGAAAAGAATTTTCCCGCTTCATCAATTTGTTTAGCTCCTGTATCATAAGGCTGCCCGGACTTGGTAATGAAGAGAACAACGTTACCACGTCTCATGGCGATATTGTCGCGTGTGAATTTAAACAATGGTTCGTATCTCGTGTGTTCCGTCGGTAAGTTATCCGAGGTGGGTTGATCCGTAGCGGGTGAAGGTGGAGGAGGCGGAGGAGGCAGAGACATTGTGGATTCTTGTTGTTTTCGAGATTTTGGAGGAATATCAAATATGTCTTCGTCGGAAGAGGATGGTTGAATCAAGGGACAGACTTTCGCTGGATTTCGCGATAATGCATCTGCGTTTAAATTCGTTTTACCCGATTTGTATACAATTTCATAATCGTACTCCGCGAGTTTTAATCTCCACCTGACGAGACGGCTGGATGGGTCCTTAACAGAGTTCATCCACACCAGTGGACGATGGTCTGTTACCAGCTTGAATTGATTGCCATAGACGTATGGCCTGAATTGATGAACTGCGTAAATGATAGCGAGACACTCCTTTTCTATCGTCGAATAATTTCTCTCGGCTGAATTTAAGAGTCTAGACGTATACGCTATCGGTAAATCGCGACCTATTTGCCCTTGGCTCAGTACGGCGCCTATCGCATCCGTTGATGCATCTGTGGTGATAACAAATGGGAGTTTGAAGTTAGGATATTGAAGAATTGGCGCCTCGCATAGCGCATCTCGGAGTTTTACAAAAGCGTTTTGCTGTTCGTTACGCCAGACGAACGGTGCGTCTTTCTTCAATAGATTAGTTAGTGGTTTCGCCGTGTTTGAAAAATTTGGGATGAAGCGTCTATAGTATCCCGCTAAGCCTAGAAATTGTTTGATCTGTTTTTGGTTATTCGGACGTGGAAAATTCTGGACTGCGCTTATTTTACCCGGATCGGGTTTCACACCATTCTCGCTTATGATGTGTCCCAAGTAGCTTACTTCTCGCCGGAGGAACTCGCACTTATCAGGCTGCAGGGATAGGTTAGCCTCTCTGAGTTTATTTACGAGTTTCGAGTACTTCGCAGCGTGCTCTTGGAGAGAGCTGGCATACACAACAATATCGTCGAGATATACGAACAATTCGTTTCCCTGTAGGCCTGAGAGCGCGCTGTCCATAAGACGTTGAAAGGTTGCCGGTGCGTTTTTCAAACCGAATGGCATTCGAGTGAATTCGTAATGACCGTTGGGTGTTGAAAATGCTGTTTTGTGCGCGTCAGTGGGTTCCATGGGAATCTGGTGGAAGCCACTGGCCAGATCGAACGTGCTAAAATATTTTGCACTCCCGAGTTGATCTAATATCTCGGTTATGCATGGCAATGGGTACGCGTCCGCGATCGACTTTTCATTCAGTGCTCGGTAATCTATAACTACCCTCCATCTCTTTTTTCCCTGGGAATCCGCCTTTTTGGGGACGACCCAAAGAGGAGAATTATAAGGGGATTTAGAATCTTTAATAATGCCGTTATGTAGAAGAGACTCTATTTGCTTTCGAATTTCCTCCTTGTGAGCGGGTGGGAATCGGTATTGCTTAACATTAATCGGTTTTTCGTCAACCGTAGGAATTTTGTGCGACGCTGCCGTGGTATGGCCTAACCTATCGCCCTCGATATAAAACAAATCTTGACTCTTATCTATTAATTCTATTACATGGTTTCTCTCTTCTATATTTAAGTGTTCGAGTCGAAGTGATTCTATTATTTTGTGGAGTCGAGATTTCGTCGAGTTGTCTTTCACGGCAGATTTCGTCACTTGTGCGTACGTTCGTTTGTTTTCCGCTGAAGGAGGGAATCCGTGCTCAAGACGTGGCGTTGAAATGGAATTGGAAAGATTCGAATTACCCTTCTGGGTTTTGCCGGACCGTTCGGCAGAAATAGAATTAGAATTTGAACGAATATTTGTCGTTCGTGAGAACGTTGGAAACAGCGTGTTATTCTTCTCCGTTGGGTTATCCGATATTTCCAACGGTTCGAGTTCGATCGGAGATAAAGCGAATTCGACTGTTTGGTCGGTGGAGTTTGTAATTCTCGCGATCGCCTTATCTCCGTTTACTTTGACTAATGCGTCACCGAAATAAACACCCGGCGCGATGTCGATTCGGGGAATTATTCCCTCGGAAATATGAGTATTTATTATACGAACTTTAATACCGACATTTGCGCGTGGTGGAATGGAGAATTTGTCTTTTTTGAAAAAATTTTTCGCGGTTTTCCGCGGCTCTTTTTGCGATTTCGTAACAGATTTTGGATTTGGAATTGGTACTGGCGGCTTTTCGACTGTCGGTTTCGGTATTTCGCGATTTCTCGGAATGATTTGTCCTGAATTAGGATTTTGTATTATTTCCGTGGAAATTATATCGCGACAAAACGGTATAGTCGTTCCGTGCCACCTGACTTGTTTCTTAATGAAAGAAATTTCTGCGTCAGCGCAGAAACCTGACCCTAGAATACCGTCTGGTTTTAATGGAAAATCGTTGTTAACAACGTTAAACGGTACTACGCGGCCGAATAGGACGATATTTACGGAACCTATCGTATTAGTTTGCCCGTTGGTTACACCGGTAATAACTAATATTTCGGACCGGTCTACACGTGCGGAAGGAGATAGTGCCGATTTTTTTATAATGTTAATTTCCGCGCCCGTGTCTATCATAAATTCCGTGTCTTTTAATAAGGCGGCTGAACGTAGAATTACGCTGGGAGTATTAGTTTTCCCAGTCAGTTTTATTGAGGCGCTAGGTTGTCTATTATAGGTTGTTGGTCGTTTATCGCGAGAATTTTTATATTCCGGGCGGCCTCGCGACCTGTCTCGCGGCGCGGCTGGAGGCCGTATTCGTTTCCCGATTGCCGAAGGTTATTGTTGAATTGCCTTTTGCGGCACTCTTCGATGGTATGGCCCGGGTTTTTGCAGTATCTGCAGTATCTGTCCTGTGACATTAAAGGACGCGGATTTTCGTAGGATGCCCTATTCGTGGGGACTTCGCGTGGAATAATCGGACGAGGCGCGCTCGAGATTTGTCGCGGCATGGATCTGGAGCGACAGTCTCTAGCGTAGTGACCAATATTGTTGCAAACCGAACAAATTACTTCGTTGCGAATAATTTTTGGCTCAGCGCGGGGTCGAGACGATGTTAAACGTTCGCAATCTAGAATATGACGCTTGTAAAGTTCTCGAGCGCGTGCGAACGCGTCTTGCGGAGACTGTACCTGCGACAACGGAATTTGCAGTCTAATTTCGGGGATCAGTCCGTCTATAAAACAACGGAGCGTCAGCTCATCCACGTTGGAGGCTGATTGCGAAACGTATGGAGAAAGTCTCTCGCAGTCAATTATCGCTGACCGAAGGTCCTTAACCCTACTGACGTAATCGAGGATATGCTCTCCGGGCTTCATAAAGATATTCGTTAGTTCACCTCTATAGTGATCGGCGGATCGAATGGCTCCAAATGAATTTCTAAGGATGTCTGTCAGCTCAAGAATGGAATTGCATGGCTCATCCTCTACGGCTAAATATGCACGACCTTTCAATTTACTTTTCACGAGACGCGTGAATGTGCGCTCGCATCCATTCGGGATCAAGTCGTACGCGCGTTTACATGCACGCGTAAATTGCAACACAGGTATATTTTGGCCATCGTACTGCGGGACGGATTCTAAAGCCTGTTTTAAAGATAGTTCGTCGTGGGAATTCGGATTATCCGTATACGCGCTTCGCGGTGGCGTTGAATTAACGCCAGGAAACTCGAGAGATGCTGTATCGGTCCTAGTAAGATTTTGAGATCGTCGGAGCGCTTCTAATTCGCGACGCATCTGATCTAACTGCTGAAGTAACGCGATAGTGTTATCAGCGGCCCGATTGCTTTCAGTCGTATCGGTGGTTCGCGGAAGAGGTTCGGCAAGTGCGTCTTGGAAGTCTATTGTTCGAGCTGCGCGGTGCTCTTTGTCGGCTTCACTAGTTGCGGCGGTGCCTCGGGGTGGCTGGTGACGGGTCTTTACCGGCGTTCGCGTCGCCATAGTTGGTCGCGTTCCCGATCGAGCAGAATTTCTGACGGAAATCGCGAGGCGATCCCACCGCTGTCACCAAATTCGTGTCACGTCCGGGACCGGGAGAATTTCCGGAGTCGACCGTACGAAACGAAATATAAAACACAGGGCCGATCACTCGATTGTGATGGGTACCGTGGTTTCCTTTTATGGGACGCGAGCGGTAATTTTACCCTTTTCGATGCGGTAAAGTGAAATTTACTTACCTTTCGTCGATTAACACCTTAATATCCCCTTTCCAGGTACCGCTGTCGTCGAGGGTCACCGGCTGGGACAGTGGACGCGTAAGATGGGCGTTGAGGGAGCGTCAATGGAGTGAGGGTCCAGCGACTTTGACCGGACTCGGATGCTGGCGTCGGAGATGTCGGTGGTGCTGCAGGAGGCTGGATGCGGACAGCAGTAACAGCAATCACGGAATGGTAGGCTGGGCACGCCTGGGATCCGTTATATTCCCGCACAAGTTGTCGCAAGAAATTCTTTCTACCGGCGCGGCGCGTCTTCTTGGTAGCGGTGCGACACATACGAGATCTTCTCCTCCTAACTAGATTCGAGTCGGATAAGCGGCGGTCCGCTCTATCGTCGTCGGTCCAGGAGGGCGAAGAATGATCGTCCACTCGGAAGATCTTCCACTTGTATTCGGCACAGATAAGCGGCGGTCCGCTCTATCTAATGCAGAGGTTCAAGTATCTGTATCTCCGCAAAGTAGCGCTGTGTATGGTTGTACGCGAGAACCGGAGGGTGTCGCGTAGATATAAAATGAATAAGGACTCGAATGTAGAAATAAAATAAAGATATATTCTTGATTAATCCTAGCTATACACTTACTTCCCTATCTAGATTTAGAGTAACTTAATGAACTAGAAATAGAACTTAGATTTAGAAATAGAATAGGAACTTGAATACGATTTGAGTTAGAATTCGAGGTTTGAGAGAGGTCTGAAGTCGGGTGATGCCCGGGATGAAGTCGGAAGAGAACCGGAGCCGGGCGATGCCCGGGACGAAGTGACGATCCACTGGCGTGCACGAGACCTCCTCGGTTCTCGTGGCGCGCGAGTCGCTGAGCCCTTCGAGTGGGGCGGACGGTAGGAGTAGGGCGGACGGCCCTTGCGGTGGGGCGCGGCTCGCGTTACGCGTGAGTCGCGCGCGTCGAGTGCGCGCGCGAGCGCATCGCTTCTTAGAGAATATTGATTATAAATATATCTTAAAATTATGTGTGAGTGTTGTTCGTGTTACATCGAATAGTGTCGTGTGTACTTAGATCTAGACTTAATATGTATAATTATATATGTTGGAGAAAATGAAGTATGGCTGAGTTACGGTGGGCGATTCGGTGAGTCGTTGTTGCGAAGGTGGATCGTGGGTGCTGTGATTTGCGCGGTAGCGCAAATGATTGGTCCATCTCCGGGGCGTGATTTGCGGGTCGGCTGCCTTAGCTCGGCGAAAGGGGTGTTTACCCGTGCGCTTGGCCGTGGACGGGTGCAGGTAATTCGTCCCTGCTCTCTGTGGGAGGCGTCGGAGGGTGGACGGCGATACGCCGGACGTCACATATATCTTACCATGAAACATAGAAATGAGATGCGATATCGCGTTTTAAGAAGAATTAGAACTCTATTGCTACGATACGTAGACATCTGCAAACGCTATTTCCTAACAAGGAAGTGTCGCATTTACATTCATTTGAAGTGTAGACGAGGAATACATGACACTTCGCAAATCATATTATATCTTACCATGAAACATAGAAATGAGATGCGATATCGCGTTTTAAGAAGAATTAGAACTCTATTGCTACGATACCTAGACATCTGCAGACGCTATTTCCTAACAAGGAAGTGTCGCATTTACATTCATTTGAAGTGTAGACGAGGAATACATGACACTTCGCAAATCATATTATATCTTACCATGAAACATAGAAATGAGATGCGATATCGCGTTTTAAGAATCATATGAACTCTATTGCTACGATACGTAGACATCTGCAAACGCTATTTCCTAACAAGGAAGTGTCGCATTTACATTCATTTGAAGTGTAGACGAGGAATACATGACACTTCGCTAATCATATTACATCTTACCATGAAACGTAGAAATGAGATGCGATATCGCGTTTTAAGAAGCATTAGAACTCTATTGCTACGATACCTAGACATCTGCAGACGCTATTTCCTAGCAAGGAAGTGTCGCATTTACATTCATTTGAAGTGTAGACGAGGAATACATGACACTTCGCAAATCATATTATATCTTACCATGAAACATCGAAATGAGATGCGATATCGCGTTTTAAGAATCATATGAACTCTATTGCTACGACACGTAGACATCTACAAACGCTATTTCCTTGCAAGGAAGTGTCGCATTTACTTTCATTTGAATCGTAGACGAGGAATGCATAACACTTCGCAATGAATATTATATCTTATCATGAAACATAGATATGAGATGCAGTATCTCGTTTTAAGCAGCATTTGAACTCTATTTCTTCGATACCTAGACATCTGCAGACGCTATTTCCTAGCAAGGAAGTGTCGCATTTACATTCATTTGAAGTGTAGACGAGGAATACATGACACTTCGCAAATCATATTATATCTTACCATGAAACATCGAAATGAGATGCGATATCGCGTTTTAAGAATCATATGAACTCTATTGCTACGACACGTAGACATCTGCAAACGCTATTTTCTACCAAGGAAGTGTCGCATTTACATTCATTTGAAGTGTAGACGAGGAATACATGACACTTCGCAAATCATATTATATCTTACCATGAAACATAGAAATGAGATGCGATATCGCGTTTTAAGAAGCATTTTAACTCTATTGCTTCGATACGTACACATCTGCAGACGCTATTTCCTAGCAAGGAAGTGTCGCATTTACATTCATTTGAAGTGTAGACGAGGAATACATGACACTTCGCAAATCATATTACATCTTACCATGAAACGTAGAAATGAGATGCGATATCGCGTTTTAAGAAGCATTAGAACTCTATTGCTACGATACCTAGACATCTGCAGACGCTATTTCCTAGCAAGGAAGTGTCGCATTTACATTCATTTGAAGTGTAGACGAGGAATACATAACAGTTCGCAATGAATATTATATCTTATCATGAAACATAGATATGAGATGCAATATCTCGTTTTAAGCAGCATTTGAACTCTATTTCTTCGATACCTTGACATCTGCAGACGCTATTTCCTAACAAGGAAGTGTCGCATTTACATTCATTTGAAGTGTAGACGAGGAATACATGACACTTCGCAAATCATATTATATCTTACCATGAAACATAGAAATGAGATGCGATATCGCGTTTTAAGAAGCATTAGAACTCTATTGCTACGATACCTAGACATCTGCAAACGCTATTTCCTTGCAAGGAAGTGTCGCATTTACATTCATTTGAAGTGTAGACGAGGAATACATGACACTTCGCAAATCATATTATATCTTACCATGAAACATAGAAATGAGGTGCGATATCGCGTTTTAAGAAGAATTAGAACTCTATTGCTACGATACGTAGACATCTGCAAACGCTATTTCCTAACAAGGAAGTGTCGCATTTACATTCATTTGAAGTGTAGACGAGGAATACATGACACTTCGCAAATCATATTATATCTTACCACGAAACATCGGAATGAGATGCGATATCGCGTTTTAAGAATCATATGAACTCTATTGCTACGACACGTAGACATCTGCAAACGCTATTTCCTACTAAGGAAGTGTCGCATTTACATTCATTTGAAGTGTAGACGAGGAATACATAACACTTCGCAAATCATATTACATTTTACCATGAAACGTAGAAATGAGATGCGATATCACGTTTTAAGAAGCATTAGAACTCTATTGCTACGATACGTAGACATCTGCAAACGCTATTTCCTTGCAAGGAAGTGTCGCATTTACTTTCATTTGAATCGTAGACGAGGAATGCATAACACTTCGCAAAGAATATTATATCTTATCATGAAACATAGATATGAGATGCAATATCTCGTTTTAAGCAGCATTTGAACTCTATTTCTTCGATACGTAGACATCTGCAAACGATATTTCCTTGCAAGGAAGTGTCGCATTTACATTCATTTGAAGTGTAGACGAGGAATACATAACACTACGCAAATACTATTATATCTTACCATGAAACATAGAAATGAGATGCGATATCGCGTTTTAAGAAGCATTAGAACTCTATTGCTACGATAGGTAGACATCTGCAAACGCTATTTCCTACCAAGGATGTGTCGCATTTACATTCATTTGAAGTGTAGGCGAGGAATACATAACAGTTCGCAAATCATATTATATCTTACCATTAAACATAGAAATGAGATGCGATATCGCGTTTTAAGAAGCATTAGAACTCTATTGCTACGATACCTCGACATCTGCAGACGCTATTTCCTAGCAAGGAAGTGTCGCATTTACATTCATTTAAAGTGTAGACGAGGAATACATAACAGTTCGCATTGAATATTATATCTTATCATGAAACATAGATATGAGATGCAATATCTCGTTTTAAGCAGCATTTGAACTCTATTTCTTCGATACCTTGACATCTGCAGACGCTATTTCCTAACAAGGAAGTGTCGCATTTACATTCAATTGAAGTGTAGACGAGGAATACATGACACTTCGCAAATCATATTATATCTTACCATGAAACATAGAAATGAGATGCGATATCGCGTTTTAAGAAGCATTAGAACTCTATTGCTACGATACCTAGACATCTGCAAACGCTATTTCCTTGCAAGGAAGTGTCGCATTTACATTCATTTGAAGTGTAGACGAGGAATACATGACACTTCGCAAATCATATTATATCTTACCATGAAACATAGAAATGAGATGCGATATCGCGTTTTAAGAAGAATTAGAACTCTATTGCTACGATACGTAGACATCTGCAAACGCTATTTCCTAACAAGGAAGTGTCGCATTTACATTCATTTGAAGTGTAGACGAGGAATACATGACACTTCGCAAATCATATTATATCTTACCACGAAACATCGGAATGAGATGCGATATCGCGTTTTAAGAATCATATGAACTCTATTGCTACGACACGTAGACATCTGCAAACGCTATTTCCTACTAAGGAAGTGTCGCATTTACATTCATTTGAAGTGTAGACGAGGAATACATAACACTTCGCAAATCATATTACATTTTACCATGAAACGTAGAAATGAGATGCGATATCACGTTTTAAGAAGCATTAGAACTCTATTGCTACGATACCTAGACATCTGCAGACGCTATTTCCTAGCAAGGAAGTGTCGCATTTACATTCATTTGAAGTGTAGACGAGGAATACATGACACATCGCAAATCATATTATATCTTACCATGAAACATAGAAATGAGATGCGATATCGCGTTTTAAGAATCATATGAACTCTATTGCTACGATACGTAGACATCTGCAAACGCTATTTCCTTGCAAGGAAGTGTCGCATTTACTTTCATTTGAATCGTAGACGAGGAATGCATAACACTTCGCAATGAATATTATATCTTATCATGAAACATAGATATGAGATGCAATATCTCGTTTTAAGCAGCATTTGAACTCTATTTCTTCGATACGTAGACATCTGCAAACGATATTTCCTTGCAAGGAAGTGTCGCATTTACATTCATTTGAAGTGTAGACGTGGAATACATAACACTACGCAAATACTATTATATCTTACCATGAAACATAGAAATGAGATGCGATATCGCGTTTTAAGAAGCATTAGAACTCTATTGCTACGATAGGTAGACATCTGCAAACGCTATTTCCTACCAAGGATGTGTCGCATTTACATTCATTTGAAGTGTAGGCGAGGAATACATAACAGTTCGCAAATCATATTATATCTTACCATTAAACATAGAAATGAGATGCGATATCGCGTTTTAAGAAGCATTAGAACTCTATTGCTACGATACCTCGACATCTGCAGACGCTATTTCCTAGCAAGGAAGTGTCGCATTTACATTCATTTGAAGTGTAGACGAGGAATACATAACAGTTCGCATTGAATATTATATCTTATCATGAAACATAGATATGAGATGCAATATCTCGTTTTAAGCAGCATTTGAACTCTATTTCTTCGATACCTTGACATCTGCAGACGCTATTTCCTAACAAGGAAGTGTCGCATTTACATTCATTTGAAGTGTAGACGAGGAATACATGACACTTCGCAAATCATATTATATCTTACCATGAAACATAGAAATGAGATGCGATATCGCGTTTTAAGAATCATATGAACTCTATTGCTACGATACGTAGACATCTGCAAACGCTATTTCCTAACAAGGAAGTGTCGCATTTACATTCATTTGAAGTGTAGACGAGGAATACATGACACTTCGCTAATCATATTACATCTTACCATGAAACGTAGAAATGAGATGCGATATCGCGCTTTAAGAAGCATTAGAACTCTATTGCTACGATACCTAGACATCTGCAGACGCTATTTCCTAACAAGGAAGTGTCGCATTTACATTCATTTGAAGTGTAGACGGGGAATACATGACACTTCGCAAATCATATTATATCTTACCATGAAACATAGAAATGACATGCGATATCGCGTTTTAAGAAGAATTAGAACTCTATTGCTACGATACGTAGACATCTGCAAACGCTATTTCCTAACAAGGAAGTGTCGCATTTACATTCATTTGAAGTGTAGACGAGGAATACATGACACTTCGCAAATCATATTATATCTTACCATGAAACATAGAAATGAGATGCGATATCGCGTTTTAAGAATCATATGAACTCTATTGCTACGATACGTAGACATCTGCAAACGCTATTTCCTAACAAGGAAGTGTCGCATTTACATTCATTTGAAGTGTAGACGAGGAATACATGACACTTCGCTAATCATATTACATCTTACCATGAAACGTAGAAATGAGATGCGATATCGCGTTTTAAGAAGCATTATAACTCTATTGCTACGATACCTAGACATCTGCAGACGCTATTTCCTAGCAAGGAAGTGTCGCATTTACATTCATTTGAAGTGTAGACGAGGAATACATGACACTTCGCAAATCATATTATATCTTACCATGAAACATCGAAATGAGATGCGATATCGCGTTTTAAGAATCATATGAACTCTATTGCTACGACACGTAGACATCTACAAACGCTATTTCCTTGCAAGGAAGTGTCGCATTTACTTTCATTTGAATCGTAGACGAGGAATGCATAACACTTCGCAATGAATATTATATCTTATCATGAAACATAGATATGAGATGCAATATCTCGTTTTAAGCAGCATTTGAACTCTATTTCTTCGATACGTAGACATCTGCAAACGATATTTCCTTGCAAGGAAGTGTCGCATTTACATTCATTTGAAGTGTAGACGAGGAATACATAACACTACGCAAATACTATTATATCTTACCATGAAACATAGAAATGAGATGCGATATCGCGTTTTAAGAAGCATTAGAACTCTATTGCTACGATAGGTAGACATCTGCAAACGCTATTTCCTACCAAGGATGTGTCGCATTTACATTCATTTGAAGTGTAGGCGAGGAATACATAACAGTTCGCAAATCATATTATATCTTACCATTAAACATAGAAATGAGATGCGATATCGCGTTTTAAGAAGCATTAGAACTCTATTGCTACGATACCTAGACATCTGCAGACGCTATTTCCTAGCAAGGAAGTGTCGCATTTACATTCATCTGAAGTGTAGACGAGGAATACATAACAGTTCGCAATGAATATTATATCTTATCATGAAACATAGATATGAGATGCAATATCTCGTTTTAAGCAGCATTTGAACTCTATTTCTTCGATACCTTGACATCTGCAGACGCTATTTCCTAACAAGGAAGTGTCGCATTTACATTCATTTGAAGTGTAGACGAGGAATACATGACACTTCGCAAATCATATTATATCTTACCATGAAACATAGAAATGAGATGCGATATCGCGTTTTAAGAAGCATTAGAACTCTATTGCTACGATACCTAGACATCTGCAAACGCTATTTCCTTGCAAGGAAGTGTCGCATTTACATTCATTTGAAGTGTAGACGAGGAATACATGACACTTCGCAAATCATATTATATCTTACCATGAAACATAGAAATGAGATGCGATATCGCGTTTTAAGAAGAATTAGAACTCTATTGCTACGATACGTAGACATCTGCAAACGCTATTTCCTAACAAGGAAGTGTCGCATTTACATTCATTTGAAGTGTAGACGAGGAATACATGACACTTCGCAAATCATATTATATCTTACCACGAAACATCGGAATGAGATGCGATATCGCGTTTTAAGAATCATATGAACTCTATTGCTACGACACGTAGACATCTGCAAACGCTATTTCCTACTAAGGAAGTGTCGCATTTACATTCATTTGAAGTGTAGACGAGGAATACATGACACTTCGCTAATCATATTACATCTTACCATGAAACGTAGAAATGAGATGCGATATCGCGCTTTAAGAAGCATTAGAACTCTATTGCTACGATACCTAGACATCTGCAGACGCTATTTCCTAACAAGGAAGTGTCGCATTTACATTCATTTGAAGTGTAGACGGGGAATACATGACACTTCGCAAATCATATTATATCTTACCATGAAACATAGAAATGAGATGCGATATCGCGTTTTAAGAAGAATTAGAACTCTATTGCTACGATACGTAGACATCTGCAAACGCTATTTCCTAACAAGGAAGTGTCGCATTTACATTCATTTGAAGTGTAGACGAGGAATACATGACACTTCGCAAATCATATTATATCTTACCATGAAACATAGAAATGAGATGCGATATCGTGTTTTAAGAATCATATGAACTCTATTGCTACGATACGTAGACATCTGCAAACGCTATTTCCTAACAAGGAAGTGTCGCATTTACATTCATTTGAAGTGTAGACGAGAAATACATGACACTTCGCTAATCATATTACATCTTACCATGAAACGTAGAAATGAGATGCGATATCGCGTTTTAAGAAGCATTAGAACTCTATTGCTACGATACCTAGACATCTGCAGACGCTATTTCCTAGCAAGGAAGTGTCGCATTTACATTCATTTGAAGTGTAGACGAGGAATACATGACACTTCGCAAATCATATTATATCTTACCATGAAACATCGAAATGAGATGCGATATCGCGTTTTAAGAATCATATGAACTCTATTGCTACGACACGTAGACATCTACAAACGCTATTTCCTTGCAAGGAAGTGTCGCATTTACTTTCATTTGAATCGTAGACGAGGAATACATGACACATCGCAAATCATATTATATCTTACCATTAAACATAGAAATGAGATGCGATATCGCGTTTTAAGAAGCATTAGAACTCTATTGCTACGATACTTAGACATCTGCAGACGCTATTTCCTAGCAAGGAAGTGTCGCATTTACATTCATTTGAAGTGTAGACGAGGAATACATAACAGTTCGCAATGAATATTATATCTTATCATGAAACATAGATATGAGATGCAATATCTCGTTTTAAGCAGCATTTGAACTCTATTTCTTCGATACCTTGACATCTGCAGACGCTATTTCCTAACAAGGAAGTGTCGCATTTACATTCATTTGAAGTGTAGACGAGGAATACATGACACTTCGCAAATCATATTATATCTTACCATGAAACATAGAAATGAGATGCGATATCGCGTTTTAAGAAGCATTAGAACTCTATTGCTACGATACCTAGACTTCTGCAAACGCTATTTCCTTGCAAGGAAGTGTCGCATTTACATTCATTTGAAGTGTAGACGAGGAAAACATGACACTTCGCAAATCATATTATATCTTACCATGAAACATAGAAATGAGATGCGATATCGCGTTTTAAGAAGAATTAGAACTCTATTGCTACGATACCTAGACATCTGCAAACGCTATTTCCTACCAAGGAAGTGTCGCATTTACATTCATTTGAAGTGTAGACGAGGAATACATGACACTTCGCTAATCATATTACATCTTACCATGAAACGTAGAAATGAGATGCGATATCGCGTTTTAAGAAGCATTAGAACTCTATTGCTACGATACGTAGACATCTGCAAACGATATTTCCTTGCAAGGAAGTGTCGCATTTACATTCATTTGAAGTGTAGACGAGGAATACATAACACTACGCAAATACTATTATATCTTACCATGAAACATAGAAATGAGATGCGATATCGCGTTTTAAGAAGCATTAGAACTCTATTGCTACGATAGGTAGACATCTGCAAACGCTATTTCCTACCAAGGTTGTGTCGCATTTACATTCATTTGAAGTGTAGGCGAGGAATACATAACAGTTCGCAAATCATATTATATCTTACCATTAAACATAGAAATGAGATGCGATATCGCGTTTTAAGAAGCATTAGAACTCTATTGCTACGATACCTCGACATCTGCAGACGCTATTTCCTAGCAAGGAAGTGTCGCATTTACATTCATTTGAAGTGTAGACGAGGAATACATAACAGTTCGCATTGAATATTATATCTTATCATGAAACATAGATATGAGATGCAATATCTCGTTTTAAGCAGCATTTGAACTCTATTTCTTCGATACCTTGACATCTGCAGACGCTATTTCCTAACAAGGAAGTGTCGCATTTACATTCATTTGAAGTGTAGACGAGGAATACATGACACTTCGCAAATCATATTATATCTTACCATGAAACATAGAAATGAGATGCGATATCGCGTTTTAAGAATCATATGAACTCTATTGCTACGATACGTAGACATCTGCAAACGCTATTTCCTAACAAGGAAGTGTCGCATTTACATTCATTTGAAGTGTAGACGAGGAATACATGACACTTCGCTAATCATATTACATCTTACCATGAAACGTAGAAATGAGATGCGATATCGCGCTTTAAGAAGCATTAGAACTCTATTGCTACGATACCTAGACATCTGCAGACGCTATTTCCTAACAAGGAAGTGTCGCATTTACATTCATTTGAAGTGTAGACGGGGAATACATGACACTTCGCAAATCATATTATATCTTACCATGAAACATAGAAATGAGATGCGATATCGCGTTTTAAGAAGAATTAGAACTCTATTGCTACGATACGTAGACATCTGCAAACGCTATTTCCTAACAAGGAAGTGTCGCATTTACATTCATTTGAAGTGTAGACGAGGAATACATGACACTTCGCAAATCATATTATATCTTAACATGAAACATAGAAATGAGATGCGATATCGCGTTTTAAGAATCATATGAACTCTATTGCTACGATACGTAGACATCTGCAAACGCTATTTCCTACCAAGGAAGTGTCGTATTTACATTCATTTGAAGTGTAGACGAGGAATACATGACACTTCGCAAATCATATTATATCTTACCATGAAACATAGAAATGAGATGCGATATCGCGTTTTAAGAAGCATTTTAACTCTATTGCTTCGATACGTACACATCTGCAGACGCTATTTCCTAGCAAGGAAGTGTCGCATTTACATTCATTTGAAGTGTAGACGAGGAATACATGACACTTCGCAAATCATATTATATCTTACCACGAAACATCGAAATGAGATGCGATATCGCGTTTTAAGAATCATATGAACTCTATTGCTACGATACGTAGACATCTGCAATCGCTATTTCCTAACAAGGAAGTGTCGCATTTACATTCATTTGAAGTGTAGACGAGGAATACATAACCGTTCGCATTGAATATTATATCTTATCATGAAACATAGATATGAGATGCAATATCTCGTTTTAAGCAGCATTTGAACTCTATTTCTTCGATACCTTGACATCTGCAGACGCTATTTCCTAACAAGGAAGTGTCGCATTTACATTCATTTGAAGTGTAGGCGAGGAATACATAACAGTTCGCAAATCATATTATATCTTACCATGAAACATAGAAATGAGATGCGATATCGCGTTTTAAGAAGCATTAGAACTCTATTGCTACGATACCTAGACATCTGCAGACGCTATTTCCTAGCAAGGAAGTGTCGCATTTACATTCATTTGAAGTGTAGACGAGGAATACATGACACTTCGCAAATCATATTACATCTTACCATGAAACGTAGAAATGAGATGCGATATCGCGCTTTAAGAAGCATTAGAACTCTATTGCTACGATACCTAGACATCTGCAAATGCTATTTCCTACCAAGGAAGTGTCGCATTTACATTCATTTGAAGTGTAGACGAGGAATACATGACACTTCGCTAATCATATTACATCTTACCATGAAACGTAGAAATGAGATGCGATATCGCGTTTTAAGAAGCATTAGAACTCTATTGCTACGATACCTTGACATCTATAGACGCTATTTCCTAACAAGGAAGTGTTGCATTTACATTCATTTGAAGTGTAGACGTGGAATACATGACACTTCGCAAATCATATTATATCTTACCATGAAACATAGAAATGAAATGCGATATCGCGTTTTAAGAATCATATGAACTCTATTGCTACGATACGTAGACATCTGCAAACGCTATTTCCTAACAAGGAAGTGTCGCATTTACATTCATTTGAAGTGTAGACGAAGAATACATGACACTTCGCAAATCATATTATATCTTACCATGAAACATAGAAATGAGATGCGATATCGCGTTTTAAGAAGCATTAGAACTCTATTGCTACGATACCTTGACATCTGCAGACGCTATTTCCTAGCAAGGAATGTCGCATTTACATTCATTTGAATCGTAGACGAGGAATGCGTAACACTTCGCAATGAATATGATATCTTATCATGAAACGTAGATATGAGCTGCAATATCTCGTTTTAAGAAGCATTTGAACTCTATTGCTTCGATACGTAGACATCTGCAAACGATATTTCCTTGCAAGGAAGTGTCACATTTACATTCAATTGAAGTGTAGACGAGAAATACATAACACTTCGCAAATCATATTACATCTTACCATGAAACGCAGAAATGAGGTGCGATATCGCGTTTTAAGAAGCATTAGAACTCTATTGCTACGATACCTAGACATCTGCAGACGCTATTTCCTAACAAGGAAGTGTCGCATTTACATTCATTTGAAGTGTAGACGAGGAATACATGACACTTCGCAAATCATATTATATTTTACCATGAAACATAGAAATGAGATGCGATATCGCGTTTTAAGAAGCATTAGAACTCTATAGCTACGATACCTAGACATCTGCAGACGCTATTTCCTAGCAAGGAAGTGTCGCATTTACATTCATTTGAAGTGTAGACGAGGAATACATGACACTTCGCAAATCATATTATATCTTACCATGAAACATAGAAATGAGATGCGATATCGCGTTTTAAGAATCATATGAACTCTATTGCTACGATACGTAGACATCTGCAAACGCTATTTCCTAACAAGGAAGTGTCGCATTTACATTCATTTGAAGTGTAGACGAGGAATACATGACACTTCGCTAATCATATTACATCTTACCATGAAACGTAGAAATGAGATGCGATATCGCGTTTTAAGAAGCATTAGAACTCTATTGCTACGATACCTAGACATCTGCAGACGCTATTTCCTAGCAAGGAAGTGTCGCATTTACATTCATTTGAAGTGTAGACGAGGAATACATGACACTTCGCAAATCATATTATATCTTACCATGAAACATAGAAATGAGATGCGATATCGCGTTTTAAGAAGCATTAGAACTCTATTGCTACGATACCTAGACATCTGCAGACGCTATTTCCTAGCAAGGAAGTGTCGCATTTACATTCATTTGAAGTGTAGACGAGGAATACATAACCGTTCGCAATGAATATTATATCTTATCATGAAACATAGATATGAGATGCAATATCTCGTTTTAAGCAGCATTTGAACTCTATTTCTTCGATACCTTGACATCTGCAGACGCTATTTCCTAACAAGGAAGTGTCGCATTTACATTCATTTGAAGTGTAGACGAGGAATACATGACACTTCGCAAATCATATTATATCTTACCATGAAACATAGAAATGAGATGCGATATCGCGTTTTAAGAATCATATGAACTCTATTGCTACGATACGTAGACATCTGCAAACGCTATTTCCTAACAAGGAAGTGTCGCATTTACATTCATTTGAAGTGTAGACGAGGAATACATGACACTTCGCTAATCATATTACATCTTACCATGAAACGTAGAAATGAGATGCGATATCGCGCTTTAAGAAGCATTAGAACTCTATTGCTACGATACCTAGACATCTGCAGACGCTATTTCCTAACAAGGAAGTGTCGCATTTACATTCATTTGAAGTGTAGACGGGGAATACATGACACTTCGCAAATCATATTATATCTTACCATGAAACATAGAAATGAGATGCGATATCGCGTTTTAAGAAGCATTAGAACTCTATTGCTACGATACCTAGACATCTGCAAACGCTATTTCCTAACAAGGAAGTGTCGCATTTACATTCATTTGAAGTGTAGACGAAGAATACATGACACTTCGCAAATCATATTATATCTTACCATGAAACATAGAAATGAGATGCGATATCGCGTTTTAAGAAGCATTAGAACTCTATTGCTACGATACCTTGACATCTGCAGACGCTATTTCCTAGCAAGGAATGTCGCATTTACATTCATTTGAATCGTAGACGAGGAATGCGTAACACTTCGCAATGAATATGATATCTTATCATGAAACGTAGATATGAGCTGCAATATCTCGTTTTAAGAAGCATTTGAACTCTATTGCTTCGATACGTAGACATCTGCAAACGATATTTCCTTGCAAGGAAGTGTCACATTTACATTCAATTGAAGTGTAGACGAGAAATACATAACACTTCGCAAATCATATTACATCTTACCATGAAACGCAGAAATGAGGTGCGATATCGCGTTTTAAGAAGCATTAGAACTCTATTGCTACGATACCTAGACATCTGCAGACGCTATTTCCTAACAAGGAAGTGTCGCATTTACATTCATTTGAGGTGTAGACGAGGAATACATGACACTTCGCAAATCATATTATATTTTACCATGAAACATAGAAATGAGATGCGATATCGCGTTTTAAGAAGCATTAGAACTCTATAGCTACGATACCTAGACATCTGCAGACGCTATTTCCTAGCAAGGAAGTGTCGCATTTACATTCATTTGAAGTGTAGACGAGGAATACATGACACTTCGCAAATCATATTATATCTTACCATGAAACATAGAAATGAGATGCGATATCGCGTTTTAAGAATCATATGAACTCTATTGCTACGATACGTAGACATCTGCAAACGCTATTTCCTAACAAGGAAGTGTCGCATTTACATTCATTTGAAGTGTAGACGAGGAATACATGACACTTCGCTAATCATATTACATCTTACCATGAAACGTAGAAATGAGATGCGATATCGCGTTTTAAGAAGCATTAGAACTCTATTGCTACGATACCTAGACATCTGCAGACGCTATTTCCTAGCAAGGAAGTGTCGCATTTACATTCATTTGAAGTGTAGACGAGGAATACATGACACTTCGCAAATCATATTATATCTTACCATGAAACATAGAAATGAGATGCGATATCGCGTTTTAAGAAGCATTAGAACTCTATTGCTACGATACCTAGACATCTGCAGACGCTATTTCCTAGCAAGGAAGTGTCGCATTTACATTCATTTGAAGTGTAGACGAGGAATACATAACCGTTCGCAATGAATATTATATCTTATCATGAAACATAGATATGAGATGCAATATCTCGTTTTAAGCAGCATTTGAACTCTATTTCTTCGATACCTTGACATCTGCAGACGCTATTTCCTAACAAGGAAGTGTCGCATTTACATTCATTTGAAGTGTAGACGAGGAATACATGACACTTCGCAAATCATATTATATCTTACCATGAAACATAGAAATGAGATGCGATATCGCGTTTTAAGAATCATATGAACTCTATTGCTACGATACGTAGACATCTGCAAACGCTATTTCCTAACAAGGAAGTGTCGCATTTACATTCATTTGAAGTGTAGACGAGGAATACATGACACTTCGCTAATCATATTACATCTTACCATGAAACGTAGAAATGAGATGCGATATCGCGCTTTAAGAAGCATTAGAACTCTATTGCTACGATACCTAGACATCTGCAGACGCTATTTCCTAACAAGGAAGTGTCGCATTTACATTCATTTGAAGTGTAGACGGGGAATACATGACACTTCGCAAATCATATTATATCTTACCATGAGACATAGAAATGAGATGCGATATCGCGTTTTAAGAAGCATTAGAACTCTATTGCTACGATACCTAGACATCTGCAAACCCTATTTCCTTGCAAGGAAGTGTCGCATTTACATTCATTTGAAGTGTAGGCGAGGAATACATGACACTTCGCAAATCATATTATATCTTACCATGAAACATAGAAATGAGATGCGATATCGCGTTTTAAGAAGCATTAGAACTCTATTGCTACGATACCTAGACATCTGCAAACGCTATTTCCTAACAAGGAAGTGTCGCATTTACATTCATTTGAAGTGTAGACGAAGAATACATGACACTTCGCAAATCATATTATATCTTACCATGAAACATAGAAATGAGATGCGATATC
Source organism: Xylocopa sonorina (assembly GCF_050948175.1). Taxonomy (NCBI): domain Eukaryota; kingdom Metazoa; phylum Arthropoda; class Insecta; order Hymenoptera; family Apidae; genus Xylocopa; species Xylocopa sonorina. The sequence goes on along the minus strand of NW_027490402.1, from coordinate 195,458 downwards.
GCGTTTTAAGAAGCATTAGAACTCTATTGCTACGATACCTAGACATCTGCAGACGCTATTTCCTAGCAAGGAAGTGTCGCATTTACATTCATTTGAAGTGTAGACGAGGAATACATGACACTTCGCAAATCATATTATATCTTACCATGAAACATAGAAATGAGATGCGATATCGCGTTTTAAGAAGCATTAGAACTCTATTGCTACGATACCTAGACATCTGCAGACGCTATTTCCTAGCAAGGAAGTGTCGCATTTACATTCATTTGAAGTGTAGACGAGGAATACATAACCGTTCGCAATGAATATTATATCTTATCATGAAACATAGATATGAGATGCAATATCTCGTTTTAAGCAGCATTTGAACTCTATTTCTTCGATACCTTGACATCTGCAGACGCTATTTCCTAACAAGGAAGTGTCGCATTTACATTCATTTGAAGTGTAGACGAGGAATACATGACACTTCGCAAATCATATTATATCTTACCATGAAACATAGAAATGAGATGCGATATCGCGTTTTAAGAATCATATGAACTCTATTGCTACGATACGTAGACATCTGCAAACGCTATTTCCTAACAAGGAAGTGTCGCATTTACATTCATTTGAAGTGTAGACGAGGAATACATGACACTTCGCTAATCATATTACATCTTACCATGAAACGTAGAAATGAGATGCGATATCGCGCTTTAAGAAGCATTAGAACTCTATTGCTACGATACCTAGACATCTGCAGACGCTATTTCCTAACAAGGAAGTGTCGCATTTACATTCATTTGAAGTGTAGACGGGGAATACATGACACTTCGCAAATCATATTATATCTTACCATGAGACATAGAAATGAGATGCGATATCGCGTTTTAAGAAGCATTAGAACTCTATTGCTACGATACCTAGACATCTGCAAACCCTATTTCCTTGCAAGGAAGTGTCGCATTTACATTCATTTGAAGTGTAGGCGAGGAATACATGACACTTCGCAAATCATATTATATCTTACCATGAAACATAGAAATGAGATGCGATATCGCGTTTTAAGAAGCATTAGAACTCTATTGCTACGATACCTAGACATCTGCAAACGCTATTTCCTTGCAAGGAAGTGTCGCATTTACATTCATTTGAAGTGTAGACGAGGAATACATGACACTTCGCAAATCATATTATGTCTTACCATGAAACATAGAAATGAGATGCGATATCGCGTTTTAAGAAGAATTAGAACTCTATTGCTACGATACGTAGACATCTGCAAACGCTATTTCCTAACAAGGAAGTGTCGCATTTACATTCATTTGAAGTGTAGACGAGGAATACATGACACTTCGCAAATCATATTATATCTTACCATGAAACATAGGAATGAGATGCGATATCGCGTTTTAAGAAGAATTAGAACTCTATTGCTACGATACCTAGACATCTGCAGACGCTATTTCCTAACAAGGAAGTGTCGCATTTACATTCATTTGAAGTGTAGACGAGGAATACATGACACATCGCAAATCATATTATATCTTACCATGAAACATAGAAATGAGATGCGATATCGCGTTTTAAGGAGCATTAGAACTCTATTGCTACGATACCTAGACATCTGCAGACGCTATTTCCTAGCAAGGAAGTGTCGCATTTACATTCATTTGAATCGTAGACGAGGAATGCATTACACTTCGCAATGAATATTATATCTTATCATGAAACATAGATATGAGTTGCAATATCTCGTTTTAAGAAGCACTTGAACTCTATTGCTTCGATACATTGACATCTGCAAACGCTATTTCCTAACAAGGAAGTGTCGCATTTACATTCATTTGAAGTGTAGACGAGGAATACATGACACTTCGCTAATCATATTACATCTTACCATGAAACGTAGAAATGAGATGCGATATCGCGCTTTAAGAAGCATTAGAACTCTATTGCTACGATACCTAGACATCTGCAGACGCTATTTCCTAACAAGGAAGTGTCGCATTTACATTCATTTGAAGTGTAGACGGGGAATACATGACACTTCGCAAATCATATTATATCTTACCATGAGACATAGAAATGAGATGCGATATCGCGTTTTAAGAAGCATTAGAACTCTATTGCTACGATACCTAGACATCTGCAAACCCTATTTCCTTGCAAGGAAGTGTCGCATTTACATTCATTTGAAGTGTAGGCGAGGAATACATAACAGTTCGCAAATCATATTATATCTTACCATGAAACATAGGAATGAGATGCGATATCGCGTTTTAAGAAGCATTAGAACTCTATTGCTACGACACCTAGACATCTGCAGACGCTATTTCCTAGCAAGGAAGTGTCGCATTTACATTCATTTGAAGTGTAGACGAGGAATACATGACACTTCGCAAATCATATTACATCTTACCATGAAACGTAGAAATGAGATGCGATATCGCGCTTTAAGAAGCATTAGAACTCTATTGCTACGATACCTTGACATCTGCAGACGCTATTTCCTAACAAGGAAGTGTCGCATTTACATTCATTTGAAGTGTAGACGAGGAATACATGACACTTCGCAAATCATATTACATCTTACCATGAAACGTAGAAATGAGATGCGATATCGCGTTTTAAGAAGCATTAGAACTCTATTGCTACGATACCTAGACATCTGCAAACGCTATTTCCTACCAAGGAAGTGTCGCATTTACATTCATTTGAAGTGTAGACGAGGAATACATGACACTTCGCTAATCATATTACATCTTACCATGAAACGTAGAAATGAGATGCGATATCGCGTTTTAAGAAGCATTAGAACTCTATTGCTACGATACCTTGACATCTATAGACGCTATTTCCTAACAAGGAAGTGTCGCATTTACATTCATTTGAAGTGTAGACGTGGAATACATGACACTTCGCAAATCATATTATATCTTACCATGAAACATAGAAATGAAATGCGATATCGCGTTTTAAGAATCATATGAACTCTATTGCTACGATACGTAGACATCTGCAAACGCTATTTCCTAACAAGGAAGTGTCGCATTTACATTCATTTGAAGTGTAGACGAAGAATACATGACACTTCGCAAATCATATTATATCTTACCATGAAACATAGAAATGAGATGCGATATCGCGTTTTAAGAAGCATTAGAACTCTATTGCTACGATACCTTGACATCTGCAGACGCTATTTCCTAGCAAGGAATGTCGCATTTACATTCATTTGAATCGTAGACGAGGAATGCGTAACACTTCGCAATGAATATTATATCTTATCATGAAACGTAGATATGAGCAGCAATATCTCGTTTTAAGAAGCATTTGAACTCTATTGCTTCGATACGTAGACATCTGCAAACGATATTTCCTTGCAAGGAAGTGTCACATTTACATTCAATTGAAGTGTAGACGAGAAATACATAACACTTCGCAAATCATATTACATCTTACCATGAAACGCAGAAATGAGGTGCGATATCGCGTTTTAAGAAGCATTAGAACTCTATTGCTACGATACCTAGACATCTGCAGACGCTATTTCCTAACAAGGAAGTGTCGCATTTACATTCATTTGAAGTGTAGACGAAGAATACATGACACTTCGCAAATCATATTATATTTTACCATGAAACATAGAAGTGAGATGCGATATCGCGTTTTAAGAAGCATTAGAACTCTATAGCTACGATACCTAGACATCTGCAGACGCTATTTCCTAGCAAGGAAGTGTCGCATTTACATTCATTTGAAGTGTAGACGAGGAATACATGACACTTCGCAAATCATATTATATCTTACCATGAAACATAGAAATGAGATGCGATATCGCGTTTTAAGAAGCATTAGAACTCTATTGCTACGATACCTAGACATCTGCAGACGCTATTTCCTAGCAAGGAAGTGTCGCATTTACATTCATTTGAAGTGTAGACGAGGAATACATAACCGTTCGCAATGAATATTATATCTTATCATGAAACATAGATATGAGTTGCAATATCTCGTTTTAAGAAGCACTTGAACTCTATTGCTTCGATACATTGACATCTGCAAACGCTATTTCCTAACAAGGAAGTGTCGCATTTACATTCATTTGAAGTGTAGACGAGGAATACATGACACTTCGCTAATCATATTACATCTTACCATGAAACGTAGAAATGAGATGCGATATCGCGCTTTAAGAAGCATTAGAACTCTATTGCTACGATACCTAGACATCTGCAGACGCTATTTCCTAACAAGGAAGTGTCGCATTTACATTCATTTGAAGTGTAGACGGGGAATACATGACACTTCGCAAATCATATTATATCTTACCATGAGACATAGAAATGAGATGCGATATCGCGTTTTAAGAAGCATTAGAACTCTATTGCTACGATACCTAGACATCTGCAAACCCTATTTCCTTGCAAGGAAGTGTCGCATTTACATTCATTTGAAGTGTAGACGAGGAATACATGACACTTCGCAAATCATATTATGTCTTACCATGAAACATAGAAATGAGATGCGATATCGCGTTTTAAGAAGAATTAGAACTCTATTGCTACGATACGTAGACATCTGCAAACGCTATTTCCTAACAAGGAAGTGTCGCATTTACATTCATTTGAAGTGTAGACGAGGAATACATGACACTTCGCAAATCATATTATATCTTACCATGAAACATAGAAATGAGATGCGATATCGCGTTTTAAGAAGAATTAGAACTCTATTGCTACGATACCTAGACATCTGCAGACGCTATTTCCTAACAAGGAAGTGTCGCATTTACATTCATTTGAAGTGTAGACGAGGAATACATGACACATCGCAAATCATATTATATCTTACCATGAAACATAGAAATGAGATGCGATATCGCGTTTTAAGGAGCATTAGAACTCTATTGCTACGATACCTAGACATCTGCAGACGCTATTTCCTAGCAAGGAAGTGTCGCATTTACATTCATTTGAATCGTAGACGAGGAATGCATTACACTTCGCAATGAATATTATATCTTATCATGAAACATAGATATGAGTTGCAATATCTCGTTTTAAGAAGCACTTGAACTCTATTGCTTCGATACATTGACATCTGCAAACGCTATTTCCTAACAAGGAAGTGTCGCATTTACATTCATTTGAAGTGTAGACGAGGAATACATGACACTTCGCTAATCATATTACATCTTACCATGAAACGTAGAAATGAGATGCGATATCGCGCTTTAAGAAGCATTAGAACTCTATTGCTACGATACCTAGACATCTGCAGACGCTATTTCCTAACAAGGAAGTGTCGCATTTACATTCATTTGAAGTGTAGACGGGGAATACATGACACTTCGCAAATCATATTATATCTTACCATGAGACATAGAAATGAGATGCGATATCGCGTTTTAAGAAGCATTAGAACTCTATTGCTACGATACCTAGACATCTGCAAACCCTATTTCCTTGCAAGGAAGTGTCGCATTTACATTCATTTGAAGTGTAGGCGAGGAATACATAACAGTTCGCAAATCATATTATATCTTACCATGAAACATAGGAATGAGATGCGATATCGCGTTTTAAGAAGCATTAGAACTCTATTGCTACGACACCTAGACATCTGCAGACGCTATTTCCTAGCAAGGAAGTGTCGCATTTACATTCATTTGAAGTGTAGACGAGGAATACATGACACTTCGCAAATCATATTACATCTTACCATGAAACGTAGAAATGAGATGCGATATCGCGCTTTAAGAAGCATTAGAACTCTATTGCTACGATACCTTGACATCTGCAGACGCTATTTCCTAACAAGGAAGTGTCGCATTTACATTCATTTGAAGTGTAGACGAGGAATACATGACACTTCGCAAATCATATTACATCTTACCATGAAACGTAGAAATGAGATGCGATATCGCGTTTTAAGAAGCATTAGAACTCTATTGCTACGATACCTAGACATCTGCAAACGCTATTTCCTACCAAGGAAGTGTCGCATTTACATTCATTTGAAGTGTAGACGAGGAATACATGACACTTCGCTAATCATATTACATCTTACCATGAAACGTAGAAATGAGATGCGATATCGCGTTTTAAGAAGCATTAGAACTCTATTGCTACGATACCTTGACATCTATAGACGCTATTTCCTAACAAGGAAGTGTCGCATTTACATTCATTTGAAGTGTAGACGTGGAATACATGACACTTCGCAAATCATATTATATCTTACCATGAAACATAGAAATGAAATGCGATATCGCGTTTTAAGAATCATATGAACTCTATTGCTACGATACGTAGACATCTGCAAACGCTATTTCCTAACAAGGAAGTGTCGCATTTACATTCATTTGAAGTGTAGACGAAGAATACATGACACTTCGCAAATCATATTATATCTTACCATGAAACATAGAAATGAGATGCGATATCGCGTTTTAAGAAGCATTAGAACTCTATTGCTACGATACCTTGACATCTGCAGACGCTATTTCCTAGCAAGGAATGTCGCATTTACATTCATTTGAATCGTAGACGAGGAATGCGTAACACTTCGCAATGAATATTATATCTTATCATGAAACGTAGATATGAGCAGCAATATCTCGTTTTAAGAAGCATTTGAACTCTATTGCTTCGATACGTAGACATCTGCAAACGATATTTCCTTGCAAGGAAGTGTCACATTTACATTCAATTGAAGTGTAGACGAGAAATACATAACACTTCGCAAATCATATTACATCTTACCATGAAACGCAGAAATGAGGTGCGATATCGCGTTTTAAGAAGCATTAGAACTCTATTGCTACGATACCTAGACATCTGCAGACGCTATTTCCTAACAAGGAAGTGTCGCATTTACATTCATTTGAAGTGTAGACGAAGAATACATGACACTTCGCAAATCATATTATATTTTACCATGAAACATAGAAGTGAGATGCGATATCGCGTTTTAAGAAGCATTAGAACTCTATAGCTACGATACCTAGACATCTGCAGACGCTATTTCCTAGCAAGGAAGTGTCGCATTTACATTCATTTGAAGTGTAGACGAGGAATACATGACACTTCGCAAATCATATTATATCTTACCATGAAACATAGAAATGAGATGCGATATCGCGTTTTAAGAAGCATTAGAACTCTATTGCTACGATACCTAGACATCTGCAGACGCTATTTCCTAGCAAGGAAGTGTCGCATTTACATTCATTTGAAGTGTAGACGAGGAATACATAACCGTTCGCAATGAATATTATATCTTATCATGAAACATAGATATGAGATGCAATATCTCGTTTTAAGCAGCATTTGAACTCTATTTCTTCGATACCTTGACATCTGCAGACGCTATTTCCTAACAAGGAAGTGTCGCATTTACATTCATTTGAAGTGTAGACGAGGAATACATGACACTTCGCAAATCATATTATATCTTACCATGAAACATAGAAATGAGATGCGATATCGCGTTTTAAGAATCATATGAACTCTATTGCTACGATACCTAGACATCTGCAAACGCTATTTCCTACCAAGGAAGTGTCGCATTTACATTCATTTGAAGTGTAGACGAGGAATACATGACACTTCGCTAATCATATTACATCTTACCATGAAACGTAGAAATGAGATGCGATATCGCGTTTTAAGAAGCATTAGAACTCTATTGCTACGATACCTTGACATCTATAGACGCTATTTCCTAACAAGGAAGTGTCGCATTTACATTCATTTGAAGTGTAGACGTGGAATACATGACACTTCGCAAATCATATTATATCTTACCATGAAACATAGAAATGAAATGCGATATCGCGTTTTAAGAATCATATGAACTCTATTGCTACGATACGTAGACATCTGCAAACGCTATTTCCTAACAAGGAAGTGTCGCATTTACATTCATTTGAAGTGTAGACGAAGAATACATGACACTTCGCAAATCATATTATATCTTACCATGAAACATAGAAATGAGATGCGATATCGCGTTTTAAGAAGCATTAGAACTCTATTGCTACGATACCTTGACATCTGCAGACGCTATTTCCTAGCAAGGAATGTCGCATTTACATTCATTTGAATCGTAGACGAGGAATGCGTAACACTTCGCAATGAATATTATATCTTATCATGAAACGTAGATATGAGCTGCAATATCTCGTTGTAAGAAGCATTTGAACTCTATTGCTTCGATACGTAGACATCTGCAAACGATATTTCCTTGCAAGGAAGTGTCACATTTACATTCAATTGAAGTGTAGACGAGAAATACATAACACTTCGCAAATCATATTACATCTTACCATGAAACGCAGAAATGAGGTGCGATATCGCGTTTTAAGAAGCATTAGAACTCTATTGCTACGATACCTAGACATCTGCAGACGCTATTTCCTAACAAGGAAGTGTCGCATTTACATTCATTTGAAGTGTAGACGAGGAATACATGACACTTCGCAAATCATATTATATTTTACCATGAAACATAGAAATGAGATGCGATATCGCGTTTTAAGAAGCATTAGAACTCTATAGCTACGATACCTAGACATCTGCAGACGCTATTTCCTAGCAAGGAAGTGTCGCATTTACATTCATTTGAAGTGTAGACGAGGAATACATGACACTTCGCAAATCATATTATATCTTACCATGAAACATAGAAATGAGATGCGATATCGCGTTTTAAGAAGCATTAGAACTCTATCGCTACGATACCTTGACATCTGCAGACGCTATTTCCTAACAAGGAAGTGTCGCATTTACATTCATTTGAAGTGTAGACGACGAATACATGACACTTCGCAAATGATATTATATCTTACCATGAAGCATAGTAATGAGATGCGATATCGCGTTTTAAGAAGCATTTTAACTCTATTGCTTCGATACGTACACATCTGCAAACGCAATTTCCTTGCAAGGAAGTGTCGCATTTACATTCATTTAAATCGTAGACGAGGAATGCATAACACTTCGCAATGAATATTATATCTTATCATGATACATAGATATGAGTTGCAATATCTCGTTTTAAGAAGCATTTGAACTCTATTTCTTCGATACGTAGACATCTGCAAACGATATTTCCTTGCAAGGAAGTGTCACATTTATATTCATTTGGAGTGTAGACGAGAAATACATAACACTTCGCAAATCATATTACATCTTACCATGAAACGTAGAAATGAGATGCGATATCGCGTTTTAAGAAGCATTAGAACTCTATTGCTACGATACCTAGACATCTGCAGACGCTATTTCCTAGCAAGGAAGTGTCGCATTTACATTCATTTGAAGTGTAGACGAGGAATACATGACACATCGCAAATCATATTATATCTTACCATGAAACATAGAAATGAGATGCGATATCGCGTTTTAAGAATCATATGAACTCTATTGCTACGATACGTAGACATCTGCAAACGCTATTTCCTTGCAAGGAAGTGTCGCATTTACTTTCATTTGAATCGTAGACGAGGAATGCATAACACTTCGCAATGAGTATTATATCTTATCATGAAACATAGATATGAGATGCAATATCTCGTTTTAAGCAGCATTTGAACTCTATTTCTTCGATACGTAGACATCTGCAAACGATATTTCCTTGCAAGGAAGTGTCGCATTTACATTCATTTGAAGTGTAGACGAGGAATACATAACACTACGCAAATACTATTATATCTTACCATGAAACATAGAAATGAGATGCGATATCGCGTTTTAAGAAGCATTAGAACTCTATTGCTACGATAGGTAGACATCTGCAAACGCTATTTCCTACCAAGGATGTGTCGCATTTACATTCATTTGAAGTGTAGGCGAGGAATACACAACAGTTCGCAAATCATATTATATCTTGCCATTAAACATAGAAATGAGATGCGATATCGCGTTTTAAGAAGCATTAGAACTCTATTGCTACGATACCTAGACATCTGCAGACGCTATTTCCTAGCAAGGAATGTCGCATTTACATTCATTTGAATCGTAGACGAGGAATGCGTAACACTTCGCAATGAATATTATATCTTATCATGAAACGTAGATATGAGATGCAATATCTCGTTTTAAGCAGCATTTGAACTCTATTTCTTCGATACCTTGACATCTGCAGACGCTATTTCCTAACAAGGAAGTGTCGCATTTACATTCATTTGAAGTGTAGACGAGGAATACATGACACTTCGCAAATCATATTATATCTTACCATGAAACATAGAAATGAGATGCGATATCGCGTTTTAAGAATCATATGAACTCTATTGCTACGGTACGTAGACATCTGCAAACGCTATTTCCTAACAAGGAAGTGTCGCATTTACATTCATTTGAAGTGTAGACGAGGAATACATGACACTTCGCTAATCATATTACATCTTACCATGAAACGTAGAAATGAGATGCGATATCGCGCTTTAAGAAGCATTAGAACTCTATTGCTACGATACCTAGACATCTGCAGACGCTATTTCCTAACAAGGAAGTGTCGCATTTACATTCATTTGAAGTGTAGACGGGGAATACATGACACTTCGCAAATCATATTATATCTTACCATGAAACATAGAAATGAGATGCGATATCGCGTTTTAAGAAGCATTAGAACTCTATTGCTACGATACCTAGACATCTGCAAACGCTATTTCCTTGCAAGGAAGTGTCGCATTTACATTCATTTGAAGTGTAGGCGAGGAATACATAACAGTTCGCAAATCATATTATATCTTACCATGAAACATAGAAATGAGATGCGATATCGCGTTTTAAGAAGCATTAGAACTCTATTGCTACGATACCTAGACATCTGCAGACGCTATTTCCTAGCAAGGAAGTGTCGCATTTACATTCATTTGAAGTGTAGACGAGGAATACATGACACTTCGCAAATCATATTACATCTTACCATGAAACGTAGAAATGAGATGCGATATCGCGCTTTAAGAAGCATTAGAACTCTATTGCTACGATACCTTGACATCTGCAGACGCTATTTCCTAACAAGGAAGTGTCGCATTTACATTCATTTGAAGTGTAGACGAGGAATACATGACACTTCGCAAATCATATTACATCTTACCATGAAACGTAGAAATGAGATGCGATATCGCGTTTTAAGAAGCATTAGAACTCTATCGCTACGATACCTTGACATCTGCAGACGCTATTTCCTAACAAGGAAGTGTCGCATTTACATTCATTTGAAGTGTAGACGACGAATACATGACACTTCGCAAATGATATTATATCTTACCATGAAACATAGTAATGAGATGCGATATCGCGTTTTAAGAAGCATTTTAACTCTATTGCTTCGATACGTACACATCTGCAAACGCAATTTCCTTGCAAGGAAGTGTCGCATTTACATTCATTTAAATCGTAGACGAGGAATGCATAACACTTCGCAATGAATATTATATCTTATCATGATACATAGATATGAGTTGCAATATCTCGTTTTAAGAAGCATTTGAACTCTATTTCTTCGATACGTAGACATCTGCAAACGATATTTCCTTGCAAGGAAGTGTCACATTTACATTCATTTGGAGTGTAGACGAGAAATACATAACACTTCGCAAATCATATTACATCTTACCATGAAACGTAGAAATGAGATGCGATATCGCGTTTTAAGAAGCATTAGAACTCTATTGCTACGATACCTAGACATCTGCAGACGCTATTTCCTAGCAAGGAAGTGTCGCATTTACATTCATTTGAAGTGTAGACGAGGAATACATGACACATCGCAAATCATATTATATCTTACCATGAAACATAGAAATGAGATGCGATATCGCGTTTTAAGAATCATATGAACTCTATTGCTACGATACGTAGACATCTGCAAACGCTATTTCCTTGCAAGGAAGTGTCGCATTTACTTTCATTTGAATCGTAGACGAGGAATGCATAACACTTCGCAATGAATATTATATCTTATCATGAAACATAGATATGAGATGCAATATCTCGTTTTAAGCAGCATTTGAACTCTATTTCTTCGATACGTAGACATCTGCAAACGATATTTCCTTGCAAGGAAGTGTCGCATTTACATTCATTTGAAGTGTAGACGAGGAATACATAACACTACGCAAATACTATTATATCTTACCATGAAACATAGAAATGAGATGCGATATCGCGTTTTAAGAAGCATTAGAACTCTATTGCTACGATAGGTAGACATCTGCAAACGCTATTTCCTACCAAGGATGTGTCGCATTTACATTCATTTGAAGTGTAGGCGAGGAATACACAACAGTTCGCAAATCATATTATATCTTGCCATTAAACATAGAAATGAGATGCGATATCGCGTTTTAAGAAGCATTAGAACTCTATTGCTACGATACCTAGACATCTGCAGACGCTATTTCCTAGCAAGGAAGTGTCGCATTTACATTCATTTGAAGTGTAGACGAGGAATACATAACAGTTCGCAATGAATATTATATCTTATCATGAAACATAGATATGAGATGCAATATCTCGTTTTAAGCAGCATTTGAACTCTATTTCTTCGATACCTTGACATCTGCAGACGCTATTTCCTAACAAGGAAGTGTCGCATTTACATTCATTTGAAGTGTAGACGAGGAATACATGACACTTCGCAAATCATATTATATCTTACCATGAAACATAGAAATGAGATGCGATATCGCGTTTTAAGAATCATATGAACTCTATTGCTACGGTACGTAGACATCTGCAAACGCTATTTCCTAACAAGGAAGTGTCGCATTTACATTCATTTGAAGTGTAGACCAGGAATACATGACACTTCGCTAATCATATTACATCTTACCATGAAACGTAGAAATGAGATGCGATATCGCGCTTTAAGAAGCATTAGAACTCTATTGCTACGATACCTAGACATCTGCAGACGCTATTTCCTAACAAGGAAGTGTCGCATTTACATTCATTTGAAGTGTAGACGGGGAATACATGACACTTCGCAAATCATATTATATCTTACCATGAAACATAGAAATGAGATGCGATATCGCGTTTTAAGAAGCATTAGAACTCTATTGCTACGATACCTAGACATCTGCAAACGCTATTTCCTTGCAAGGAAGTGTCGCATTTACATTCATTTGAAGTGTAGGCGAGGAATACATAACAGTTCGCAAATCATATTATATCTTAACATGAAACATAGAAATGAGATGCGATATCGCGTTTTAAGAAGCATTAGAACTCTATTGCTACGATACCTAGACATCTGCAGACGCTATTTCCTAGCAAGGAAGTGTCGCATTTACATTCATTTGAAGTGTAGACGAGGAATACATGACACTTCGCAAATCATATTACATCTTACCATGAAACGTAGAAATGAGATGCGATATCGCGCTTTAAGAAGCATTAGAACTCTATTGCTACGATACCTTGACATCTGCAGACGCTATTTCCTAACAAGGAAGTGTCGCATTTACATTCATTTGAAGTGTAGACGAGGAATACATGACACTTCGCAAATCATATTACATCTTACCATGAAACGTAGAAATGAGATGCGATATCGCGTTTTAAGAAGCATTAGAACTCTATTGCTACGATACCTAGACATCTGCAGACGCTATTTCCTGGCAAGGAAGTGTCGAATTTACATTAATTTGAAGTGTAGACGAGGAATACATGACACTTCGCAAATCATATTATATCTTACCATGAAACATCGAAATGAGATGCGATATCGCGTTTTAAGAATCATATGAACTCTATTGCTACGACACGTAGACATCTGCAAACGCTATTTCCTACCAAGGAAGTGTCGCATTTACATTCATTTGAAGTGTAGACGAGGAATACATGACACTTCGCAAATCATATTGTATCTTACCATGAAACATAGAAATGAGATGCGATATCGCGTTTTAAGAAGCATTAGAACTCTATTGCTACGATACCTTGACATCTGCAGACGCTATTTCCTAACAAGGAAGTGTCGCATTTACATTTATCTGAAGTGTAGACGAGGAATACATAACACTACGCAAATCATATTATATCTTACCATGAAACATAGAAATTAGATGCGATATCGCGTTTTAAGAAGCATTAGAACTCTATTGCTACGATAGGTAGACATCTGCAAACGCTATTTCCTACCAAGGAAGTGTCGCATTTACATTCATTTGAAGTGTAGGCGAGGAATACATAACAGTTCGCAAATCATATTATATCTTACCATTAAACATAGAAATGAGATGCGATATCGCGTTTTAAGAAGCACTACAACTCTATTGCTACGATACCTAGACATCTGCAGACGCTATTTCCTAGCAAGGAAGTGTCGCATTTACTTTCATTTGAAGTGTAGACGAGGAATACATAACAGTTCGCAAATCATATTATATCTTACCATGAAACATAGAAATGAGATGCGATATCGCGTTTTAAGAAGCATTAGAACTCTATTGCTACGATACCTTGACATCTGCAGACGCTATTTCCTAACAAGGAAGTGTCGCATTTACATTCATTTGGAGTGTAGACGAGGAATACATGACACTTCGCAAATCATATTATATCTTACCATGAAACATAGAAATGAGATGCGATATCGCGTTTTAAGAATCATATGAACTCTATTGCTACGATACGTAGACATCTGCAAACGCTATTTCCTAACAAGGAAGTGTCGCATTTACATTCATTTGAAGTGTAGACGAGGAATACATGACACTTCGCTAATCATATTACATCTTACCATGAAACGTAGAAATGAGATGCGATATCGCGTTTTAAGAAGCATTAGAACTCTATTGCTACGATACCTAGACATCTGCAGACGCTATTTCCTAGCAAGGAAGTGTCGCATTTACATTCATTTGAAGTGTAGACGAGGAATACATGACACTTCGCAAATCATATTATATCTTACCATGAAACATCGAAATGAGATGCGATATCGCGTTTTAAGAATCATATGAACTCTATTGCTACGACACGTAGACATCTACAAACGCTATTTCCTTGCAAGGAAGTGTCGCATTTACTTTCATTTGAATCGTAGACGAGGAATGCATAACACTTCGCAAATCATATTATATCTTACCATGAAACATAGAAATGAGATGCGATATCGCGTTTTAAGAAGCATTAGAACTCTATTGCTACGATACCTTGACATCTGCAGACGCTATTTCCTAGCAAGGAATGTCGCATTTACATTCATTTGAATCGTAGACGAGGAATGCGTAACACTTCGCAATGAATATTATATCTTATCATGAAACGTAGATATGAGCTGCAATATCTCGTTTTTAGAAGCATTTGAACTCTATTGCTTCGATACGTAGACATCTGCAAACGATATTTCCTTGCAAGGAAGTGTCACATTTACATTCAATTGAAGTGTAGACGAGAAATACATAACACTTCGCAAATCATATTACATCTTACCATGAAACGCAGAAATGAGGTGCGATATCGCGTTTTAAGAAGCATTAGAACTCTATTGCTACGATACCTAGACATCTGCAGACGCTATTTCCTAACAAGGAAGTGTCGCATTTACATTCATTTGAAGTGTAGACGAGGAATACATGACACTTCGCAAATGATATTATATCTTACCATGAAACATAGTAATGAGATGCGATATCGCGTTTTAAGAAGCATTTTAACTCTATTGCTTCGATACGTACACATCTGCAAACGCAATTTCCTTGCAAGGAAGTGTCGCATTTACATTCATTTGAATCGTAGACGAGGAATGCATAACACTTCGCAATGAATATTATATCTTATCATGATACATAGATATGAGTTGCAATATCTCGTTTTAAGAAGCATTTGAACTCTATTTCTTCGATACGTAGACATCTGCATACGATATTTCCTTGCAAGGAAGTGTCACATTTACATTCATTTGAAGTGTAGACGAGAAATACATAACACTTCGCAAATCATATTACATCTTACCATGAAACGTAGAAATGAGATGCGATATCGCGTTTTAAGAAGCATTAGAACTCTATTGCTACGATACCTAGACATCTGCAGACGCTATTTCCTAGCAAGGAAGTGTCGCATTTACATTCATTTGAAGTGTAGACGAGGAATACATGACACATCGCAAATCATATTATATCTTACCATGAAACATAGAAATGAGATGCGATATCGCGTTTTAAGAATCATATGAACTCTATTGCTACGATACGTAGACATCTGCAAACGCTATTTCCTTGCAAGGAAGTGTCGCATTTACTTTCATTTGAATCGTAGACGAGGAATGCATAACACTTCGCAATGAATATTATATCTTATCATGAAACATAGATATGAGATGCAATATCTCGTTTTAAGCAGCATTTGAACTCTATTTCTTCGATACGTAGACATCTGCAAACGATATTTCCTTGCAAGGAAGTGTCGCATTTGCATTCATTTGAAGTGTAGACGAGGAATACACAACAGTTCGCAAATCATATTATATCTTGCCATTAAACATAGAAATGAGATGCGATATCGCGTTTTAAGAAGCATTAGAACTCTATTGCTACGATACCTAGACATCTGCAGACGCTATTTCCTAGCAAGGAAGTGTCGCATTTACATTCATTTGAAGTGTAGACGAGGAATACATAACAGTTCGCAATGAATATTATATCTTATCATGAAACATAGATATGAGATGCAATATCTCGTTTTAAGCAGCATTTGAACTCTATTTCTTCGATACCTTGACATCTGCAGACGCTATTTCCTAACAAGGAAGTGTCGCATTTACATTCATTTGAAGTGTAGACGAGGAATACATGACACTTCGCAAATCATATTATATCTTACCATGAAACGTAGAAATGAGATGCGATATCGCGTTTTAAGAAGCATTAGAACTCTATTGCTACGATACCTAGACATCTGCAGACGCTATTTCCTGGCAAGGAAGTGTCGCATTTACATTCATTTGAAGTGTAGACGGGGAATACATGACACTTCGCAAATCATATTATATCTTACCATGAAACCTAGAAATGAGATGCGATATCGCGTTTTAAGAAGCATTAGAACTCTATTGCTACGATACCTAGACATCTGCAGACGCTACTTCCTAGCAAGGAAGTGTCGCATTTACATTCATTTGAAGTGTAGACGAGGAATACATGACACTTCGCAAATCATATTACATCTTACCATGAAACGTAGAAATGAGATGCGATATCGCGCTTTAAGGAGCATTAGAACTCTATTGCTACGATACCTTGACATCTGCAGACGCTATTTCCTAACAAGGAAGTGTCGCATTTACATTCATTTGAAGTGTAGACGAGGAATACATGACACTTCGCAAATCATATTACATCTTACTATGAAACGTAGAAATGAGATGCGATATCGCGTTTTAAGAAGCATTAGAACTCTATTGCTACGATACCTAGACATCTGCAGACGCTATTTCCTGGCAAGGAAGTGTCGCATTTACATTCATTTGAAGTGTAGACGAGGAATACATGACACTTCGCAAATCATATTATATCTTACCATGAAACATCGAAATGAGATGCGATATCGCGTTTTAACAATCATATGAACTCTATTGCTACGACACGTAGACATCTGCAAACGCTATTTCCTACCAAGGAAGTGTCGCATTTACATTCATTTGAAGTGTAGACGAGGAATACATGACACTTCGCAAATCATATTATATCTTACCATGAAACATAGAAATGAGATGCGATATCGCGTTTTAAGAAGCATTAGAACTCTATCGCTACTATACCTCGACATCTGCAGACGCTATTTCCTAACAAGGAAGTGTCGCATTTACATTCATTTGAAGTGTAGACGAGGAATACATGACACTTCGCAAATCATATTATATCTTACCATGAAACATAGAAATGAGATGCGATATCGCGTTTTAAGAAGAATTAGAACTCTATTGCTACGATACGTAGACATCTGCAAACGCTATTTCCTAACAAGGAAGTGTCGCATTTACATTCATTGGAAGTGTAGACGAGGAATACAGGACACTTCGCAAATCATAATACATCTTACCATGAAACATAGAAATGGGATGCGATCTCGCGTTTTAAGAAGAATTAGAACTCTATTGCTACGATACCTAGACATCTGCAGACGCTATTTCCTAACATGGAAGTGTCGCATTTACATTCATTTGAAGTGTAGACGAGGAATACATGACACTTCGCAAATCATATTATATCTTACCATGAAACATAGAAATGAGATGCGATATCGCGTTTTATGGAGCATTAGAACTCTATTGCTACGATACCTAGACATCTGCAGACGCTATTTCCTAGCAAGGAAGTGTCGCATTTACATTCATTTGAATCGTAGACGAGGAATGCATTACACTTCGCAATGAATATTATATCTTATCATGAAACATAGATATGAGTTGCAATATCTCGTTTTAAGAAGCACTTGAACTCTATTGCTTCGATACATTGACATCTGCAAACGCTATTTCCTAACAAGGAAGTGTCGCATTTACATTCATTTGAAGTGTAGACGAGGAATACATGACACTTCGCTAATCATATTACATCTTACCATGAAACGTAGAAATGAGATGCGATATCGCGCTTTAAGAAGCATTAGAACTCTATTGCTATGATACCTAGACATCTGCAGACGCTATTTCCTAACAAGGAAGTGTCGCATTTACATTCATTTGAAGTGTAGACGGGGAATACATGACACTTCGCAAATCATATTATATCTTACCATGAAACATAGAAATGAGATGCGATATCGCGTTTTAAGAAGCATTAGAACTCTATTGCTACGATACCTAGACATCTGCAAACGCTATTTCCTTGCAAGGAAGTGTCGCAATTACATTCATTTGAAGTGTAGGCGAGGAATACATAACAGTTCGCAAATCATATTATATCTTACCATGAAACATAGAAATGAGATGCGATATCGCGTTTTAAGAATCATATGAACTCTATTGCTACGATACGTAGACATCTGCAAACGCTATTTCCTAACAAGGAAGTGTCGCATTTACATTCATTTGAAGTGTAGACGAGGAATACATGACACTTCGCAAATCATATTATATCTTACCATGAACATAGAAATGAGATGCGATATCGCGTTTTAAGAAGCATTAGAACACTATTGCTACGATACCTAGGCATCTGCAGACGCTATTTCCTAGCAAGGAAGTGTCGCATTTACATTCATTTGAAGTGTAGACGAAGAATACATGACACTTCGCAAATCATATTATATCTTACCATGAAACATAGAAATGAGATGCGATATCGCGTTTTAAGAAGCATTAGAGCTCTATTGCTACGATACCTAGACATCTGCAGACGCTATTTCCTAGCAAGGAAGTTCGCATTTACATTCATTTGAAGTGTAGACGAGGAATACATGACACATCGCAAATCATATTATATCTTACCATGAAACATAGAAATGAGATGCGATATCGCGTTTTAAGAATCATATGAACTCTATTGCTACGATACGTAGACATCTGCAAACGCTATTTCCTTGCAAGGAAGTGTCGCATTTACTTTCATTTGAATCGTAGACGAGGAATGCATAACACTTCGCAATGAATATTATATCTTATCATGAAACATAGATATGAGATGCAATATCTCGTTTTAAGAAGCACTTGAACTCTATTGCTTCGATACATTGACATCTGCAAACGCTATTTCCTTGCAAGGAAGTGTCGCATTTACATTCATTTGAAGTGTAGACGAGGAATACATGACACTTCGCTAATCATATTACATCTTACCATGAAACGTAGAAATGAGATGCGATATCGCGCTTTAAGAAGCATTAGAACTCTATTGCTATGATACCTAGACATCTGCAGACGCTATTTCCTAACAAGGAAGTGTCGCATTTACATTCATTTGAAGTGTAGACGGGGAATACATGACACTTCGCAAATCATATTATATCTTACCATGAAACATAGAAATGAGATGCGATATCGCGTTTTAAGAAGCATTAGAACTCTATTGCTACGATACCTAGACATCTGCAAACGCTATTTCCTTGCAAGGAAGTGTCGCATTTACATTCATTTGAAGTGTAGGCGAGGAATACATAACAGTTCGCAAATCATATTATATCTTACCATGAAACATAGAAATGAGATGCGATATCGCGTTTTAAGAATCATATGAACTCTATTGCTACGATACGTAGACATCTGCAAACGCTATTTCCTAACAAGGAAGTGTCGCATTTACATTCATTTGAAGTGTAGACGAGGAATACATGACACTTCGCAAATCATATTATATCTTACGATGAACATAGAAATGAGATGCGATATCGCGTTTTAAGAAGCATTAGAACACTATTGCTACGATACCTA
This sequence comes from Xylocopa sonorina, assembly GCF_050948175.1. NCBI lineage: Eukaryota > Metazoa > Arthropoda > Insecta > Hymenoptera > Apidae > Xylocopa > Xylocopa sonorina. The sequence continues at coordinate 175,067 of NW_027490402.1, read as the reverse complement.
GGCATCTGCAGACGCTATTTCCTAGCAAGGAAGTGTCGCATTTACATTCATTTGAAGTGTAGACGAAGAATACATGACACTTCGCAAATCATATTATATCTTACCATGAAACATAGAAATGAGATGCGATATCGCGTTTTAAGAAGCATTAGAGCTCTATTGCTACGATACCTAGACATCTGCAGACGCTATTTCCTAGCAAGGAAGTTCGCATTTACATTCATTTGAAGTGTGGACGAGGAATACATGACACATCGCAAATCATATTATATCTTACCATGAAACATAGAAATGAGATGCGATATCGCGTTTTAAGAATCATATGAACTCTATTGCTACGATACGTAGACATCTGCAAACGCTATTTCCTTGCAAGGAAGTGTCGCATTTACTTTCATTTGAATCGTAGACGAGGAATGCATAACACTTCGCAATGAATATTATATCTTATCATGAAACATAGATATGAGATGCAATATCTCGTTTTAAGCAGCATTTGAACTCTATTTCTTCGATACGTAGACATCTGCAAACGATATTTCCTTGCAAGGAAGTGTCGCATTTACATTCATTTGAAGTGTAGACGAAGAATACATGACACTTCGCAAATCATATTATATCTTACCATGAAACGTAGAAATGAGGTGCGATATCGCGTTTTAAGAAGCATTAGAACTCTATAGCTACGATACCTAGACATCTGCAGACGCTATTTCCTAGCACGGAAGTGTCGCATTTACATTCATTTGAAGTGTAGACGAGGAATACATGACACTTCGCAAATCATATTATATCTTACCATGAAACATAGAAATGAGATGCGATATCGCGTTTTAAGAATCATATGAACTCTATTGCTACGATACGTAGATATCTGCAGACGCTATTTCCTAGCAAGGAAGTGTCGCATTTACATTCATTTGAAGTGTAGACGAAGAATACATGACACTTCGCAAATCATATTATATCTTACCATGAAACGTAGAAATGAGGTGCGATATCGCGTTTTAAGAAGCATTAGAACTCTATTGCTACGATACCTAGACATCTGCAGACGCTATTTCCTGGCAAGGAAGTGTCGCATTTACATTCATTTGAAGTGTAGACGGGGAATACATGACACTTCGCAAATCATATTATATCTTACCATGAAACATAGAAATGAGATGCGATATCGCGTTTTAAGAAGCATTAGAACTCTATTGCTACGATACCTAGACATCTGCAGACGCTACTTCCTAGCAAGGAAGTGTCGCATTTACATTCATTTGAAGTGTAGACGAGGAATACATGACACTTCGCAAATCATATTACATCTTACCATGAAACGTAGAAATGAGATGCGATATCGCGCTTTAAGAAGCATTAGAACTCTATTGCTACGATACCTTGACATCTGCAGACGCTATTTCCTAACAAGGAAGTGTCGCATTTACATTCATTTGAAGTGTAGACGAGGAATACATGACACTTCGCAAATCATATTACATCTTACGATGAAACGTAGAAATGAGATGCGATATCGCGTTTTAAGAAGCATTAGAACTCTATTGCTACGATACCTAGACATCTGCAGACGCTATTTCCTGGCAAGGAAGTGTCGCATTTACATTCATTTGAAGTGTAGACGAGGAATACGTGACACTTCGCAAATCATATTATATCTTACCATGAAACATCGAAATGAGATGCGATATCGCGTTTTAACAATCATATGAACTCTATTGCTACGACACGTAGACATCTGCAAACGCTATTTCCTACCAAGGAAGTGTCGCATTTACATTCATTTGAAGTGTAGACGAGGAATACATGACACTTCGCAAATCATATTATATCTTACCATGAAACATAGAAATGAGATGCGATATCGCGTTTTAAGAAGCATTAGAACTCTATCGCTACGATACCTTGACATCTGCAGACGCTATTTCCTAACAAGGAAGTGTCGCATTTACATTCATTTGAAGTGTAGACGAGGAATACATGACACTTCGCAAATCATATTATATCTTACCATGAAACATAGAAATGAGATGCGATATCGCGTTTTAAGAAGAATTAGAACTCTATTGCTACGATACGTAGACATCTGCAAACGCTATTTCCTAACAAGGAAGTGTCGCATTTACATTCATTTGAAGTGTAGACGAGGAATACATGACACTTCGCAAATCATATTATATCTTACCATGAAACATAGAAATGAGATGCGATATCGCGTTTTAAGAAGAATTAGAACTCTATTGCTACGATACCTAGACATCTGCAGACGCTATTTCCTAACATGGAAGTGTCGCATTTACATTCATTTGAAGTGTAGACGAGGAATACATGACACTTCGCAAATCATATTATATCTTACCATGAAACATAGAAATGAGATGCGATATCGCGTTTTATGGAGCATTAGAACTCTATTGCTACGATACCTAGACATCTGCAGACGCTATTTCCTAGCAAGGAAGTGTCGCATTTACATTCATTTGAATCGTAGACGAGGAATGCATTACACTTCGCAATGAATATTATATCTTATCATGAAACATAGATATGAGTTGCAATATCTCGTTTTAAGAAGCACTTGAACTCTATTGCTTCGATACATTGACATCTGCAAACGCTATTTCCTAACAAGGAAGTGTCGCATTTACATTCATTTGAAGTGTAGACGAGGAATACATGACACTTCGCTAATCATATTACATCTTACCATGAAACGTAGAAATGAGATGCGATATCGCGCTTTAAGAAGCATTAGAACTCTATTGCTACGATACCTAGACATCTGCAGACGCTATTTCCTAACAAGGAAGTGTCGCATTTACATTCATTTGAAGTGTAGACGGGGAATACATGACGCTTCGCAAATTATATTATATCTTACCATGAAACATAGAAATGAGATGCGATATCGCGTTTTAAGAAGCATTAGAACTCTATTGCTACGATACCTAGACATCTGCAAACGCTATTTCCTTGCAAGGAAGTGTCGCATTTACATTCATTTGAAGTGTAGGCGAGGAATACATAACAGTTCGCAAATCATATTATATCGTACCATGAAACATAGAAATGAGATGCGATATCGCGTTTTAAGAAGCATTAGAACTCTATTGCTACGATACCTAGACATCTGCAGACGCTATTTCCTAGCAAGGAAGTGTCGCATTTACATTCATTTGAAGTGTAGACGAGGAATACATGACACTTCGCAAATCATATTACATCTTACCATGAAACGTAGAAATGAGATGCGATATCGCGCTTTAAGAAGCATTAGAACTCTATTGCTACGATACCTTGACATCTGCAGACGCTATTTCCTAACAAGGAAGTGTCGCATTTACATTCATTTGAAGTGTAGACGAGGAATACATGACACTTCGCAAATCATATTATATCTTACCATGAAACATCGAAATGAGATGCGATATCGCGTTTTAAGAATCATGTGAACTCTATTGCTACGACACGTAGACATCTGCAAACGCTATTTCCTTGCAAGGAAGTGTCGCATTTACTTTCATTTGAATCGTAGACGAGGAACGCATAACACTTCGCAATGAATATTATATCTTATCATGAAACATAGATATGAGATGCAGTATCTCGTTTTAAGCAGCATTTGAACTCTATTTCTTCGATACCTAGACATCTGCAGACGCTATTTCCTAGCAAGGAAGTGTCGCATTTACATTCGTTTGAAGTGTAGACGAGGAATACATGACACTTCGCAAATCATATTATATCTTACCATGAAACATAGAAATGAGATGCGTTATCGCGTTTTAAGAATCATATGAACTCTATTGCTACGATACGTAGACATCTGCAAACGCTATTTCCTAACAAGGAAGTGTCGCATTTACATTCATTTGAAGTGTAGACGAGGAATACATGACACTTCGCAAATCATATTATATCTTACCATGAACATAGAAATGAGATGCGATATCGCGTTTTAAGAAGCATTAGAACACTATTGCTACGATACCTAGGCATCTGCAGACGCTATTTCCTAGCAAGGAAGTGTCGCATTTACATTCATTTGAAGTGTAGACGAGGAATACATGACACTTCGCAAATCATATTACATCTTACCATGAAATGTAGAAATGAGATGCGATATCGCGCTTTAAGAAGCATTAGAACTCTATTGCTACGATACCTTGACATCTGCAGACGCTATTTCCTAACAAGGAAGTGTCGCATTTACATTCATTTGAAGTGTAGACGAGGAATACATGACACTTCGCAAATCATATTACATCTTACGATGAAACGTAGAAATGAGATGCGATATCGCGTTTTAAGAAGCATTAGAACTCTATTGCTACGATACCTAGACATCTGCAGACGCTATTTCCTGGCAAGGAAGTGTCGCATTTACATTCATTTGAAGTGTAGACGAGGAATACATGACACTTCGCAAATCATATTATATCTTACCATGAAACATCGAAATGAGATGCGATATCGCGTTTTAACAATCATATGAACTCTATTGCTACGACACGTAGACATCTGCAAACGCTATTTCCTACCAAGGAAGTGTCGCATTTACATTCATTTGAAGTGTAGACGAGGAATACATGACACTTCGCAAATCATATTATATCTTACCATGAAACATAGAAATGAGATGCGATATCGCGTTTTAAGAAGCATTAGAACTCTATCGCTACGATACCTTGACATCTGCAGACGCTATTTCCTAACAAGGAAGTGTCGCATTTACATTCATTTGAAGTGTAGACGAGGAATACATGACACTTCGCAAATCATATTATATCTTACCATGAAACATAGAAATGAGATGCGATATCGCGTTTTAAGAAGAATTAGAACTCTATTGCTACGATACGTAGACATCTGCAAACGCTATTTCCTAACAAGGAAGTGTCGCATTTACATTCATTTGAAGTGTAGACGAGGAATACATGACACTTCGCAAATCATATTATATCTTACCATGAAACATAGAAATGAGATGCGATATCGCGTTTTAAGAAGAATTAGAACTCTATTGCTACGATACCTAGACATCTGCAGACGCTATTTCCTAACATGGAAGTGTCGCATTTACATTCATTTGAAGTGTAGACGAGGAATACATGACACTTCGCAAATCATATTATATCTTACCATGAAACATAGAAATGAGATGCGATATCGCGTTTTATGGAGCATTAGAACTCTATTGCTACGATAGCTAGACATCTGCAGACGCTATTTCCTAGCAAGGAAGTGTCGCATTTACATTCATTTGAATCGTAGACGAGGAATGCATTACACTTCGCAATGAATATTATATCTCATCATGAAACATAGATATGAGTTGCAATATCTCGTTTTAAGAAGCACTTGAACTCTATTGCTTCGATACATTGACATCTGCAAACGCTATTTCCTAACAAGGAAGTGTCGCATTTACATTCATTTGAAGTGTAGACGAGGAATACATGACACTTCGCTAATCATATTACATCTTACCATGAAACGTAGAAATGAGATGCGATATCGCGCTTTAAGAAGCATTAGAACTCTATTGCTACGATACCTAGACATCTGCAGACGCTATTTCCTAACAAGGAAGTGTCGCATTTACATTCATTTGAAGTGTAGACGGGGAATACATGACACTTCGCAAATCATATTATATCTTACCATGAAACATAGAAATGAGATGCGATATCGCGTTTTAAGAAGCATTAGAACTCTATTGCTACGATACCTAGACATCTGCAAACGCTATTTCCTTGCAAGGAAGTGTCGCATTTACATTCATTTGAAGTGTAGGCGAGGAATACATAACAGTTCGCAAATCATATTATATCGTACCATGAAACATAGAAATGAGATGCGATATCGCGTTTTAAGAAGCATTTGAACTCTATTGCTACGATACCTAGACATCTGCAGACGCTATTTCCTAGCAAGGAAGTGTCGCATTTACATTCATTTGAAGTGTAGACGAGGAATACATGACACTTCGCAAATCATATTACATCTTACCATGAAACGTAGAAATGAGATGCGATATCGCGCTTTAAGAAGCATTAGAACTCTATTGCTACGATACCTTGACATCTGCAGACGCTATTTCCTAACAAGGAAGTGTCGCATTTACATTCATTTGAAGTGTAGACGAGGAATACATGACACTTCGCAAATCATATTATATCTTACCATGAAACATCGAAATGAGATGCGATATCGCGTTTTAAGAATCATGTGAACTCTATTGCTACGACACGTAGACATCTGCAAACGCTATTTCCTTGCAAGGAAGTGTCGCATTTACTTTCATTTGAATCGTAGACGAGGAACGCATAACACTTCGCAATGAATATTATATCTTATCATGAAACATAGATATGAGATGCAGTATCTCGTTTTAAGCAGCATTTGAACTCTATTTCTTCGATACCTAGACATCTGCAGACGCTATTTCCTAGCAAGGAAGTGTCGCATTTACATTCGTTTGAAGTGTAGACGAGGAATACATGACACTTCGCAAATCATATTATATCTTACCATGAAACATAGAAATGAGATGCGATATCGCGTTTTAAGAATCATATGAACTCTATTGCTACGATACGTAGACATCTGCAAACGCTATTTCCTAACAAGGAAGTGTCGCATTTACATTCATTTGAAGTGTAGACGAGGAATACATGACACTTCGCAAATCATATTATATCTTACCATGAACATAGAAATGAGATGCGATATCGCGTTTTAAGAAGCATTAGAACACTATTGCTACGATACCTAGGCATCTGCAGACGCTATTTCCTAGCAAGGAAGTGTCGCATTTACATTCATTTGAAGTGTAGACGAAGAATACATGACACTTCGCAAATCATATTATATCTTACCATGAAACATAGAAATGAGATGCGATATCGCGTTTTAAGAAGCATTAGAGCTCTATTGCTACGATACCTAGACATCTGCAGACGCTATTTCCTAGCAAGGAAGTGTCGCATTTACATTCATTTGAAGTGTAGACGAGGAATACATGACACTTCGCAAATCATATTATATCTTACCATGAAACATAGAAATGAGATGCGATATCGCGTTTTAAGAATCATATGAACTCTATTGCTACGATACGTAGATATCTGCAGACGCTATTTCCTAGCAAGGAAGTGTCGCATTTACATTCATTTGAAGTGTAGTCGAGGAATACATGACACTTCGCAAATCATATTATATCTTACCATGAAACATCGAAATGAGATGCGATATCGCTTTTTAAGAATCATATGAACTCTATTGCTACGACACGTAGACATCTACAAACGCTATTTCCTTGCAAGGAAGTGTCGCATTTACTTTCATTTGAATCGTAGACGAGGAATGCATAACACTTCGCAATGAATATTATATCTTATCATGAAACATAGATATGAGATGCAGTATCTCGTTTTAAGCAGCATTTGAACTCTATTTCTTCGATACCTAGACATCTGCAGACGCTATTTCCTAGCAAGGAAGTGTCGCATTTACATTCATTTGAAGTGTAGACGAGGAATACATGACACTTCGCAAATCATATTATATCTTACCATGAAACATAGAAATGAGATGCGATATCGCGTTTTAAGAAGCATTAGAACTCTATCGCTACGATACCTTGACATCTGCAGACGCTATTTCCTAACAAGGAAGTGTCGCATTTACATTCATTTGAAGTGTAGACGAGGAATACATGACACTTCGCAAATCATATTATATCTTACCATGAAACATAGAAATGAGATGCGATATCGCGTTTTAAGAAGAATTAGAACTCTATTGCTACGATACGTAGACATCTGCAAACGCTATTTCCTAACAAGGAAGTGTCGCATTTACATTCATTTGAAGTGTAGACGAGGAATACATGACACTTCGCAAATCATATTATATCTTACCATGAAACATAGAAATGAGATGCGATATCGCGTTTTAAGAAGAATTAGAACTCTATTGCTACGATACCTAGACATCTGCAGACGCTATTTCCTAACAAGGAAGTGTCGCATTTACATTCATTTGAAGTGTAGACGAGGAATACATGACACTTCGCAAATCATATTATATCTTACCATGAAACATAGAAATGAGATGCGATATCGCGTTTTATGGAGCATTAGAACTCTATTGCTACGATACCTAGACATCTGCAGACGCTATTTCCTAGCAAGGAAGTGTCGCATTTACATTCATTTGAATCGTAGACGAGGAATGCATTACACTTCGCAATGAATATTATATCTTATCATGAAACATAGATATGAGTTGCAATATCTCGTTTTAAGAAGCATTTGAACTCTATTTCTTCGATACGTAGACATCTGCAAACGATATTTCCTTGCAAGGAAGTGTCGCATTTACTTTCATTTGAATCGTAGACGAGGAATGCATAACACTTCGCAATGAATATTATATCTTATCATGAAACATAGATATGAGATGCAGTATCGCGTTTTAAGCAGCATTTGAACTCTATTTCTTCGAAACCTAGACATCTGCAGACGCTATTTCCTAGCAAGGAAGTGTCGCATTTACATTCATTTGAAGTGTAGACGAGGAATACATGACACTTCGCAAATCATATTATATCTTACCATGAAACATAGAAATGAGATGCGATATCGCGTTTTAAGAATCATATGAACTCTATTGCTACGATACGTAGACATCTGCAAACGCTATTTCCTAACAAGGAAGTGTCGCATTTACATTCATTTGAAGTGTAGACGAGGAATACATGACACTTCGCTAATCATATTACATCTTACCATGAAACGTAGAAATGAGATGCGATATCGCGCTTTAAGAAGCATTAGAAATCTATTGCTACGATACCTAGACATCTGCAGACGCTATTTCCTAACAAGGAAGTGTCGCATTTACATTCATTTGAAGTGTAGACGGGGAATACATGACACTTAGCAAATCATATTATATCTTACCATGAAACATAGAAATGAGATGCGATATCGCGTTTTATGGAGCATTAGAACTCTATTGCTACGATACCTAGACATCTGCAGACGCTATTTCCTAGCAAGGAAGTGTCGCATTTACATTCATTTGAAGTGTAGACGAGGAATACATGACACTTCGCTAATCATATTACATCTTACCATGAAACGTAGAAATGAGATGCGATATCGCGCTTTAAGAAGCATTAGAACTCTATTGCTACGATACCTAGACATCTGCAGACGCTATTTCCTAACAAGGAAGTGTCGCATTTACATTCATTTGAAGTGTAGACGGGGAATACATGACACTTCGCAAATCATATTATATCTTACCATGAAACATAGAAATGAGATGCGATATCGCGTTTTAAGAAGCATTAGAGCTCTATTGCTACGACACGTAGACATCTGCAAACGCTATTTCCTTGCAAGGAAGTGTCGCATTTACTTTCATTTGAATCGTAGACGAGGAATGCATAACACTTCGCAATGAATATTATATCTTATCATGAAACATAGATATGAGATGCAATATCTCGTTTTAAGCAGCATTTGAACTCTATTTCTTCGATACGTAGACATCTGCAAACGATATTTCCTTGCAAGGAAGTGTCGCATTTACATTCATTTGAAGTGTAGACGAAGAATACATGACACTTCGCAAATCATATTATATCTTACCATGAAACGTAGAAATGAGGTGCGATATCGCGTTTTAAGAAGCATTAGAACTCTATTGCTACGATAGCTAGACATCTGCAGACGCTATTTCCTAACAAGGAAGTGTCGCATTTACATTCATTTGAAGTGTAGACGAGGAATACATGACACTTCGCAAATCATATTATATTTTACCATGAAACCTAGAAATGAGATGCGGTATCGCGTTTTAAGAAGCATTAGAACTCTATAGCTACGATACCTAGACATCTGCAGACGCTATTTCCTAGCAAGGAAGTGTCGCATTTACATTCATTTGAAGTGTAGACGAGGAATACATGACACTTCGCAAATCATATTATATCTTACCATGAAACATAGAAATGAGATGCGATATCGCGTTTTAAGAATCATATGAACTCTATTGCTACGATACGTAGATATCTGCAGACGCTATTTCCTAGCAAGGAAGTGTCGCATTTACATTCATTTGAAGTGTAGACGAAGAATACATGACACTTCGCAAATCATATTATATCTTACCATGAAACGTAGAAATGAGGTGCGATATCGCGTTTTAAGAAGCATTAGAACTCTATTGCTACGATACCTAGACATCTGCAGACGCTATTTCCTAACAAGGAAGTGTCGCATTTACATTCATTTGAAGTGTAGACGAGGAATACATGACACTTCGCAAATCATATTATATTTTACCATGAAACATAGAAATGAGATGCGATATCGCGTTTTAAGAGGCATTAGAACTCTATAGCTACGATACCTAGACATCTGCAGACGCTATTTCCTAGCAAGGAAGTGTCGCATTTACATTCATTTGAAGTGTAGACGAGGAATACATGACACTTCGCAAATCATATTATATCTTACCATGAAACATAGAAATGAGATGCGATATCGCGTTTTAAGAATCATATGAACTCTATTGCTACGATACGTAGATATCTGCAGACGCTATTTCCTAGCAAGGAAGTGTCGCATTTACATTCATTTGAAGTGTAGTCGAGGAATACATGACACTTCGCAAATCATATCATATCTTACCATGAAACATAGAAATGAGATGCGATATCGCGTTTTAAGAAGAATTAGAACTCTATTGCTACGATACCTAGACATCTGCAGACGCTATTTCCTAGCAAGGAAGTGTCGCATTTACATTCATTTGAATCGTAGACGAGGAATGCATAACACTTCGCAATGAATATTATATCTTATCATGAAACATAGATATGAGTTGCAATATCGCGCTTTAAGAAGCATTAGAACTCTATTGCTACGATACCTAGACATCTGCAGACGCTATTTCCTAACAAGGAAGTGTCGCATTTACATTCATTTGAAGTGTAGACGGGGAATACATGACACTTTGCAAATCATATTATATCTTACCATGAAACATAGAAATGAGATGCGATATCGCGTTTTAAGAATCATAAGAACTCTATTGCTACGATACGTACACATCTGCAAACGCTATTTCCTTGCAAGGAAGTGTCGCATTTACATTCATTTTAAGTGTAGACGAGGAATACATGACACTTCGCAAATCATATTATATCTTACCATGAAACATAGAAATGAGATGCGATATCGCGTTTTAAGAAGCATTAGATCTCTATTGCTACGATACCTGGACATCTGCAGACGCTATTTCCTAGCAAGGAAGTGTCGCATTTACATTCATTTGAAGTGTAGACGAGGAATACATGACACTTCGCAAATCATATTATATCTTACCATGAAACATAGAAATGAGATGCGCTTTCGCGTTTTAAGAAGCATTAGAAATCTATTGCTACGATACGTAGACATCTGCAAACGCTATTTCCTAGCAAGGAAGTGTCGCATTTACATTCATTTGAAGTGTAGACGAGGAATACATGACACTTCGCAAATCATATTATATCTTACCATGAAACATAGAAATGAGATGCGATATCGCGTTTTAAGAATCATAAGAACTCTATTGCTACGATACGTACACATCTGCAAACGCTATTTCCTTGCAAGGAAGTGTCGCATTTACATTCATTTCAAGTGTAGACGAGGAATACATGACACTTCGCAAATCATATTATATCTTACCATGAAACATAGAAATGAGATGCGATATCGCGTTTTAAGAAGCATTAGATCTCTATTGCTACGATACCTGGACATCTGCAGACGCTATTTCCTAGCAAGGAAGTGTCGCATTTACATTCATTTGAAGTGTAGACGAGGAATACATGACACTTCGCAAATCATATTATATCTTACCATGAAACATAGAAATGAGATGCGCTTTCGCGTTTTAAGAAGCATTAGAATTCTATTGCTACGATACGTAGACATCTGCAAACGCTATTTCCTAGCAAGGAAGTGTCGCATTTACATTCATTTGAAGTGTAGACGAGGAATACACGACACTTCGCAAATCATATTATATCTTACCATGAAACATAGAAATGAGATGCGATATCGCGTTTTAAGAATCATAAGAACTCTATTGCTACGATACGTACACATCTGCAAACGCTATTTCCTTGCAAGGAAGTGCCGCATTTACATTCATTTTAAGTGTAGACGAGGAATACATGACACTTCGCAAATCATATTATATCTTACCATGAAACATAGAAATGAGATGCGATATCGCGTTTTAAGAAGCATTAGAACTCTATTGCTACGATACCTAGACATCTGCAGACGCTATTTCCTAGCAAGGAAGTGTCGCATTTACATTCATTTGAATCGTAAACGAGGAATGCATAACACTTCGCAATGAATATTATATCTTATCATGAAACATAGATATGAGTTGCAATATCTCATTTTAAGAAGCATTTGAACTCTATTTCTTCGATACCTAGACATCTGCAGACGCTATTTCCTAGCAAGGAAGTGTCGCATTTACATTCATTTGAAGTGTAGACGAGGAATACATGACACTTCGCAAATCATATTATATCTTACCATGAAACATCGAAATGAGATGCGATATCGCGTTTTAAGAATCATATGAACTCTATTGCTACGACACGTAGACATCTGCAAACGCTATTTCCTACCAAGGAAGTGTCGCATTTACATTCATTTGAAGTGTAGACGAGGAATACATGACACTTCGCAAATCATATGGTATCTTACCATGAAACATAGAAATGAGATGCGATATCGCGTTTTAAGAAGCATTAGAACTCTATTGCTACGATACCTTGACATCTGCAGACGCTATTTCCTAACAAGGAAGTGTCGCATTTACATTCATTTGAAGTGTAGACGAGGAATACATGACACTTCGCAAATCATATTATATCTTACCATGAAACATAGTAATGAGATGCGATATCGCGTTTTAAGAAGCATTTTAACTCTATTGCTTCGATACGTACACATCTGCAAACGCAATTTCCTTGCAAGGAAGTGTCGCATTTACATTCATTTTAAGTGTAGACGAGGAATACATGACACTTCGCAAATCATATTATATCTTACCATGAAACATAGAAATGAGATGCGATATCGCGTTTTAAGAATCATATGAACTCTATTGCTACGACACGTAGACATCTGCAAACGCTATTTCCTACCAAGGAAGTGTCGCATTTACATTCATTTGAAGTGTAGACGAGGAATACATGACACTTCGCAAATCATATTATATCTTACCATGAAACATAGAAATGAGATGCGATATCGCGTTTTAAGAAGCATTAGAACTCTATTGCTACGATACCTTGACATCTGCAGACGCTATTTCCTAACAAGGAAGTGTCGCATTTACATTCATTTGAAGTGTAGACGAGGAATACATGACACTTCGCAAATCATATTATATCTTACCATGAAACATAGTAATGAGATGCGATATCGCGTTTTAAGAAGCATTTTAACTCTATTGCTTCGATACGTACACATCTGCAAACGCAATTTCCTTGCAAGGAAATGTCGCATTTACATTCATTTGAATCGTAGACGAGGAATGCATAACACTTCGCAATGAATATTATATCTTATCATGAAACATAGATATGAGTTGCAATATCTCGTTTTAAGAAGCATTTGAACTCTATTTCTTCGATACGTAGACATCTGCAAACGATATTTCCTTGCAAGGAAGTGTCACATTTACATTCATTTGAAGTGTAGACGAGAAATACATAACACTTCGCAAATCATATTACATCTTACCATGAAACATCGAAATGAGATGCGATATCGCGTTTTAAGAATCATATGAACTCTATTGCTACGACACGTAGACATCTGCAGACGCTATTTCCTAGCAAGGAAGTGTCGCATTTACATTCATTTGAATCGTAGACGAGGAATACATGACACTTCGCAAATCATATTATATCTTACCATGAAACATAGAAATGAGATGCGATATCGCGTTTTAAGAATCATATGAACTCTATTGCTACGATACGTAGACATCTGCAAACGCTATTTCCTTGCAAGGAAGTGTCGCATTTACTTTCATTTGTATCGTAGACGAGGAATGCATAACACTTCGCAATGAATATTATATCTTATCATGAAACATAGATATGAGATGCAGTATCTCGTTTTAAGCAGCATTTGAACTCTATTTCTTCGATACCTAGACATCTGCAGACGCTATTTCCTAGCAAGGAAGTGTCGCATTTACATTCATTTGAAGTGTAGACGAGGAATACATGACACTTCGCAAATCATATTATATCTTACCATGAAACATCGAAATGAGATGCGATATCGCGTCTTAAGAATCATATGAACTCTATTGCTACGACACGTAGACATCTGCAGACGCTATTTCCTAGCAAGGAAGTGTCGCATTTACATTCATTTGAATCGTAGACGAGGAATACATGACACTTCGCAAATCATATTATATCTTACCATGAAACATAGAAATGAGATGCGATATCGCGTTTTAAGAATCATATGAACTCTATTGCTACGATACGTAGACATCTGCAAACGCTATTTCCTAACAAGGAAGTGTCGCATTTACATTCATTTGAAGTGTAGACGAGGAATACATGACACTTCGCTAATCATATTACATCTTACCATGAAACGTAGAAATGAGATGCGATATCGCGCTTTAAGAAGCATTAGAACTCTACTGCTACGATACCTAGACATCTGCAGACGCTATTTCCTAACAAGGAAGTGTCGCATTTACATTCATTTGAAGTGTAGACGGGGAATACATGACACTTCGCAAATCATATTATATCTTACCATGAAACATAGAAATGAGATGCGATATCGCGTTTTAAGAAGCATTAGAACTCTATTGCTACGATACCTAGACATCTGCAAACGCTATTTCCTTGCAAGGAAGTGTCGCATTTACATTCATTTGAAGTGTAGGCGAGGAATACATAACAGTTCGCAAATCATATTATATCTTACCATGAAACATAGAAATGAGATGCGATATCGCGTTTTAAGAAGCATTAGAACTCTATTGCTACGATACCTAGACATCTGCAGACGCTATTTCCTAGCAAGGAAGTGTCGCATTTACATTCATTTGAATCGTAGACGAGGAATGCATAATACTTCGCAATGAATATTATATCTTATCATGAAACATAGATATGAGTTGCAATATCTCGTTTTAAGAAGCACTTAAACTCTATTGCTTCGATACGTAGACATCTGCAAACGATATTTCCTTGCAAGGAAGTGTCACATTTACAGTCATTTGAAGTGTAGACGAGAAATACATGACACTTCGCAAATCATATTATATCTTACCATGAAACATAGAAATGAGATGCGATATCGCGTTTTAAGAATCATAAGAACTCTATTGCTACGATACGTACACATCTGCAAACGCTATTTCCTTGCAAGGAAGTGTCGCATTTACATTCATTTTAAGTGTAGACGAGGAATTCATGACACTTCGCAAATCATATTATATCTTACCATGAAACATAGAAATGAGATGCGATATCGCGTTTTAAGAAGCATTAGATCTCTATTGCTACGATACCTGGACATCAGCAGACGCTATTTCCTAGCAAGGAAGTGTCGCATTTACATTCATTTGAAGTGTAGACGAGGAATACATGACACTTCGCAAATCATATTATATCTTACCATGAAACATAGAAATGAGATGCGCTTTCGCGTTTTAAGAAGCATTAGAAATCTATTGCTACGATACGTAGACATCTGCAAACGCTATTTCCTAGCAAGGAAGTGTCGCATTTACATTCATTTGAAGTGTAGACGAGGAATACATGACACTTCGCAAATCATATTATATCTTACCATGAAACATAGAAATGAGATGCGATATCGCGTTTTAAGAATCATAAGAACTCTATTGCTACGATACGTACACATCTGCAAACGCTATTTCCTTGCAAGGAAGTGTCGCATTTACATTCATTTTAAGTGTAGACGAGGAATACATGACACTTCGCAAATCATATTATATCTTACCATGAAACATAGAAATGAGATGCGATATCGCGTTTTAAGAAGCATTAGAACTCTATTGCTACGATACCTAGACATCTGCAGACGCTATTTCCTAGCAAGGAAGTGTCGCATTTACATTCATTTGAATCGTAGACGAGGAGTGCATAACACTTCGCAATGAATATTATATCTTATCATGAAACATAGATATGAGTTGCAATATCTCATTTTAAGAAGCATTTGAACTCTATTTCTTCGATACCTAGACATCTGCAGACGCTATTTCCTAGCAAGGAAGTGTCGCATTTACATTCATTTGAAGTGTAGACGAGGAATACATGACACTTCGCAAATCATATTATATCTTACCATGAAACATCGAAATGAGATGCGATATCGCGTTTTAAGAATCATATGAACTCTATTGCTACGACACGTAGACATCTGCAAACGCTATTTCCTACCAAGGAAGTGTCGCATTTACATTCATTTGAAGTGTAGACGAGGAATACATGACACTTCGCAAATCATATTATATCTTACCATGAAACATAGAAATGAGATGCGATATCGCGTTTTAAGAAGCATTAGAACTCTATTGCTACGATACCTTGACATCTGCAGACGCTATTTCCTAACAAGGAAGTGTCGCATTTACATTCATTTGAAGTGTAGACGAGGAATACATGACACTTCGCAAATCATATTATATCTTACCATGAAACATAGTAATGAGATGCGATATCGCGTTTTAGAAGCATTTTAACTCTATTGCATCGATACGTACACATCTGCAAACGCAATTTCCTTGCAAGGAAGTGTCGCATTTACATTCATTTGAAGTGTAGACGAGGAATACATGACACTTCGCAAATCATATTATATCTTACCATGAAACATAGAAATGAGATGCGATATCGCGTTTTAAGAATCATATGAACTCTATTGCTACGATACGTAGACATCTGCAAACGCTATTTCCTAACAAGGATGTGTCGCATTTACATTCATTTGAAGTGTAGACGAGGAATACATGACACTTCGCTAATCATATTACATCTTACCATGAAACGTAGAAATGAGATGCGATATCGCGCTTTAAGAAGCATTAGAACTCTATTGCTACGATACCTAGACATCTGCAGACGCTATTTCCTAACAAGGAAGTGTCGCATTTACATTCATTTGAAGTGTAGACGGGGAATACATGACACTTCGCAAATCATATTATATCCTACCATGAAACATAGAAATGAGATGCGATATCGCGTTTTAAGAAGCATTAGAACTCTATTGCTACGATACCTAGACATCTGCAAACGCTATTTCCTTGCAAGGAAGTGTCGCATTTACATTCATTTGAAGTGTAGGCGAGGAATACATAACAGTTCGCAAATCATATTATATCTTACCATGAAACATAGAAATGAGATGCGATATCGCGTTTTAAGAAGCATTAGAACTCTATTGCTACGATACCTAGACATCTGCAGACGCTATTTCCTAGCAAGGAAGTGTCGCATTTACATTCATTTGAAGTGTAGACGAGGAATACATGACACTTCGCAAATCATATTACATCTTACCATGAAACGCAGAAATGAGATGCGATATCGCGCTTTAAGAAGCATTAGAACTCTATTGCTACGATACCTTGACATCTGCAGACGCTATTTCCTAACAAGGAAGTGTCGCATTTACATTCATTTGAAGTGTAGACGAGGAATACATGACACTTCGCAAATCATATTATATCTTACCATGAAACATCGAAATGAGATGCGATATCGCGTTTTAAGAATCATGTGAACTCTATTGCTACGACACGTAGACATCTGCAAACGCTATTTCCTTGCAAGGAAGTGTCGCATTTACTTTCATTTGAATCGTAGACGAGGAATGCATAACACTTCGCAATGAATATTATATCTTATCATGAAACATAGATATGAGATGCAGTATCTCGTTTTAAGCAGCATTTGAACTCTATTTCTTCGATACCTAGACATCTGCAGACGCTATTTCCTAGCAAGGAAGTGTCGCATTTACATTCATTTGAAGTGTAGACGAGGAATACATGACACTTCGCAAATCATATTATATCTTACCATGAAACATAGAAATGAGATGCGATATCGCGTTTTAAGAATCATATGAACTCTATTGCTACGATACGTAGACATCTGCAAACGCTATTTCCTAACAAGGAAGTGTCGCATTTACATTCATTTGAAGTGCAGACGAGGAATACATGACACTTCGCAAATCATATTATATCTTACCATGAAACATAGAAATGAGATGCGATATCGCGTTTTAAGAAGCATTAGAACACTATTGCTACGATACCTAGGCATCTGCAGACGCTATTTCCTAGCAAGTAAGTGTCGCATTTACATTCATTTGAAGTGTAGACGAAGAATACATGACACTTCGCAAATCATATTATATCTTACCATGAAACATAGAAATGAGATGCGATATCGCGTTTTAAGAAGCATTAGAACTCTATTGCTACGATACCTTGACATCTGCAGACGCTATTTCCTAGCAAGGAAGTGTCGCATTTACATTCATTTGAATCGTAGACGAGGAATGCATAACACTTCGCAATGAATATTATATCTTATCATGAAACGTAGATATGAGTTGCAATATCTCGTTTTAAGAAGCATTTGAACTCTATTGCTTCGATACGTAGACATCTGCAAACGATATTTCCTTGCAAGGAAGTGTCACATTTACATTCAATTGAAGTGTAGACGAGAAATACATAACACTTCGCAAATCATATTACATCTTACCATGAAACGTAGAAATGAGGTGCGATATCGCGTTTTAAGAAGCATTAGAACTCTATTGCTACGATACCTAGACATCTGCAGACGCTATTTCCTAACAAGGAAGTGTCGCATTTACATTCATTTGAAGTGTAGACGAGGAATACATGACACTTCGCAAATCATATTATATTTTACCATGAAACATAGAAATGAGATGCGATATCGCGTTTTAAGAAGCATTAGAACTCTATAGCTACGATACCTAGACATCTGCAGACGCTATTTCCTAGCAAGGAAGTGTCGCATTTACATTCATTTGAAGTGTAGACGAGGAATACATGACACTTCGCAAATCATATTATATCTTACCATGAAACATAGAAATGAGATGCGATATCGCAGTTTAAGAAGCATTAGATCTCTATTGCTACGATACCTGGACATCTGCAGACGCTATTTCCTAGCAAGGAAGTGTCGCATTTACATTCATTTGAAGTGTAGACGAGGAATACATGACACTTCGCAAATCATATTATATCTTACCATGAAACATAGAAATGAGATGCGCTTTCGCGTTTTAAGAAGCATTAGAAATCTATTGCTACGATACGTAGACATCTGCAAACGCTATTTCCTAGCAAGGAAGTGTCGCATTTACATTCATTTGAAGTGTAGACGAGGAATACATGACACTTCGCAAATCATATTATATCTTACCATGAAACATAGAAATGAGATGCGATATCGCGTTTTAAGAATCATAAGAACTCTATTGCTACGATACGTACACATCTGCAAACGCTATTTCCTTGCAAGGAAGTGTCGCATTTACATTCATTTTAAGTGTAGACGAGGAATACATGACACTTCGCAAATCATATTATATCTTACCATGAAACATAGAAATGAGATGCGATATCGCGTTTTAAGAAGCATTAGAACTCTATTGCTACGATACCTAGACATCTGCAGACGCTATTTCCTAGCAAGGAAGTGTCGCATTTACATTCATTTGAATCGTAGACGAGGTATGCATAACACTTCGCAATGAATATTATATCTTATCATGAAACATAGATATGAGTTGCAATATCTCATTTTAAGAAGCATTTGAACTCTATTTCTTCGATACCTAGACATCTGCAGACGCTATTTCCTAGCAAGGAAGTGTCGCATTTACATTCATTTGAAGTGTAGACGAGGAATACATGACACTTCGCAAATCATATTATATCTTACCATGAAACATCGAAATGAGATGCGATATCGCGTTTTAAGAATCATATGAACTCTATTGCTACGACACGTAGACATCTGCAAACGCTATTTCCTACCAAGGAAGTGTCGCATTTACATTCATTTGAAGTGTAGACGAGGAATACATGACACTTCGCAAATCATATTATATCTTACCATGAAACATAGAAATGAGATGCGATATCGCGTTTTAAGAAGCATTAGAACTCTATTGCTACGATACCTTGACATCTGCAGACGCTATTTCCTAACAAGGAAGTGTCGCATTTACATTCATTTGAAGTGTAGACGAGGAATACATGACACTTCGCAAATCATATTATATCTTACCATGAAACATAGTAATGAGATGCGATATCGCGTTTTAAGAAGCATTTTAACTCTATTGCTTCGATACGTACACATCTGCAAACGCAATTTCCTTGCAAGGAAGTGTCGCATTTACATTCATTTGAATCGTAGACGAGGAATGCATAACACTTCGCAATGAATATTATATCTTATCATGAAACATAGATATGAGTTGCAATATCTCGTTTTAAGAAGCATTTGAACTCTATTTCTTCGATACGTAGACATCTGCAAACGATATTTCCTTGCAAGGAAGTGTCACATTTACATTCATTTGAAGTGTAGACGAGAAATACATAACACTTCGCAAATCATATTACATCTTACCATGAAACATCGAAATGAGATGCGATATCGCGTTTTAAGAATCATATGAACTCTATTGCTACGACACGTAGACATCTACAAACGCTATTTCCTTGCAAGGAAGTGTCGCATTTACTTTCATTTGTATCGTAGACGAGGAATGCATAACACTTCGCAATGAATATTATATCTTATCATGAAACATAGATATGAGATGCAGTATCTCGTTTTAAGCAGCATTTGAACTCTATTTCTTCGATACCTAGACATCTGCAGACGCTATTTCCTAGCAAGGAAGTGTCGCATTTACATTCATTTGAAGTGTAGACGAGGAATACATGACACTTCGCAAATCATATTATATCTTACCATGAAACATAGAAATGAGATGCGATATCGCGTTTTAAGAAGCATTAGAACTCTATTGCTACGATACCTAGACATCTGCAGACGCTATTTCCTAGCAAGGAAGTGTCGCATTTACATTCATTTGAATCGTAGACGAGGAGTGCATAACACTTCGCAATGAATATTATATCTTATCATGAAACATAGATATGAGTTGCAATATCTCATTTTAAGAAGCATTTGAACTCTATTTCTTCGATACCTAGACATCTGCAGACGCTATTTCCTAGCAAGGAAGTGTCGCATTTACATTCATTTGAAGTGTAGACGAGGAATACATGACACTTCGCAAATCATATTATATCTTACCATGAAACATCGAAATGAGATGCGATATCGCGTTTTAAGAATCATATGAACTCTATTGCTACGACACGTAGACATCTGCAAACGCTATTTCCTACCAAGGAAGTGTCGCATTTACATTCATTTGAAGTGTAGACGAGGAATACATGACACTTCGCAAATCATATTATATCTTACCATGAAACATAGAAATGAGATGCGATATCGCGTTTTAAGAATCATATGAACTCTATTGCTACGATACGTAGACATCTGCAAACGCTATTTCCTAACAAGGAAGTGTCGCATTTACATTCATTTGAAGTGTAGACGAGGAATACATGACACTTCGCTAATCATATTACATCTTACCATGAAACGTAGAAATGAGATGCGATATCGCGCTTTAAGAAGCATTAGAACTCTATTGCTACGATACCTAGACATCTGCAGACGCTATTTCCTAACAAGGAAGTGTCGCATTTACATTCATTTGAAGTGTAGACGGGGAATACATGACACTTCGCAAATCATATTATATCTTACCATGAAACATAGAAATGAGATGCGATATCGCGTTTTAAGAAGCATTAGAACTCTATTGCTACGATACCTAGACATCTGCAAACGCTATTTCCTTGCAAGGAAGTGTCGCATTTACATTCATTTGAAGTGTAGGCGAGGAATACATAACAGTTTGCAAATCATATTATATCTTACCATGAAACATAGAAATGAGATGCGATATCGCGTTCTAAGAAGCATTAGAACTCTATTGCTACGATACCTAGACATCTGCAGACGCTATTTCCTAGCAAGGAAGTGTCGCATTTACATTCATTTGAAGTGTAGACGAGGAATACATGTGTCACGTCCGGGACCGGGAGAATTTTCCGGAGTCGACCGTACGAAACGAAATATAAAACACAGGGCCGATCACTCGATTGTGATGGGTACCGTGGTTTCCTTTTATGGGACGCGAGCGGTAATTTTACCCTTTTCGATGCGGTAAAGTGAAATTTACTTACCTTTCGTCGATTAACACCTTAATATCCCCTTTCCAGGTACCGCTGTCGTCGAGGGTCACCGGCTGGGACAGTGGACGCGTAAGATGGGCGTTGAGGGAGCGTCAATGGAGTGAGGGTCCAGCGACGTCGACCGGACTCGGATGCTGGCGTCGGAGATTTCGGTGGTGCTGCAGGAGGCTGGATGCGGACAGCAGTAACAGCAATCACGGAATGGTAGGCTGGGCACGCCTGGGATCCGTTGTACTCCCGCACAAGTTGTCGCAAGAAATTCTTTCTACCGGCGCGGCGCGTCTTCTTGGTAGCGGTGCGACACATACGAGATCTTCTTCTCCTAACTAGATTCGAGTCGGATAAGCGGCGGTCCGCTCTATCGTCGTCGGTCCAGGAGGGCGAAGAATGATCGTCCACTCGGGAGATCTTCCACTTGTATTCGGCACAGATAAGCGGCGGTCCGCTCTATCTAATGCAGAGGTTCAAGTGTCTGTATCTCCGCAAAGTAGCGCTGTGTATGGTTGTACGCGAGAACCGGAGGGTGTATAAAATGAATAAGGACTCGAATGTAGAAATAAAATAAAGATATATTCTTGATTAATCCTAGCTATACACTTACTTCCCTATCTAGATTTAGAGTAACTTAATGAACTAGAAATAGAACTTAGATTTAGAAATAGAATAGGAACTTGAATACGATTTGAACTAGAAGTCGAGGTTTGAGAGAGGTCCGAAGACGGGCGATGCCCGGGATGAAGTCGGAAGAGAACCGGAGCCGGGCGATGCCCGAGACGAAGTGACGATCCACTCGCGTGCACGAGACCTCCTCGGTTCTCGTGGCGCGCGAGTAGCTGAGCCCTTCGAGTGGGGCGGACGGTAGGAGTAGGGCGGACGGCCCTTGCGGTGGGGCGCGGCTCGTGTTACGCGTGAGCCGCGCGCGTCAAGTGCGCGCGCGAGCGCATCGTTTCTTAGAGAATATTGATTATAAATATATCTTAAAATTATGTGTGAGTGTTGTTCGTGTTACATCGAATAGTGTCGTGTGTACTTAGATCTAGAATTAATATGTATAGTTATATATATTAGAAAAAATGAAGTATGGCTGAGTTACGGTAGGCGATTCGGTGAGTCGTTGTTGCGTAGGTGGATCGTGGGTGTTGTGATTTGCGCGGTAGCGCAAATGGTTGATCCATCTCCGGGGCGCGATTTGCGGGTCGGCTGCCTTGGCTCGGCGAAAGGGGTGTTTACCCGTGCGCTTGGTCGTGGACGGCTGCAGGTAATTCGTCCCTGCTCTCTGTGGGAGGTGTCGGAGGGTGGACGGCGATACGCCGGACGTCACACCTCCCCCCCTCGGAAAGGAATCTTGGCGGGGCCAAGATCTCCTGACTGGCTGATACCTGTCGGGGCGGGCCTCGAAGTTTACTGCGCTGCCGGTTGGCTGCCGTGGTACCGCTGAGTCCCTGCTTTTATTGGTGTACCGGGCTCGTTCTGCCTCTATGGAGTGGCCTCTTTTGTTGTGGATTGCACCTTCGTTTCTCATTGGGTCGGAACTAGCACTATCACTGTCTTTGTCAGTTGTACTGATACGATTAGCACTAATTCTCGCACCTGTCTCGCTCTCACTCGTTTCATTTTCAGTCTTTTTCTTTTCGAATTCATTCATGCGTTTACACAGTTTCAATTTGTTCGCGTGGACAATTTTTGTTTTCCCTTTGATTGACAATTTGACATTATTATTGCTTAGAACTTCGAGAATCCGGTATGGGCCCACGTATTGTGATTGGAACTTGTGTTTGAGTGGTTCTCTTAATAGGAACACCCATTGTCCTGTCTCGAATTTCTGTACATTTTGTTTTTTATCATAATAATGCTTCGCTCGCTGTTTTGCACGGTCCAGATTTTCTTTCGCTATTTTCTGAGAATTAGAAATTTTCTGATTGAGTTCGATTAAATAATCCGAGTATGTCTCGTTTTCCGACAGATCTTGGAACGGTGTTTCCGAAGGCGTTCTGGCGATACGCCCGAAAACTAACTCGTGGGGTGTGTACAAAGTGCCTTCGTGAACGCTGGTGTTATATGAAAACATGGCGTATGGGAGCCATCTTTCCCAATCGCCACTGGTGCTGATGAAATGTTTAAGATATTCAGCGAGCACGTGGTGGGATCTTTCCACCGAACCGTTTGTCTGAGGGTGGAATGCAGTTGATTTATATTGTTTAATTCGAAATTTGATTGCTATTGCTTTTATAAGGCTGTTTATGAAGTTTGTGCCTTGGTCGGTTAAAATCCCTTTTGGGCATCCGAACTTGCATATAAATTGGGTAATCAAGGCATCTGCAATATCGACCGCAGATGTCTGTTTGAGTGGAATTGCGACGGAGTATTTTGTTAATAGATCTTGTATTGTTAGGATATTTGTAAAACCTTCGGGAGTGGTTGGAAGCGGACCCATGACGTCCATCGATATTTTATCGAAGGCGCATCCTGGAGTATCCGTTAAGGTTAAAGGTTGTTTGGTTTTGACTCGGACTAGTTTTTCGGATTGGCAGCTCTTGCATTTACTTATATACTCTTGAATTTGGGCCTTCATGTTTGGCCAATAATAACGTTCTCTGACGCGCGAGTATGTTTTGTTTACGCCTTTATGTCCGCCAACCGGTGTATCGTGATTTGTTTTTATGATACTCTCTCTATGTTGTTCGGGTGGAATGAGTATCAAGCCTTGGCAAACGGTAATTTGAAGTGGGGTTTCGTAAAATAAATCTTGTAATATTTTCTGAATTCGCGACCATGAAATTGAATCTAAGTACGTTTGAGCTATGCTTATTGAAGTTAGTTGTAATTCTGAAACGACATCGAAGAGAGAACGTAGGGCTTCTACTACTAAATCGAAATCGATTGCGCGTTTTTCGTGTTCTACGACTGGCAATTGGATTTGGTAAAAATTATCGACTTGGACTACTTTGGCTTTTGTGAGGTTGATTCCCGTTTTATGTGAAAAGAATTTTCCCGCTTCATCAATTTGTTTAGCTCCTGCGTCGTAAGGCTGTCCGGACTTGGTAATGAAGAGAACAACGTTATCACGTCTCATGGCGATATTGTCGCGTGTGAATTTAAACAATGGTTCGTATCTCGTGTGTTCCGTCGGTAAGTTATCCGAGGTGGGTTGATCCGTAGCGGGTGAAGGTGGAGGAGGCGGAGGAGGCAGAGACATTGTGGATTCTTGTTGTTTTCGAGATTTTGGAGGAATATCAAATATGTCTTCGTCGGAAGAGGATGGTTGAATCAAGGGACAGACTTTCGCTGGATTTCGCGATAATGCATCTGCGTTTAAATTCGTTTTACCCGATTTGTATACAATTTCATAATCGTACTCCGCGAGTTTTAATCTCCACCTGACGAGACGGCTGGATAGGTCCTTAACGGAGTTCATCCACACCAGTGGACGATGGTCTGTTACCAGCTTGAATTGATTGCCATAGACGTATGGCCTGAATTGATGAACTGCGTAAATGATAGCGAGACACTCCTTTTCTATCGTCGAATAATTTCTCTCGGCTGAATTTAAGAGTCTAGACGTATACGCTATCGGTAAATCGCGACCTATTTGCCCTTGGCTCAGTACGGCGCCTATCGCATCCGTTGATGCATCTGTGGTGATAACAAATGGGAGTTTGAAATTAGGATATTGAAGAATTGGCGCCTCGCATAGCGCATCTCGGAGTTTTACAAAAGCGTTTTGTTGTTCGTTACGCCAGACGAACGGTGCGTCTTTCTTCAATAGATTAGTTAGTGGTTTCCCCGTGTTTGAAAAATTTGGGATGAAGCGTCTATAGTATCCCGCTAAGCCTAGAAATTGTTTGATCTGTTTTTGGTTATTCGGACGTGGAAAATTCTGGACTGCGCTTATTTTACCCGGATCGGGTTTCACACCATTCTCGCTTATGATGTGTCCCAAGTAGCTTACTTCTCGCCGGAGGAACTCGCACTTATCGGGCTGCAGGGATAGGTTAGCCTCTCTGAGTTTATTTACGAGTTTCGAGTACTTCGCAGCGTGCTCTTGGAGAGAGCTGGCATACACAACAATATCGTCGAGATATACGAACAATTCGTTTCCCTGTAGGCCTGAGAGCGCGCTGTCCATAAGACGTTGAAAGGTTGCCGGTGCGTTTTTCAAACCGAATGGCATTCGAGTGAATTCGTAATGACCGTTGGGTGTTGAAAATGCTGTTTTGTGCGCGTCAGTGGGTTCCATGGGAATCTGGTGGAAGCCACTGGCCAGATCGAACGTGCTAAAATATTTTGCACTCCCGAGTTGATCTAATATCTCGGTTATGCATGGCAATGGGTACGCGTCCGCGATCGACTTTTCATTCAGTGCGCGGTAATCTATAACTACCCTCCATCTCTTTTTTCCCTGGGAATCCGCCTTTTTGGGGACGACCCAAAGAGGAGAATTATAAGGGGATTTTGAATCTTTAATAATGCCGTTATGTAGAAGGGACTCTATTTGCTTTCGAATTTCCTCCTTGTGAGCGGGTGGGAATCGGTATTGCTTTACATTAATCGGTTTTTCGTCAACCGTAGGAATTTTGTGCGACGCTGCCGTGGTGTGGCCTAACCTATCTCCCTCGATATAAAACAAATCTTGACTCTTATCTATTAATTCTATGACGTGGTTTCTCTCTTCTATATTTAAGTGTTCGAGTCGAAGTGATTCTATTATTTTCTGGAGTCGAGATTTCGTCGAGTTATTTTCCACGGCTGATTTCGTTACTTGCGCGTATGTTCGTTTGTTTTCCGCTGAAGGAGGGAATCCGTGCTCAAGACGCGGCGTTGAATTAGAATTAGAAAGATTCGAATTACCCTTCTGGGTTTTGCCGGACCGTTCGGCAGAAATAGAAATAGAATTTGAACGAATATTTGTCGTTCGTGAGAACATTGGAAACAGCGTGTTATTCTTTTCCGTTGGGTTATCCGATATTTTCAACGGTTCGAGTTCGATCGGAGATAAAGCGAATTCGACTGTCTGGTCGGTGGAGTTTGTAATTCTCGCGATCGCCTTATCTCCGTTTACTTTGACTAATGCGTCACCGAAATAAACACCCGGCGCGATGTCGATTCGGGGAATTATTCCCTCGGAAATGTGAGTATTTATTATACGGACTTTAATACCGACATTTGCGCGTGGTGGAATGGAGAATTTATCCTTTTTGAAAAAATTTTTCGCGGTTTTCCGCGGCTCTTTTTGCGATTTCGTAACAGATTTTGGATTTGGAATTGGTACTGGCGGCTTTTCGACTGTCGGTTTCGGTATTTCGCGATTTCTCGGAATGATTTGTCCTGAATTAGGATTTTGTATTATTTCCGTGGAAATTATATCGCGACAAAACGGTATAGTCGTTCCGTGCTACCTGACTTGTTTCTTAATGAAGGAAATTTCTGCGTCGGCGCAGAAACCTGACCCTAGGATACCGTCTGGTTTTAGTGGAAAATCGTTGTTAACAACGTTAAACGGTACTACGCGGCCGAATAAGACGATATTTACGGAACCTATCGTATTGGTTTGCCCGTTGGTTACACCGGTAATAACTAATATTTCGGACCGGTCTACACGTGCGGAAGGAGCTAGTGCCGATTTTTTTGTAATGTTAATTTCCGCGCCCGTGTCTATCATAAATTCCGTGTCTTTTAATAAGGCGGCTGAACGTAGAATTACGCTGGGAGTATTAGTTTTTCCAGTCAGTTTTATTGAGGCTCTGGGTTGTCTATTATAGATTGTGGGTCGTTTATCGCGAGAGTCTTTATATTCCGGGCGGCCTCGCGACCTGTCTCGCGGCGCGGCTGGAGGCCGTATTCGTTTCCCGATTGCCGAAGATTATTGTTGAATTGCCTTTTGCGGCACTCTTCGATGGTATGGCCCGGATTTTTGCAGTATCTGCAGTATCTGTCCTGTGACGTTAAAGGACGCGGATTTTCGTAGGATGTCCTATTCGTGGGGACTTCGCGTGGAATAATCGGACGAGGCGCGTTCGAGATTTGTCGCGGCATGGATCTGGAACGACAGTCTCTAGCGTAGTGACCAATATTGTTGCAAACCGAACAAATTACTTCGTTGCGAATAATTTTTGGCTCAGCGCGGGGTCGAGACGATGTTAAACGTTCACAATCTAGAATATGACGCTTATAGAGTTCTCGAGCGCGCGCGAACGCGTCTTGCGGAGACTGTACCTGCGACAACGGAATTTGCAATCTAATTTCGGGGATCAATCCGTCTATAAAACAACGAAGCGTCAGCTCATCCACGTTGGAGGCTGATTGCGAAACGTATGGGGAAAGTCTCTCGCAATCAATTATCGCTGACCGAAGGTCTTTAACTCTACTAACGTAATCAAGGATATGTTCTCCGGGCTTCATAAAGATGTTCGTTAGTTCACCTCTATAGTGATCGGCGGATCGAATAGCTCCGAATGAATTCCTAAGTATGTCTGTCAGCTCAAGAATGGAATTGCATGGCTCATCCTCTACGGCTAAATATGCGCGACCTTTCAATTTACTTTTTACGAGACGCGTAAATGTGCGCTCGCATCCGTTCGGGATCAAGTCGTACGCGCGCTTACATGCACGCGTAAATTGCAACACGCGTATATTTTGGCCATCGTACTGCGGAACGGATTCTAGTGCCTGTTTTAAAGATAGCTCGTCGTGGGAATTCGGATTATCCGTGTACGCGCTTCGCGGTGGCGTTGAATTAAGACCGGGAAATTCGAGAGATGCTGTATCGGTCCTAGTAAGATTTTGAGAACGTCGGAGCGCTTCCAGTTCGCGACGCATCTGATCTAACTGTTGAAGCAACGCGATAGTGTTATCAGCGGCCCGATTACTTTCTGCTGTATCGGTAGTTCGCGGAAGAGGCTCGGCAAGTGCGTCTTGGAAGTCTATTGTTCGAGCTGCGTGGTGCTCTTTGTCGGTTTCACTAGTCGCGGCGGTGCCTCAAGGCGGCTGGTGACGGGTCTTTACCGGCGTTCGCGTCGCCATAGTTGGTCGCGTTCCCGATCGAGCGGAATTTCTGACGGAAATCGCGAGGCTTATCCCACCGCTGTCACCAAATTCGTGTCACGTCCGGGACCGGGAGAATTTTCCGGAGTCGACCGTACGAAACGAAATATAAAACACAGGGCCGATCACTCGATTGTGATGGGTACCGTGGTTTCCTTTTATGGGACGCGAGCGGTAATTTTACCCTTTTCGATGCGGTAAAGTGAAATTTACTTACCTTTCGTCGATTAACACCTTAATATCCCCTTTCCAGGTACCGCTGTCGTCGAGGGTCACCGGCTGGGACAGTGGACGCGTAAGATGGGCGTTGAGGGAGCGTCAATGGAGTGAGGGTCCAGCGACGTTGACCGGACTCGGATGCTGGCGTCGGAGATGTCGGTGGTGCTGCAGGAGGCTGGATGCGGACAGCAGTAACAGCAATCACGGAATGGTAGGCTGGGCACGCCTGGGATCCGTTATATTCCCGCACAAGTTGTCGCAAGAAATTCTTTCTACCGGCGCGGCGCGTCTTCTTGGTAGCGGTGCGACACATACGAGATCTTCTCCTCCTAACTAGATTCGAGTCGGATAAGCGGCGGTCCGCTCTATCGTCGTCGGTCCAGGAGGGCGAAGAATGATCGTCCACTCGGAAGATCTTCCACTTGTATTCGGCACAGATAAGCGGCGGTCCGCTCTATCTAATGCAGAGGTTCAAGTATCTGTATCTCCGCAAAGTAGCGCTGTGTATGGTTGTACGTGAGAACCGGAGGGTGTCGCGTAGATATAAAATGAATAAGGACTCGAATGTAGAAATAAAATAAAGATATATTCTTGATTAATCCTAGCTATACACTTACTTCCCTATCTAGATTTAGAGTAACTTAATGAACTAGAAATAGAACTTAGATTTAGAAATAGAATAGGAACTTGAATACGATTTGAGTTAGAATTCGAGGTTTGAGAGAGGTCTGAAGTCGGATGATGCCCGGGATGAAGTCGGAAGAGAACCGGAGCCGGGCGATGCCCGGGACGAAGTGACGATCCACTCGCGTGCACGAGACCTCCTCGGTTCTCGTGGCGCGCGAGTCGCTGAGCCCTTCGAGTGGGGCGGACGGTAGGAGTAGGGCGGACGGCCCTTGCGGTGGGGCGCGGCTCGCGTTACGCGTGAGTCGCGCGCGTCGAGTGCGCGCGCGAGCGCATCGCTTCTTAGAGAATATTGATTATAAATATATCTTAAAATTATGTGTGAATGTTGTTCGTGTTACATCCAATAGTGTCGTGTGTACTTAGATCT
The DNA here is from genome assembly GCF_050948175.1 of Xylocopa sonorina. Lineage (NCBI taxonomy): Eukaryota > Metazoa > Arthropoda > Insecta > Hymenoptera > Apidae > Xylocopa > Xylocopa sonorina. The sequence continues at coordinate 144,238 of NW_027490402.1, read as the reverse complement.
AGACTTAATATGTATAATTATATATGTTGGAGAAAATGAAGTATGGCTGAGTTACGGTGGGCGATTCGGTGAGTCGTTGTTGCGAAGGTGGATCGTGGGTGCTGTGATTTGCGCGGTAGCGCAAATGATTGGTCCATCTCCGGGGCGTGATTTGCGGGTCAGCTGCCTTAGCTCGGCGAAAGGGGTGTTTACCCGTGCGCTTGGCCGTGGACGGGTGCAGGTAATTCGTCCCTGCTCTCTGTGGGAGGTGTCGGAGGGTGGACGGCGATACGCCGGACGTCACACTAGCAAGGAAGTGTCGCATTTACATTCATTTGAAGTGTAGACGAGGAATACATGACACTTCGCAAATCATATTATGTCATACCATGAAACATAGAAATGAGATGCGCTTTCGCGTTTTAAGAAGCATAAGAAATCTATTGCTACGATACGTAGACATCTGCAAACGATATTTCCTTGCAAGGAAGTGTCACATTTACATTCATTTGAAGTGTAGACGAGAAATACATAACACTTCGCAAATCATATTACATCTTACCATGAAACGTAGAAATGAGATGCGATATCGCGTTTTAAGAAGCATTAGAACTTTATTGCTACGATACCTAGACATCTGCAGACGCTATTTCCTAACAAGGAAGTGTCGCATTTACATTCATTTGAAGTGTAGACGAGGAATACATGACACTTCGCAAATCATATTATATCTTACCATGAAACATAGAAATGAGATGCGATATCGCGTTTTAAGAATCATATGAACTCTATTGCTACGATTCGTAGACATCTGCAAACGCTATTTCCTAACAAGGAAGTGTCGCATTTACATTCATTTGAAGTGTAGACGAGGAATACATGACACTTCGCAAATCATATTACATCTTACCATGAAACGTAGAAATGAGATGCGATATCGCGCTTTAAGAAGCATTAGAACTCTATTGCTACGATACCTTGACATCTGCAGACGCTATTTCCTAACAAGGATGTGTCGCATTTACATTCATTTGAAGTGTAGACGAGGAATACATGACACTTCGCAAATCATATTATATCTTACCATGAAACGTAGAAATGAGATGCGATATCGCGCTTTAAGAAGCATTAGAACTCTATTGCTACGATACCTAGACATCTGCAGACGCCATTTCCTAACAAGGAAGTGTCGCATTTACATTCATTTGAAGTGTAGACGAGGAATACATGACACTTCGCAAATCATATTATATCTTACCATGAAACATAGAAATGAGATGCGATATCGCGTTTTAAGAGGAATTAGAACTCTATTGCTACGATACCTAGACATCTGCAGACGCTATTTCCTAGCAAGGAAGTGTCGCATTTACATTCATTTGAAGTGTAGACGAGGAATACATGACACTTCGCAAATCATATTATATCTTACCATGAAACATAGAAATGAGATGCGCTTTCGCGTTTTAAGAAGCATTAGAAATCTATTGCTACGATACGTAGACATCTGCAAACGATATTTCCTTGCAAGGAAGTGTCACATTTACATTCATTTGAACTGTAGACGAGAAATACATAACACTTCGCAAATCATATTACATCTTACCATGAAACGTAGAAATGAGATGCGATATCGCGTTTTAGGAAGCATTAGAACTCTATTGCTACGATACCTAGACATCTGCAGACGCTATTTCCTAACAAGGAAGTGTCGCATTTACATTCATTTGAAGTGTAGACGAGGAATACATGACACTTCGCAAATCATATTATATCTTAGCATGAAACATAGAAATGAGATGCGATATCGCGTTTTAAGAAGAACTAGAACTCTATTGCTACGATACGTAGACATCTGCAAACGCTATTTCCTAACAAGGAAGTGTCGCATTTACATTCATTTGAAGTGTAGACGAGGAATACATGACACTTCGCAAATCATATTATATCTTACCATGAAACATAGAAATGTGATGCAGTATCTCGTTTTAAGCAGCATTTGAACTCTATTTCTTCGATACGTAGACATCTGCAAACGATATTTCCTTGCAAGGATGTGTCGCATTTACATTCATTTGAAGTGTAGACGAGGAATACATTACACTTCGCAAATCATATTATATCTTACCATGAAACATAGAAATGAGATGCGATATCGCGTTTTAAGAATCATATGAACTCTATTGCTACGATTCGTAGACATCTGCAAACGCTATTTCCTAACAAGGAAGTGTCGCATTTACATTCATTTGAAGTGTAGACGAGGAATACATGACACTTCGCAAATCATATTACATCTTACCATGAAACGTAGAAATGAGATGCGATATCGCGCTTTAAGAAGCATTAGAACTCTATTGCTACGATACCTAGACATCTGCAGACGCTATTTCCTAGCAAGGAAGTGTCGCAGTTACATTCATTTGAAGTGTAGACGAGGAATACATGACACTTCGCAAATCATATTATATCTTACCATGAAACATAGAAATGAGATGCGCTTTCGCGTTTTAAGAAGCATTAGAAATCTATTGCTACGATACGTAGACATCTGCAAACGCTATTTCCTAGCAAGGAAGTGTCGCATTTACATTCATTTCAAGTGTAGACGAGGAATACATGACACTTCGCAAATCATATTATATCTTACCATGAAACATAGAAATGAGATGCGTTATCACGTTTTTAGAATCATAAGAACTCTATTGCTACGATACGTACACATCTGAAAACGCTATTTCCTTGCAAGGAAGTGTCGCATTTACATTCATTTGAAGTATAGACGAGGAATACATGACACTTCGCAAATCATATTATATCTTACCATGAAACATAGTAATGAGATGCGATATCGCGTTTTAAGAAGCATTAGAAATCTATTGCTACGATACGTAGACATCTGCAAACGCAATTTCCTTGCAAGGAAGTGTCGCATTTACATTCATTTGAATCGTAGACGAGGAATGCATAACACTTCGCAATGAATATTATATCTTACCATGAAACATAGAAATGAGATGCGATATCGCGTTTTAAGAAGCATTAGAACTCTATTGCTACGATAGGTGGACATCTGCAAACGCTATTTCCTACCAAGGAAGTGTCGCATTTACATTCATTTGAAGTGTAGACGAGGAATACATAACACTTCGCAAATCATATTATATCTTACCATGAAACATAGAAATGAGATGCGATATCGCGTTTTAAGAAGCATTAGAACTCTATTGCTACGATACCTTGACATCTGCAGACGCTATTTCCTAATAAGGAAGTGTCGCATTTACATTCATTTGAAGTGTAGACGAGGAATACATGACACTTCGCAAATCATATTATATCTTACCATGAAACGTAGAAATGAGATGCGATATCGCGCTTTAAGAAGCATTAGAACTCTATTGCTACGATACCTAGACATCTGCAGACGCTATTTCCTAACAAGGAAGTGTCGCATTTACATTCATTTGAAGTGTAGACGAGGAATACATGACACTTCGCAAATCATATTATATCTTACCATGAAACATAGAAATGAGATGCGATATCGCGTTTTAAGAAGAATTAGAACTCTATTGCTACGATACCTAGACATCTGCAGACGCTATTTCCTAATAAGGAAGTGTCGCATTTACATTCATTTGAAGTGTAGACGAGGAATACATGACACTTCGCAAATCATATTATATCTTACCATGAAACATAGAAATGAGATGCGCTTTCGCGTTTTAAGAAGCATTAGAAATCTATTGCTACGATACGTAGAGATCTGCAAACGATATTTCCTTGCAAGGAAGTGTCACATTTACATTCATTTGAAGTGTAGACGAGAAATACATAACACTTCGCAAATCATATTACATCTTACCATGAATCGTAGAAATGAGATGCGATATCGCGTTTTAGGAAGCATTAGAACTCTATTGCTACGATACCTAGACATCTGCAGACGCTATTTCCTAACAAGGAAGTGTCGCATTTACATTCATTTGAAGTGTAGACGAGGAATACATGACACTTCGCAAATCATATTATATCTTACCATGAAACATAGAAATGAGATGCGCTTTCGCGTTTTAAGAAGCATTAGAAATCTATTGCTACGATACGTAGACATCTGCAAACGCTATTTCCTAGCAAGGAAGTGTCGCATTTACATTCATTTGAAGTGTAGACGAGGAATACATGACACTTCGCAAATCATATTATATCTTACCATGAAACATAGTAATAAGATGCGATATCGCGTTTTAAGAAGCATTTTAACTCTATTGCTTCGATACGTACACATCTGCAAACGCAATTTCCTTGCAAGGAAGTGTCGCATTTACATTCATTTGAATCGTAGACGAGGAATGCATAACACTTCGCAATGAATATTATATCTTATCATGAAACATAGATATGAGATGCAGTATCTCGTTTTAAGCAGCATTTGAACTCTATTTCTTCGATACGTAGACATCTGCAAACGATATTTCCTTGCAAGGATGTGTCGCATTTACATTCATTTGAAGTGTAGACGAGGAATACATTACACTTCGCAAATCATATTATATCTTACCATGAAACATAGAAATGAGATGCGCTTTCGCGTTTTAAGAAGCATTAGAAATCTATTGCTACGATACGTAGACATCTGCAAACGATATTTCCTTGCAAGGAAGTGTCACATTTACATTCATTTGAACTGTAGACGAGAAATACGTAGCACTTCGCAAATCATATTACATCATACCATGAAACGTAGAAATGAGATGCGCTTTCGCGTTATAAGAAGCATTAGAAATCTATTGCTACGATACGTAGACATCTGCAAACGCTATTTCCTAGCAAGGAAGTGTCGCATTTACATTCATTTGAAGTGTAGACGAGGAATACATGACACTTCGCAAATCATATTATATCTTACCATCAAACATTGAAATGAGATGCGTTATCACGTTTTTAGAATCATAAGAACTCTATTGCTACGATACGTACACATCTGTAAACGCTATTTCCTTGCAAGGAAGTGTCGCATTTACATTCATTTGAAGTGTAGACGAGGAATACATGACACTTCGCAAATGTATTATATCTTACCATGAAACATCGAAATGAGATGCGATATCGCGTTTTAAGAATCATATGAACTCTATTGCTACGACACGTAGACATCTGCAAACGCTATTTCCTTGCAAGGAAGTGTCGCATTTACTTTCATTTGAATCGTAGACGAGGAATGCATAACACTTCGCAATGTATATTATATCTTATCATGAAACATAGATATGAGATGCAGTATCTCGTTTTAAGCGGCATTTGAACTCTATTTCTTCGATACCTAGACATCTGCAGATGCTATTTCCTAGCAAGGAAGTGTCGCATTTACATTCATTTGAAACGTAGACGAGGAATACATGACACTTCGCAAATCATATTATATCTTACCATGAAACATCGAAATGAGATGCGATATCGCGTTTTAAGAATCATATGAACTCTATTGCTACGACACGTAGACATCTGCAAACGCTATTTCCTACCAAGGAAGTGTCGCATTTACATTCATTTGAAGTGTAGACGAGGAATACATGACACTTCGCAAATCATATTATATCTTACCATGAAACATAGAAATGAGATGCGATATCGCGTTTTAAGAAGCATTAGAACTCTATTGCTACGATACCTTGACATCTGCAGACGCTATTTCCTAACAAGGAAGTGTCACATTTACATTCATTTGTAGTGTAGACGAGGAATACATGACACTTCGCAAATCATATTATATCTTACCATGAAACATAGAAATGAGATGCGCTTTCGCGTTTTAAGAAGCATTAGAAATCTATTGCTACGATACGTAGACATCTGCAAACGATATTTCCTTGCAAGGAAGTGTCACATTTACATTCATTTGAAGTGTAGACGAGAAATACATAACACTTCGCAAATTATATAATATCTTACCATGAAACATAGAAATCAGATGCGATATCGCGTTTTAAGAAGCATTAGAAATCTATTGCTACGATACGTAGACATCTGCAAACGCTATTTCCTAACAAGGAAGTATCGCATTTACATTCATTTGAAGTGTACACGAGGAATACATGGCACTTCGCAAATCATATTATATCTTACCATGAAACATAGAAATGAGATGCGATATCGCGCTTTAAGAAGCATTAGAACTCTATTGCTACGATACCTAGACATCTGCAGACGCTATTTCCTAACAAGGAAGTGTCGCATTTACATTCATTTGAAGTGTAGACGAGGAATACATGACACTTCGCAAATCATATTATATCTTAGCATGAAACATAGAAATGAGATGCGATATCGCGTTTTAAGAAGAACTAGAACTCTATTGCTACGATACGTAGACATCTGCAAACGCTATTTCCTAACAAGGAAGTGTCGCATTTACATTCATTTGAAGTGTAGACGAGGAATACATGACACTTCGCAAATCATATTATATCTTACCATGAAACATAGAAATGAGATGCGATATCGCGTTTTAAGAAGAATTAGAACTCTATTGCTACGATACCTAGACATCTGCAGACGCTATTTCCTAGCAAGGAAGTGTCACATTTACATTCATTTGGAGTGTAGACGAGAAATACGTAGCACTTCGCAAATCATATTACATCTTACCATGAAACGTAGAAATGAGATGCGATATCGCGTTTTAAGAAGCATTAGAACTCTATTGCTACGATACCTAGACATCTGCAGACGCTATTTCCTAACAAGGAAGTATCGCATTTACATTCATTTGAAGTGTACACGAGGAATACATGGCACTTCGCAAATCATATTATATCTTACCATGAAACATAGAAATGAGATGCGATATCGCGCTTTAAGAAGCATTAGAACTCTATTGCTACGATACCTAGACATCTGCAGACGCTATTTCCTAACAAGGAAGTGTCGCATTTACATTCATTTGAAGTGTAGACGAGGAATACATGACACTTCGCAAATCATATTATATCTTACCATGAAACATAGAAATGAGTTGCAATATCTCGTTTTAAGAAGCATTTGAACTCTATTGCTTCGATACGTAGACATCTGCAAACGATATTTCCTTGCAAGGAAGTGTCACATTTACATTCATTTGAAGTGTAGACAAGAAATACATAACACTTCGCAAATCATATTACATCTTACCATGAAACGTAGAAATGAGATGCGATATCGCGTTTTAAGAAGCATTAGAACTCTATTGCTACGATACCTTGACATCTGCAGACGCTATTTCCTAATAAGGAAGTGTCGCATTTACATTCATTTGAAGTGTAGACGAGGAATACATGACACTTCGCAAATCATATTATATCTTACCATGAAACGTAGAAATGAGATGCGATATCGCGCTTTAAGAAGCATTAGAACTCTATTGCTACGATACCTAGACATCTGCAGACGCTATTTCCTAACAAGGAAGTATCGCATTTACATTCATTTGAAGTGTACACGAGGAATATATGGCACTTCGCAAATCATATTATATCTTACCATGAAACATAGAAATGAGTTGCGATATCGCGTTTTAGAAGCATTGGAACCCTATTGCTACGATACCTAGACATCTGCAGACGCTATTTCCTAGCAAGGAAGTGTCGCAGTTACATTCATTTGAAGTGTAGACGAGGAATACATGACACTTCGCAAATCATATTATATCTTACCATGAAACATAGAAATGAGATGCGCTTTCGCGTTTTAAGAAGCATTAGATATCTATTGCTACGATACGTAGACATCTGCAAACGCTATTTCCTAGCAAGGAAGTGTCGCATTTACATTCATTTGAAGTGTAGACGAGGAATACATTACACTTCGCAAATCATATTATATCTTACCATGAAACATAGAAATGAGATGCGCTTTCGCGTTTAAAGAAGCATTAGAAATCTATTGCTACGATACGTAGACATCTGCAAACGATATTTCCTTGCAAGGAAGTGTCACATTTACATTCATTTGAACTGTAGACGAGAAATACGTAGCACTTCGCAAATCATATTACATCATACCATGAAACGTAGAAATGAGATGCGCTTTCGCGTTTTAAGAAGTATTAGAAATCTATTGCTACGATACGTAGACATCTGCAAACGCTATTTCCTAGCAAGGAAGTGTCGCATTTACATTCATTTGAAGTGTAGACGAGGAATACATGACACTTCGCAAATCATATTATATCTTACCATCAAACATTGAAATGAGATGCGTTATCACGTTTTTAGAATCATAAGAACTCTATTGCTACGATACGTACACATCCGTAAACGCTATTTCCTTGCAAGGAAGTGTCGCATTTACATTCATTTGAAGTGTAGACGAGGAATACATGACACTTCGCAAATCATATTATATCTTACCATGAAACATAGAAATGAGATGCGCTTTCGCGTTTTAAGAAGCATTAGAAATCTATTGCTACGATACGTAGACATCTGCAAACGATATTTCCTTGCAAGGAAGTGTCACATTTACATTCATTTGAAGTGTAGACGAGAAATACATAACACTTCGCAAATTATATAATATCTTACCATGAAACATAGAAATCAGATGCGATATCGCGTTTTAAGAAGCATTAGAAATCTATTGCTACGATACGTAGACATCTGCAAACGCTATTTCCTAACAAGGAAGTATCGCATTTACATTCATTTGAAGTGTACACGAGGAATACATGGCACTTCGCAAATCATATTATATCTTACCATGAAACATAGAAATGAGATGCGATATCGCGCTTTAAGAAGCATTAGAACTCTATTGCTACGATACCTAGACATCTGCAGACGCTATTTCCTAACAAGGAAGTGTCGCATTTACATTCATTTGAAGTGTAGACGAGGAATACATGACACTTCGCAAATCATATTATATCTTAGCATGAAACATAGAAATGAGATGCGATATCGCGTTTTAAGAAGAACTAGAACTCTATTGCTACGATACGTAGACATCTGCAAACGCTATTTCCTAACAAGGAAGTGTCGCATTTACATTCATTTGAAGTGTAGACGAGGAATACATGACACTTCGCAAATCATATTATATCTTACCATGAAACATAGAAATGAGATGCGATATCGCGTTTTAAGAAGAATTAGAACTCTATTGCTACGATACCTAGACATCTGCAGACGCTATTTCCTAGCAAGGAAGTGTCACATTTACATTCATTTGGAGTGTAGACGAGAAATACGTAGCACTTCGCAAATCATATTACATCTTACCATGAAACGTAGAAATGAGATGCGATATCGCGTTTTAAGAAGCATTAGAACTCTATTGCTACGATACCTAGACATCTGCAGACGCTATTTCCTAACAAGGAAGTATCGCATTTACATTCATTTGAAGTGTACACGAGGAATACATGGCACTTCGCAAATCATATTATATCTTACCATGAAACATAGAAATGAGATGCGATATCGCGCTTTAAGAAGCATTAGAACTCTATTGCTACGATACCTAGACATCTGCAGACGCTATTTCCTAACAAGGAAGTGTCGCATTTACATTCATTTGAAGTGTAGACGAGGAATACATGACACTTCGCAAATCATATTATATCTTACCATGAAACATAGAAATGAGTTGCAATATCTCGTTTTAAGAAGCATTTGAACTCTATTGCTTCGATACGTAGACATCTGCAAACGATATTTCCTTGCAAGGAAGTGTCACATTTACATTCATTTGAAGTGTAGACAAGAAATACATAACACTTCGCAAATCATATTACATCTTACCATGAAACGTAGAAATGAGATGCGATATCGCGTTTTAAGAAGCATTAGAACTCTATTGCTACGATACCTTGACATCTGCAGACGCTATTTCCTAATAAGGAAGTGTCGCATTTACATTCATTTGAAGTGTAGACGAGGAATACATGACACTTCGCAAATCATATTATATCTTACCATGAAACGTAGAAATGAGATGCGATATCGCGCTTTAAGAAGCATTAGAACTCTATTGCTACGATACCTAGACATCTGCAGACGCTATTTCCTAACAAGGAAGTATCGCATTTACATTCATTTGAAGTGTACACGAGGAATATATGGCACTTCGCAAATCATATTATATCTTACCATGAAACATAGAAATGAGTTGCGATATCGCGTTTTAGAAGCATTGGAACCCTATTGCTACGATACCTAGACATCTGCAGACGCTATTTCCTAGCAAGGAAGTGTCGCAGTTACATTCATTTGAAGTGTAGACGAGGAATACATGACACTTCGCAAATCATATTATATCTTACCATGAAACATAGAAATGAGATGCGCTTTCGCGTTTTAAGAAGCATTAGATATCTATTGCTACGATACGTAGACATCTGCAAACGCTATTTCCTAGCAAGGAAGTGTCGCATTTACATTCATTTGAAGTGTAGACGAGGAATACATTACACTTCGCAAATCATATTATATCTTACCATGAAACATAGAAATGAGATGCGCTTTCGCGTTTAAAGAAGCATTAGAAATCTATTGCTACGATACGTAGACATCTGCAAACGATATTTCCTTGCAAGGAAGTGTCACATTTACATTCATTTGAACTGTAGACGAGAAATACGTAGCACTTCGCAAATCATATTACATCATACCATGAAACGTAGAAATGAGATGCGCTTTCGCGTTTTAAGAAGTATTAGAAATCTATTGCTACGATACGTAGACATCTGCAAACGCTATTTCCTAGCAAGGAAGTGTCGCATTTACATTCATTTGAAGTGTAGACGAGGAATACATGACACTTCGCAAATCATATTATATCTTACCATCAAACATTGAAATGAGATGCGTTATCACGTTTTTAGAATCATAAGAACTCTATTGCTACGATACGTACACATCCGTAAACGCTATTTCCTTGCAAGGAAGTGTCGCATTTACATTCATTTGAAGTGTAGACGAGGAATACATGACACTTCGCAAATCATATTATATCTTACCATGAAACATCGAAATGAGATGCGATATCGCGTTTTAAGAATCATATGAACTCTATTGCTACGACACGTAGACATCTGCAAACGCTATTTCCTTGCAAGGAAGTGTCGCATTTACTTTCATTTGAATCGTAGACGAGGAATGCATAACACTTCGCAATGTATATTATATCTTATCATGAAACATAGATATGAGATGCAGTATCTCGTTTTAAGCGGCATTTGAACTCTATTTCTTCGATACGTAGACATCTGCAAACGATATTTCCTTGCAAGGAAGTGTCACATTTACATTCATTTGAAGTGTAGACGAGAAATACATAACACTTCGCAAATCATATTACATCTTACCACTAAACGCAGAAATGAGATGCGATATCGCGTTTTAAGAAGCATTAGAACTCTATTGCTACGATACCTTGACATCTGCAGACGCTATTTCCTAGCAAGGAAGTGTCGCATTTACATTCATTTGAATCGTAGACGAGGAATGCATAACACTTCGCAGTGAATATTATATCTTATCATGAAACATAGACATGAGTTGCAATATCTCGTTTTAAGAAGCATTTGAACTCTATTGCTTCGATACGTAGACATCTGCAAACGATATTTCCTTGCAAGGAAGTGTCACATTTACATTCATTTGAAGTGTAGACAAGAAATACATAACACTTCGCAAATCATATTACATCTTACCATGAAACGTAGAAATGAGATGCGATATCGCGTTTCAAGAAGCATTAGAACTCTATTGCTACGATACCTTGACATCTGCAGACGCTATTTCCTAATAAGGAAGTGTCGCATTTACATTCATTTGAAGTGTAGACGAGGAATACATGACACTTCGCAAATCATATTATATCTTACCATGAAACGTAGAAATGAGATGCGATATCGCGCTTTAAGAAGCATTAGAACTCTATTGCTACGATACCTAGACATCTGCAGACGCTATTTCCTAACAAGGAAGTGTCGCATTTACATTCATTTGAAGTGTAGACGAGGAATACATGACACTTCGCAAATCATATTATATCTTACCATGAAACATAGAAATGAGATGCGATATCGCGTTTTAAGAAGAATTAGAACTCTATTGCTACGATACCTAGACATCTGCAGACGCTATTTCCTAGCAAGGAAGTGTCGCATTTACATTCATTTGAAGTGTAGACGAGGAATACATGACACTTCGCAAATCATATTATATCTTACCATGAAACATAGAAACGAGATGCGCTTTCGCGTTTTAAGAAGCATTAGAAATCTATTGCTACGATACGTAGAGATCTGCAAACGATATTTCCTTGCAAGGAAGTGTCACATTTACATTCATTTGAAGTGTAGACGAGGAATACATGACACTTCGCAAATCATATTATATCTTACCATGAAACATAGAAATGAGATGCGATATCGCGTTTTAAGAAGAATTAGAACTCTATTGCTACGATACCTAGACATCTGCAGACGCTAATTCCTAGCAAGGAAGTGTCACATTTACATTCATTTGGAGTGTAGACGAGAAATACGTAGCACTTCGCAAATCATATTACATCTTACCATGAAACGTAGAAATGAGATGCGATATCGCGTTTTAAGAAGCATTAGAACTCTATTGCTACGATACCTAGACATCTGCAGTCGCTATTTCCTAACAAGGAAGTATCGCATTTACATTCATTTGAAGTGTACACGAGGAATACATGGCACTTCGCAAATCATATTATATCTTACCATGAAACATAGAAATGAGTTGCGATATCGCGTTTTAGAAGCATTGGAACTCTATTGCTACGATACCTAGACATCTGCAGACGTTATTTCCTAGCAAGGAAGTGTCGCAGTTACATTCATTTGAAGTGTAGACGAGGAATACATGACACTTCGCAAATCATATTATATCTTACCATGAAACATAGAAATGAGATGCGCTTTCGCGTTTTAAGAAGCATTAGAAATCTATTGCTACGATACGTAGACATCTGCAAACGCTATTTCCTAGCAAGGAAGTGTCGCATTTACATTCATTTGAAGTGTAGACGAGGAATACATGACACTTCGCAAATCATATTATATCTTACCATGAAACATAGTAATGAGATGCGATATCGCGTTTTAAGAAGCATTTTAACTCTATTGCTTCGATACGTACACATCTGCAAACGCAATTTCCTTGCAAGGAAGTGTCGCATTTACATTCATTTGAATCGTAGACGAGGAATGCATAACACTTCGCAATGAATATTATATCTTATCATGAAACATAGATATGAGTTGCAATATCTCGTTTTAAGAAGCATTTGAACTCTATTTCTTCGATACGTAGACATCTGCAAACGATATTTCCTTGCAAGGAAGTGTCACATTTACATTCATTTGAAGTGTAGACGAGAAATACATAACACTTCGCAAATCATATTACATCTTACCATTAAACGCAGAAATGAGATGCGATATCGCGTTTTAAGAAGCATTAGAACTCTATTGCTACGATACCTAGACATCTGCAGACGCTATTTCCTAGCAAGGAAGTGTCGCATTTACATTCATTTGAATCGTAGACGAGGAATGCATAACACTTCGCAATGTATATTATATCTTATCATGAAACATAGATATGAGATGCAGTATCTCGTTTTAAGCAGCATTTGAACTCTATTTCTTCGATACGTAGACATCTGCAAACGATATTTCCTTGCAAGGATGTGTCGCATTTACATTCATTTGAAGTGTAGACGAGGAATACATTACACTTCGCAAATCATATTATATCTTACCATGAAACATAGAAATGAGATGCGCTTTCGCGTTTTAAGAAGCATTAGAAATCTATTGCTACGATACGTAGACATCTGCAAACGATATTTCCTTGCAAGGAAGTGTCACATTTACATTCATTTGAACTGTAGACGAGAAATACGTAGCACTTCGCAAATCATATTACATCATACCATGAAACGTAGAAATGAGATGCGCTTTCGCGTTTTAAGAAGCATTAGAAATCTATTGCTACGATACCTAGACATCTGCAAACGCTATTTCCTAGCAAGGAAGTGTCGCATTTACATTCATTTGAAGTGTAGACGAGGAATACATGACACTTCGCAAATCATATTATATCTTACCATCAAACATTGAAATGAGATGCGTTATCACGTTTTTAGAATCATAAGAACTCTACTGCTACGATACGTACACATCTGTAAACGCTATTTCCTTGCAAGGAAGTGTCGCATTTACATTCATTTGAAGTGTAGACGAGGAATACATGACACTTCGCAAATCATATTATATCTTACCATGAAACATCGAAATGAGATGCGATATCGCGTTTTAAGAATCATATGAACTCTATTGCTACGACACGTAGACATCTGCAAACGCTATTTCCTTGCAAGGAAGTGTCGCATTTACTTTCATTTGAATCGTAGACGAGGAATGCATAACACTTCGCAATGTATATCATATCTTATCATGAAACATAGATATGAGATGCAGTATCTCGTTTTAAGCGGCATTTGAACTCTATTTCTTCGATACCTAGACATCTGCAGACGCTATTTCCTAGCAAGGAAGTGTCGCATTTACATTCATTTGAAACGTAGACGAGGAATACATGACACTTCGCAAATCATATTATATCTTACCATGAAACATCGAAATGAGATGCGATATCGCGTTTTAAGAATCATATGAACTCTATTGCTACGACACGTAGATATCTGCAAACGCTATTTCCTACCAAGGAAGTGTCGCATTTACATTCATTTGAAGTGTAGACGAGGAATACATGACACTTCGCAAATCATATTATATCTTACCATGAAACATAGAAATGAGATGCCCTTTCGCGTTTTAAGAAGCATTAGAAATCTATTGCTACGATACGTAGAGATCTGCAAACGATATTTCCTTGCAAGGAAGTGTCACATTTACATTCATTTGAACTGTAGACGAGAAATACATAACACTTCGCAAATCATATTACATCTTACCATGAAACGTAGAAATGAGATGCGATATCGCGTTTTAAGAAGCATTAGAACTCTATTGCTACGATACCTTGACATCTGCAGACGCTATTTCCTAACAAGGAAGTGTCGCATTTACATTCATTTGAAGTGTAGACGAGGAATACATGACACTTCGCAAATCATATTATATCTTACCATGAAACATAGAAATGAGATGCGATATCGCGTTTTAAGAAGAATTAGAACTCTATTGCTACGATACCTAGACATCTGCAGACGCTATTTCCTAGCAAGGAAGTGTCACATTTACATTCATTTGGATTGTAGACGAGAAATACGTAGCACTTCGCAAATCATATTACATCTTACCATGAAACGTAGAAATGAGATGCGATATCGCGTTTTAAGAAGCATTAGAACTCTATTGCTACGATACCTAGACATCTGCAGACGCTATTTCCTAACAAGGAAGTATCGCATTTACATTCATTTGAAGTGTACACGAGGAATACATGGCACTTCGCAAATCATATTATATCTTACCATGAAACATAGAAATGAGATGCGATATCGCGCTTTAAGAAGCATTAGAACTCTATTGCTACGATACCTAGACATCTGCAGACGCTATTTCCTAACAAGGAAGTGTCGCATTTACATTCATTTGAAGTGTAGACGAGGAATACATGACACTTCGCAAATCATATTATATCTTACCATGAAACATAGAAATGAGTTGCAATATCTCGTTTTAAGAAGCATTTGAACTCTATTGCTTCGATACGTAGACATCTGCAAACGATATTTCCTTGCAAGGAAGTGTCACATTTACATTCATTTGAAGTGTAGACAAGAAATACATAACACTTCGCAAATCATATTACATCTTACCATGAAACGTAGAAATGAGATGCGATATCGCGTTTTAAGAAGCATTAGAACTCTATTGCTACGATACCTTGACATCTGCAGACGCTATTTCCTAATAAGGAAGTGTCGCATTTACATTCATTTGAAGTGTAGACGAGGAATACATGACACTTCGCAAATCATATTATATCTTACCATGAAACGTAGAAATGAGATGCGATATCGCGCTTTAAGAAGCATTAGAACTCTATTGCTACGATACCTAGACATCTGCAGACGCTATTTCCTAACAAGGAAGTATCGCATTTACATTCATTTGAAGTGTACACGAGGAATACATGGCACTTCGCAAATCATATTATATCTTACCATGAAACATAGAAATGAGTTGCGATATCGCGTTTTAGAAGCATTGGAACCCTATTGCTACGATACCTAGACATCTGCAGACGCTATTTCCTAGCAAGGAAGTGTCGCAGTTACATTCATTTGAAGTGTAGACGAGGAATACATGACACTTCGCAAATCATATTATATCTTACCATGAAACATAGAAATGAGATGCGCTTTCGCGTTTTAAGAAGCATTAGAAATCTATTGCTACGATACGTAGACATCTGCAAACGCTATTTCCTAGCAAGGAAGTGTCGCATTTACATTCATTTGAAGTGTAGACGAGGAATACATTACACTTCGCAAATCATATTATATCTTACCATGAAACATAGAAATGAGTTGCGCTTTCGCGTTTAAAGAAGCATTAGAAATCTATTGCTACGATACGTAGACATCTGCAAACGATATTTCCTTGCAAGGAAGTGTCACATTTACATTCATTTGAACTGTAGACGAGAAATACGTAGCACTTCGCAAATCATATTACATCATACCATGAAACGTAGAAATGAGATGCGCTTTCGCGTTTTAAGAAGTATTAGAAATCTATTGCTACGATACGTAGACATCTGCAAACGCTATTTCCTAGCAAGGAAGTGTCGCATTTACATTCATTTGAAGTGTAGACGAGGAATACATGACACTTCGCAAATCATATTATATCTTACCATCAAACATTGAAATGAGATGCGTTATCACGTTTTTAGAATCATAAGAACTCTATTGCTACGATACGTACACATCCGTAAACGCTATTTCCTTGCAAGGAAGTGTCGCATTTACATTCATTTGAAGTGTAGACGAGGAATACATGACACTTCGCAAATCATATTATATCTTACCATGAAACATCGAAATGAGATTCGATATCGCGTTTTAAGAATCATATGAACTCTATTGCTACGACACGTAGACATCTGCAAACGCTATTTCCTTGCAAGGAAGTGTCGCATTTACTTTCATTTGAATCGTAGACGAGGAATGCATAACACTTCGCAATGTATATTATATCTTATCATGAAACATAGATATGAGATGCAGTATCTCGTTTTAAGCGGCATTTGAACTCTATTTCTTCGATACGTAGACATCTGCAAACGATATTTCCTTGCAAGGAAGTGTCACATTTACATTCATTTGAAGTGTAGACGAGAAATACATAACACTTCGCAAATCATATTACATCTTACCATTAAACGCAGAAATGAGATGCGATATCGCGTTTTAAGAAGCATTAGAACTCTATTGCTACGATACCTTGACATCTGCAGACGCTATTTCCTAGCAAGGAAGTGTCGCATTTACATTCATTTGAATCGTAGACGAGGAATGCATAACACTTCGCAGTGAATATTATATCTTATCATGAAACATAGACATGAGTTGCAATATCTCGTTTTAAGAAGCATTTGAACTCTATTGCTTCGATACGTAGACATCTGCAAACGATATTTCCTTGCAAGGAAGTGTCACATTTACATTCATTTGAAGTGTAGACAAGAAATACATAACACTTCGCAAATCATATTACATCTTACCATGAAACGTAGAAATGAGATGCGATATCGCGTTTTAAGAAGCATTAGAACTCTATTGCTACGATACCTTGACATCTGCAGACGCTATTTCCTAATAAGGAAGTGTCGCATTTACATTCATTTGAAGTGTAGACGAGGAATACATGACACTTCGCAAATCATATTATATCTTACCATGAAACGTAGAAATGAGATGCGATATCGCGCTTTAAGAAGCATTAGAACTCTATTGCTACGATACCTAGACATCTGCAGACGCTATTTCCTAACAAGGAAGTGTCGCATTTACATTCATTTGAAGTGTAGACGAGGAATACATGACACTTCGCAAATCATATTATATCTTACCATGAAACATAGAAATGAGATGCGATATCGCGTTTTAAGAAGAATTAGAACTCTATTGCTACGATACCTAGACATCTGCAGACGCTATTTCCTAGCAAGGAAGTGTCGCATTTACATTCATTTGAAGTGTAGACGAGGAATACATGACACTTCGCAAATCATATTATATCTTACCATGAAACATAGAAATGAGATGCGCTTTCGCGTTTTAAGAAGCATTAGAAATCTATTGCTACGATACGTAGAGATCTGCAAACGATATTTCCTTGCAAGGAAGTGTCACATTTACATTCATTTGAAGTGTAGACGAGGAATACATGACACTTCGCAAATCATATTATATCTTACCATGAAACATAGAAATGAGATGCGATATCGCGTTTTAAGAAGCATTAGAACTCTATTGCTACGATACCTAGACATCTGCAGACGCTATTTCCTAGCAAGGAAGTGTCGCATTTACATTCATTTGAATCGTAGACGAGGAATGCATAACACTTCGCAATGAATATTATATCTTATCATGAAACATAGATATGAGATGCAGTATCTCGTTTTAAGCAGCATTTGAACTCTATTTCTTCGATACGTAGACATCTGCAAACGATATTTCCTTGCAAGGATGTGTCGCATTTACATTCATTTGAAGTGTAGACGAGGAATACATTACACTTCGCAAATCATATTATATCTTACCATGAAACATAGAAATGAGATGCGCTTTCGCGTTTTAAGAAGCATTAGAAATCTATTGCTACGATACGTAGACATCTGCAAACGATATTTCCTTGCAAGGAAGTGTCACATTTACATTCATTTGAACTGTAGACGAGAAATACGTAGCACTTCGCAAATCATATTACATCATACCATGAAACGTAGAAATGCGATGCGCTTTCGCGTTTTAAGAAGCATTAGAAATCTATTGCTACGATACGTAGACATCTGCAAACGCTATTTCCTAGCAAGGAAGTGTCGCATTTACATTCATTTGAAGTGTAGACGAGGAATACATGACACTTCGCAAATCATATTATATCTTACCATCAAACATTGAAATGAGATGCGTTATCACGTTTTTAGAATCATAAGAACTCTATTGCTACGATACGTACACATCTGTAAACGCTATTTCCTTGCAAGGAAGTGTCGCATTTACATTCATTTGAAGTGTAGACGAGGAATACATGACACTTCGCAAATCATATTATATCTTACCATGAAACATCGAAATGAGATGCGATATCGCGTTTTAAGAATCATATGAACTCTATTGCTACGACACGTAGACATCTGCAAACGCTATTTCCTTGCAAGGAAGTGTCGCATTTACTTTCATTTGAATCGTAGACGAGGAATGCATAACACTTCGCAATGTATATTATATCTTATCATGAAACATAGATATGAGATGCAGTATCTCGTTTTAAGCGGCATTTGAACTCTATTTCTTCGATACCTAGACATCTGCAGACGCTATTTCCTAGCAAGGAAGTGTCGCATTTACATTCATTTGAAACGTAGACGAGGAATACATGACACTTCGCAAATCATATTATATCTTACCATGAAACATCGAAATGAGATGCGATATCGCGTTTTAAGAATCATATGAACTCTATTGCTACGACACGTAGATATCTGCAAACGCTATTTCCTACCAAGGAAGTGTCGCATTTACATTCATTTGAAGTGTAGACGAGGAATACATGACACTTCGCAAATCATATTATATCTTACCATGAAACATAGAAATGAGATGCGATATCGCGTTTTAAGAAGCATTAGAACTCTATTGCTACGATACCTTGACATCTGCAGACGCTATTTCCTAACAAGGAAGTGTCACATTTACATTCATTTGTAGTGTAGACGAGGAATACATGACACTTCGCAAATCATATTATATCTTACCATGAAACATAGAAATGAGATGCACTTTCGCGTTTTAAGAAGCATTAGAAATCTATTGCTACGATACGTCGACATCTGCAAACGATATTTCCTTGCAAGGAAGTGTCACATTTACATTCATTTGAAGTGTAGACGAGAAATACATAACACTTCGCAAATTATATAATATCTTACCATGAAACATAGAAATCAGATGCGATATCGCGTTTTAAGAAGCATTAGAAATCTATTGCTACGATACGTAGACATCTGCAAACGCTATTTCCTAGCGAGGAAGTGTCGCATTTACATTCATTTGAAGTGTAGACGAGGAATACATGACACTTCGCAAATCATATTATATCTTACCATGAAACATAGAAATGAGATGCGATATCGCGTTTTAAGAAGCATTAGAACTCTATTGCTACGATACCTTGACATCTGCAGACGCTATTTCCTAGCAAGGAAGTGTCGCATTTACATTCATTTGAATCGTAGACGAGGAATGCATAACACTTCGCAGTGAATATTATATCTTATCATGAAACATAGACATGAGTTGCAATATCTCGTTTTAAGAAGCATTTGAACTCTATTGCTTCGATACGTAGACATCTGCAAACGATATTTCCTTGCAAGGAAGTGTCACATTTACATTCATTTGAAATGTAGACAAGAAATACATAACACTTCGCAAATCATATTACATCTTACCATGAAACGTAGAAATGAGATGCGATATCGCGTTTTAAGAAGCATTAGAACACTATTGCTACGATACCTAGACATGTGCAGACGCTATTTCCTAGCAAGGAAGTGTCGCCTTTACATTCATTTGAAGTGTAGACGAGGAATACATGACACTTCGCAAATCATATTATATCTTACCATGAAACATAGAAATGAGATGCGATATAGCGTTTTAAGATTCATATGTACTCTATTGCTACGATACGTAGACATCTGAAAACGCTATTTCCTAACAAGGAAGTGTCGCATTTACATTCATTTGAAGTGTAGTCGAGGAATACATGACACTTCGCAAATCATATTATATCTTACCATGAAACATAGAAATGAGATGCGATATCGCGTTTGAAGAATCATAAGAACTCTATTTCTACGATACGTACACATCTGCAAACGATATTTCCTTGCAAGGAAGTGTCGCATTTACATTCATTTGAAGTGTAGACGAGGAATACATAACACTTCGCAAATTATATAATATCTTACCATGAAACATAGAAATGAGATGCGATATCGCGTTTTATGAGGCATTAGAAATCTATTGCTACGATACGTAGACATCTGCAAACGCTATTTCCTAAGCAGGAAGTATCGCATTCACATTCATTTGAAGTGTAGACGAGGAATACATAACACTTCGCAAATCATGTTATATCTTACCATGAAACATAGAAATGAGATGCGATATCGCGTTTTAAGAATCATATGAACTCTATTGCTACGATACGTAGACATCTGCAGACGCTATTTCCTAGCGAGGAAGTGTCGCATTCACATTCATTCGAAGTGTAGACGAGGAATACATAACACTTCGCAAATTATATAATATCTTACCATGAAACATAGAAATGAGATGCGATATCGCGTTTTAAGAATCATAAGAACTCTATTTCTGCGATACGTACACATCTGCAAACGCTATTTCCTTGCAAGGAAGTGTCGCATTTACATTCATTTGAAGTGTAGACGAGGAATACATAACACTTCGCAAATTATATAATATCTTACCATGAAACATAGAAATCAGATGCGATATCGCGTTTTAAGAAGCATTAGAAATCTATTGCTACGATACGTACACATCTGCAAACGCTATTTCCTTGCAAGGAAGTGTCGCATTTACATTCATTTGAAGCGTAGACGAGGAATACATAACACTTCGCAAATTATATAATATCTTACCATGAAACATAGAAATGAGATGCGATATCGCGTTTTAAGAAGCATTAGAAATCTATTGCTACTATTCGTAGACATCTGCAAACGCTATTTCCTAGCGAGGAAGTGTCGCACTTGCATTCATTTGAAGTGTAGACGAGGAATACATGACACTTCGCAAATCATATTATATCTTACCATGAAACATAGAAATGAGATGCGATATCGCGTTTTAAGAAGCATTAGAACACTGTTGCTACGATACCTAGACATCTGCAGACGCTATTTCCTAGCAAGGAAGTGTCGCATTTACACTCATTTGAAGTGTAGACGAGGAATACATGACACTTCGCAAATCATATTATCTCCTACCATGAAACATAGAAATGAGATGCGATATCGCGTTTTAAGAAGCATTAGAAATCTATTGCTACGATACGTAGACATCTGCAAACGCTATTTCCTTGCAAGGAAGTGTCGCATTTACATTCATTTGAAGTGTAGACGAGGAATACATGACACTTCGCAAATCATATTATATATTACCATGAAACATAGAAATGAGATGCGATATCGCGTTTTAAGAAGCATTAGAAATCTATTGCTACGTTACGTAGACATCTGCAAACGCTATTTCCTAGCGAGGAAGTGTCGCATTCACATTCATTTGAAGTGTAGACGAGGAATACATAACACTTCGCAAATCATATTAGATCTCACCATGAAACATAGAAATGAGATGCGATATCGCGTTTTAAGAAGCATTAGAAATCTATTGCTACGATACGTAGACATCTGCAAGCGCTATTTCCTAGCGAGGAGTGTCGCATTCACATTCATTTGAAGTGTAGACGAGGAGTACATAACACTTCGCAAATCATATTATACCTTACCATGAAACATAGAAATGAGATTCGATATCGCGTTTTAAGAATCATAAGAACTCTATTTCTGCGATACGTACACATCTGCAAACGCTATTTCCTTGCAAGGAAGTGTCGCATTTACATTCATTTGAAGTGTAGACGAGGAATACATAACACTTCGCAAATTATATAATATCTTACCATGAAACATAGAAATCAGATGCGATATCGCGTTTTAAGAAGCATTAGAAATCTATTGCTACGATACGTAGACATCTGCAAACGCTATTTCCTAGCGAGGAAGTGTCGCATTTACATTCATTTGAAGCGTAGACGAGGAATACATAACACTTCGCAAATTATATAATATCTTACCATGAAACATAGAAATGAGATGCGATATCGCGTTTTAAGAAGCATTAGAAATCTATTGCTACGATACGTAGACATCTGCAAACGCTATTTCCTAGCGAGGAAGTGTCGCATTTACATTCATTTGAAGTGTAGACGAGGAAGACATGACACTTCGCAAATCATATTATATCTTACCATGAAACATAGAAATGAGATGCGATATCGCGTTTTAAGAAGCATTAGAAATCTATTGCTACGATACGTAGACATCTGCAAACGCTATTTCTTTGCAAGGAAGTGTCGCATTTACATTCATTTGAAGTGTAGGCGAGGAATACATAACAGTTCGCAAATCATATTATATCTTACCATGAAACATAGAAGTGAGATGCGATATCGCGTTTTAGGAAGCATTAGAACACTATTGCTACGATACCTAGACATCTGCAGACGCTATTTCCTAGCAAGGAAGTGTCGCATTTACATTCATTTGAAGTGTAGACGAGGAGTACATAACACTTCGCAAATCATATTATACCTTACCATGAAACATAGAAATGAGATGCGATATCGCGTTTTAAGAATCATAAGAACTCTATTTCTACGATACGTACACATCTGCAAACGCTATTTCCTTGCAAGGAAGTGTCGCATTTACATTCGTTTGAAGCGTAGACGAGGAATACATAACACTTCGCAAATTATATAATATCTTACCATGAAACATAGAAATGAGATGCGTTATCGCGTTTTAAGAAGCATTAGAAATCTATTGCTACGATTCGTAGACATCTGCAAACGCTATTTCCTAGCGAGGAAGTGTCGCATTTACATTCATTTGAAGTGTAGACGAGGAATACATGACACTTCGCAAATCATATTATATCTTACCATGAAACATAGAAATGAGATGCGATATCGCGTTTTAAGAAGCATTAGAACACTGTTGCTACGATACCTAGACATCTGCAGACGCTATTTCCTAGCAAGGAAGTGTCGCATTTACACTCATTTGAAGTGTAGACGAGGAATACATGACACTTCGCAAATCATATTATATCTTACCATGAAACATAGAAATGAGATGCGATATCGCGTTTTAAGAAGCATTAGAAATCTATTGCTACGATACGTAGACATCTGCAAACGCTATTTCCTTGCAAGGAAGTGTCGCATTTACATTCATTTGAAGTGTAGACGAGGAATACATGACACTTCGCAAATCATATTATATATTACCATGAAACATAGAAACGAGATGCGATATCGCGTTTTAAGAAGCATTAGAAATCTATTGCTACGTTACGTAGACATCTGCAAACGCTATTTCCTACCGAGGAAGTGTCGCATTCACATTCATTTGAAGAGTAGACGAGGAATACATAACACTTCGCAAATCATATTATACCTTACCATGAAACATAGAAATGAGATGCGATATCGCGTTTTAAGAAGCATTAGAACACTGTTGCTACGATACCTAGACATCTGCAGACGCTATTTCCTAGCAAGAAAGTGTCGCATTTACATTCATTTGAAGTGTAGACGAGGAATACATGACACTTCGCAAATCATATTATATCTTACCATGAAACATAGAAATGAGATGCGATATCGCGTTTTAAGAAGCATTAGAAATCTATTGCTACGATACGTACACATCTGCAAACGCTATTTCTTTGCAAGGAAGTGTCGCATTTACATTCATTTGAAGTGTAGGCGAGGAATACATAACAGTTCGCAAATCATATTATGTCTTACCATGAAACATAGAAGTGAGATGCGATATCGCGTTTTCGGAAGCATTAGAACACTATTGCTACGATACCTAGACATCTGCAGACGCTATTTCCTAGCAAGGAAGTGTCGCATTTACATTCATTTGAAGTGTAGACGTTGAACACATGACACTTCGCAAATCATATTATATCTCACCATGAAACATAGAAATGAGATGCGATATCGCGTTTTAAGAAGCATTAGAAATCTATTGCTACGATACGTAGACATCTGCAAACGCTATTTCCTTGCAAGGAAGTGTCGCATTTACATTCATTTGAAGTGTAGACGAGGAATACATAACACTTCGCAAATTATATAATATCTTACCATGAAACATAGAAATGAGATGCGATATCTCGTTTTATGAGGCATTAGAAATCTATTGCTACGATACGTAGACATCTGCAAACGCTATTTCCTAAGCAGGAAGTATCGCATTCACATTCATTTGAAGTGTAGACGAGGAATACATAACACTTCGCAAATCATGTTATATCTCACCATGAAACATAGAAATGAGATGCGATATCGCGTTTTAAGAATCATATGAACTCTATTGCTACGATACGTAGACATCTGCAAACGCAATTTCCTAGCGAGGAAGTGTCGCATTCACATTCATTTGAAGTGTAGACGAGGAATACATGACACTTCGCAAATCATATTATATCTTACCATGAAACATAGAAATGAGATGCGATATCGCGTTTTAAGAAGCATTAGAAATCTATTGCTACGATACGTACACATCTGCAAACGCTATTTCTTTGCAAGGAAGTGTCGCATTTACATTCATTTGAAGTGTAGGCGAGGAATACATAACAGTTCGCAAATCATATTATATCTTACCATGAAACATAGAAGTGAGATGCGATATCGCGTTTTAAGAAGCATTAGAACACTGTTGCTACGATACCTAGACATCTGCAGACGCTATTTCCTAGCAAGGAAGTGTCGCATTTACACTCATTTGAAGTGTAGACGAGGAATACATGACACTTCGCAAATCATATTATATCTTACCATGAAACATAGAAATGAGATGCGATATCGCGTTTTAAGAAGCATTAGAAATCTATTGCTACGATACGTAGACATATGCAAACGCTATTTCCTTGTAAGGAAGTGTCGCATTTACATTCATTTGAAGTGTAGACGAGGAATACATGACACTTCGCAAATCATATTATATCTTACCATGAAACATAGAAATGAGATGCGATATCGCGTTTTAAGAAGCATTAGAACTCTATTGCTACGATACCTAGACATCTGCAGACGCTATTTCCTAGCAAGGAAGTGTCGCATTTACATTCATTTGAAGTGTAGACGAGGAATACATGACACTTCGCAAATCATATTATATCTTACCATGAAACATAGAAATGAGATGCGATATCGCGTTTTAAGAAGCATTAGAAATCTATTGCTACGATACGTAGACATCTGCAAACG
Source organism: Xylocopa sonorina (assembly GCF_050948175.1). NCBI lineage: Eukaryota > Metazoa > Arthropoda > Insecta > Hymenoptera > Apidae > Xylocopa > Xylocopa sonorina. The sequence goes on along the minus strand of NW_027490402.1, from coordinate 117,867 downwards.
CTATTTCCTTGCAAGGAAGTGTCGCATTTACATTCATTTGAAGTGTAGACGAGGAATACATGACACTTCGCAAATCATATTATATCTTACCATGAAACATAGTAATGAGATGCGATATCGCGTTTTAAGAAGCATTTTAACTCTATTGCTTCGATACGTACACATCTGCAAACGCAATTTCCTTGCAAGGAAGTGTCGCATTTACATTCATTTGAATCGTAGACGAGGAATACATGACACTTCGCAAATCATATTATATCTTACCATGAAACATAGAAATGAGATGCGATATCGCGTTTTAAGAAGCATTAGAACTCTATTGCTACGATACCTTGACATCTGCAGACGCTATTTCCTAACAAGGAAGTGTCGCATTTACATTCATTTGAAGTGTAGACGAGGAATACATGACACTTCGCAAATCATATTATATCTTACCATGAAACATAGTAATGAGATGCGATATCGCGTTTTAAGAAGCATTTTAACTCTATTGCTTCGATACGTACACATCTGCAAACGCAATTTCCTTGCAAGGAAGTGTCGCATTTACATTCATTTGAAGTGTAGACGAGGAATACATAACACTTCGCAAATTATATAATATCTTACCATGAAACATAGAAATGAGATGCGATATCTCGTTTTATGAGGCATTAGAAATCTATTGCTACGATACGTAGACATCTGCAAACGCTATTTCCTAAGCAGGAAGTATCGCATTCACATTCATTTGAAGTGTAGACGAGGAATACATAACACTTCGCAAATCATGTTATATCTCACCATGAAACATAGAAATGAGATGCGATATCGCGTTTTAAGAATCATATGAACTCTATTGCTACGATACGTAGACATCTGCAAACGCAATTTCCTAGCGAGGAAGTGTCGCATTCACATTCATTTGAAGTGTAGACGAGGAATACATGACACTTCGCAAATCATATTATATCTTACCATGAAACATAGAAATGAGATGCGATATCGCGTTTTAAGAAGCATTAGAAATCTATTGCTACGATACGTACACATCTGCAAACGCTATTTCTTTGCAAGGAAGTGTCGCATTTACATTCATTTGAAGTGTAGGCGAGGAATACATAACAGTTCGCAAATCATATTATATCTTACCATGAAACATAGAAGTGAGATGCGATATCGCGTTTTAAGAAGCATTAGAACACTGTTGCTACGATACCTAGACATCTGCAGACGCTATTTCCTAGCAAGGAAGTGTCGCATTTACACTCATTTGAAGTGTAGACGAGGAATACATGACACTTCGCAAATCATATTATATCTTACCATGAAACATAGAAATGAGATGCGATATCGCGTTTTAAGAAGCATTAGAAATCTATTGCTACGATACGTACACATCTGCAAACGCTATTTCTTTGCAAGGAAGTGTCGCATTTACATTCATTTGAAGTGTAGACGAGGAATACATGACACTTCGCAAATCATATTATATATTACCATGAAACATAGAAATGAGATGCGATATCGCGTTTTAAGAAGCATTAGAAATCTATTGCTACGTTACGTAGACATCTGCAAACGCTATTTCCTAGCGAGGAAGTGTCGCATTCACATTCATTTGAAGTGTAGACGAGGAATACATAACACTTCGCAAATCATATTATATCTCACCATGAAACATAGAAATGAGATGCGATATCGCGTTTTAAGAAGCATTAGAAATCTATTGCTACGATACGTAGACATCTGCAAGCGCTATTTCCTAGCGAGGAAGTGTCGCATTCACATTCATTTGAAGTGTAGACGAGGAGTACATAACACTTCGCAAATCATATTATACCTTACCATGAAACATAGAAATGAGATGCGATATCGCGTTTGAAGAATCATAAGAACTCTATTTCTACGATACGTACACATCTGCAAACGCTATTTCCTAGCGAGGAAGTGTCGCATTCACATTCATTTGAAGTGTAGACGAGGAATACATAACACTTCGCAAATCATATTATATCTCACCATGAAACATAGAAATGAGATGCGATATCGCGTTTTAAGAAGCATTAGAAATCTATTGCTACGATACGTAGACATCTGCAAACGCTATTTCCTAGCGAGGAAGTGTCGCATTTACATTCATTTGAAGCGTAGACGAGGAATACATAACACTTCGCAAATTATATAATATCTTACCATGAAACATAGAAATGAGATGCGATATCGCGTTTTAAGAAGCATTAGAAATCTATTGCTACGATACGTAGACATCTGCAAACTCTATTTCCTAGCGAGGAAGTGTCGCATTTACATTCATTTGAAGTGTAGACGAGGAATACATGACACTTCGCAAATCATATTATATCTTACCATGAAACATAGAAATGAGATGCGATATCGCGTTTTAAGAAGCACTAGAAATCTATTGCTACGATACGTAGACATCTGCAAACGCTATTTCCTTGCAAGGAAGTGTCGCATTTACATTCATTTGAAGTGTAGGCGAGGAATACATAACAGTTCGCAAATCATATTATATCTTACCATGAAACATAGAAGTGAGATGCGATATCGCGTTTTAGGAAGCATTAGAACACTATTGCTACGATACCTAGACATCTGCAGACGCTATTTCCTAGCAAGGAAGTGTCGCATTTACATTCATTTGAAGTGTAGACGTTGAACACATGACACTTCGCAAATCATATTATATCTTACCATGAAACATTGAAATGAGATGCGATATCGCGTTTTAAGAAGCATAAGAAATCTATTGCTACGATACGTAGACATCTGCAAACGCGATTTCCTAGCGAGGAAGTGTCGCATTCACATTCATTTGAAGTGTAGACGAGGAGTACATAACACTTCGCAAATCATATTATATCTTACCATGAAACATAGAAATGAGATGCGATATCGCGTTTTAAGAAGCATTAGAAATCTATTGCTACGATACGTAGACATATGCAAACGCTATTTCCTTGTAAGGAAGTGTCGCATTTACATTCATTTGAAGTGTAGACGAGGAATACATGACACTTCGCAAATCATATTATATCTTACCATGAAACATAGAAATGAGATGCGATATCGCGTTTTAAGAAGCATTAGAAATCTATTGCTACGTTACGTAGACATCTGCAAACGCTATTTCCTAGCGAGGAAGTGTCGCATTCACATTCATTTGAAGTGTATACGAGGAATACATAACACTTCGCATATCATATTATACCTTACCATGAAACATAGAAATGAGATGCGATATCGCGTTTTAAGAAGCATTAGAACACTGTTGCTACGATACCTAGACATCTGCAGACGCTATTTCCTAGCAAGAAAGTGTCACATTTACATTCATTTGAAGTGTAGACGAGAAATACATAACACTTCGCAAATCATATTACATCTTACCATGAAACATCGAAATGAGATGCGATATCGCGTTTTAAGAATCATATGAACTCTATTGCTACGACACGTAGACATCTACAAACGCTATTTCCTTGCAAGGAAGTGTCGCATTTACATTCATTTGAATCGTAGACGAGGAATGCATAACACTTCGCAATGAATATTATATCTTATCATGAAACATAGATATGAGATGCAGTATCTCCTTTTAAGCAGCATTTGAACTCTATTTCTTCGATACGTAGACATCTGCAAACGCTATATCCTACCAAGGAAGTGTCGCATTTACATTCATTTGAAGTGTAGACGAGGAATACATAACACTTCGCAAATCATATTATATCTTACCATGAAACATAGAAATGAGATGCGATATCGCGTTTTAAGAAGCATTAGAACTCTATTGCTACGATACCTTGACATCTGCAGACGCTATTTCCTAACAAGGATGTGTCGCATTTACATTCATTTGAAGTGTAGACGAGGAATACATGACACTTCGCAAATCATATTATATCTTACCATGAAACGTAGAAATGAGATGCGATATCGCGCTTTAAGAAGCATTAGAACTCTATTGCTACGATACCTAGACATCTGCAGACGCTATTTCCTAACAAGGAAGTGTCGCATTTACATTCATTTGAAGTGTAGACGAGGAATACATGACACTTCGCAAATCATATTATATCTTACCATGAAACATAGAAATGAGATGCGATATCGCGTTTTAGGAAGCATTAGAACTCTATTGCTACGATACCTAGACATCTGCAGACGCTATTTCCTAACAAGGAAGTGTCGCATTTACATTCATTTGAAGTGTAGACGAGGAATACATGACACTTCGCAAATCATATTATATCTTACCATGAAACATAGAAATGAGATGCGCTTTCGCGTTTTAAGAAGCATTAGAAATCTATTGCTACGATACGTAGACATCTGCAAACGCTATTTCCTAGCAAGGAAGTGTCGCATTTACATTCATTTGAAGTGTAGACGAGGAATACATGACACTTCGCAAATCATATTATATCTTACCATGAAACATAGTAATGAGATGCAATATCGCGTTTTAAGAAGCATTTTAACTCTATTGCTTCGATACGTACACATCTGCAAACGCAATTTCCTTGCAAGGAAGTGTCGCATTTACATTCATTTGAATCGTAGACGAGGAATGCATAACACTTCGCAATGAATATTATATCTTATCATGAAACATAGATATGAGTTGCAATATCTCGTTTTAAGAAGCATTTGAACTCTATTTCTTCGATACGTAGACATCTGCAAACGATATTTCCTTGCAAGGAAGTGTCACATTTACATTCATTTGAAGTGTAGACAAGAAATACATAACACTTCGCAAATCATATTACATCTTACCATGAAACGCAGAAATGAGATGCGATATCGCGTTTTAAGAAGCATTAGAACTCTATTGCTACGATACCTAGACATCTGCAGACGCTATTTCCTAGCAAGGAAGTGTCGCATTTACATTCATTTGAATCGTAGACGAGGAATGCATAACACTTCGCAATGAATATTATATCTTATCATGAAACATAGATATGAGATGCAGTATCTCGTTTTAAGCAGCATTTGAACTCTATTTCTTCGATACGTAGACATCTGCAAACGATATTTCCTTGCAAGGATGTGTCGCATTTACATTCATTTGAAGTGTAGACGAGGAATACATTACACTTCGCAAATCATATTATATCTTACCATGAAACATAGAAATGAGATGCGCTTTCGCGTTTTAAGAAGTATTAGAAATCTATTGCTACGATACGTAGACATCTGCAAACGCTATTTCCTAGCAAGGAAGTGTCGCATTTACATTCATTTGAAGTGTAGACGAGGAATACATGACACTTCGCAAATCATATTACATCATACCATGAAACGTAGAAATGAGATGCGCTTTCGCGTTTTAAGAAGCATTAGAAATCTATTGCTACGATACGTAGACATCTGCAAACGCTATTTCCTAGCAAGGAAGTGTCGCATTTACATTCATTTGAAGTGTAGACGAGGAATACATGACACTTCGCAAATCATATTATATCTTACCATCAAACATTGAAATGAGATGCGTTATCACGTTTTTAGAATCATAAGAACTCTATTGCTACGATACGTACACATCTGTAAACGCTATTTCCTTGCAAGGAAGTGTCGCATTTACATTCATTTGAAGTGTAGACGAGGAATACATGACACTTCGCAAATCGTATTATATCTTACCATGAAACATAGAAATGAGATGCGATATCGCGTTTGAAGAATCATAAGAACTCTATTTCTACGATACGTACACATCTGCAAACGCTATTTCCTTGCAAGGAAGTGTCGCATTTACATTCATTTGAAGTGTAGACGAGGAATACATAACACTTCGCAAATTATATAATATCTTACCATGAAACATAGAAATGAGATGCGATATCGCGTTTTATGAGGCATTAGAAATCTATTGCTACGATACGTAGACATCTGCAAACGCTATTTCCTAAGCAGGAAGTATCGCATTCACATTCATTTGAAGTGTAGACGAGGAATACATAACACTTCGCAAATCATGTTATATCTTACCATGAAACATAGAAATGAGATGCGATATCGCGTTTTAAGAATCATATGAACTCTATTGCTACGATACGTAGACATCTGCAGACGCTATTTCCTAGCAAGGAAGTGTCGCATTTACATTCATTTGAAGTGTAGACGAGGAATACATGACACTTCGCAAATCATATTATATCTTACCATCAAACATTGAAATGAGATGCGTTATCACGTTTTTAGAATCACAAGAACTCTATTGCTACGATACGTACACATCTGTAAACGCTATTTCCTTGCAAGGAAGTGTCGCATTTACATTCATTTGAAGTGTAGACGAGGAATACATGACACTTCGCAAATCATATTATATCTTACCATGAAACATCGAAATGAGATGCGATATCGCGTTTTAAGAATCATATGAACTCTATTGCTACGACACGTAGACATCTGCAAACGCTATTTCCTTGCAAGGAAGTGTCGCATTTACTTTCATTTGAATCGTAGACGAGGAATGCATAACACTTCGCAATGTATATTATATCTTATCATGAAACATAGATATGAGATGCAGTATCTCGTTTTAAGCGGCATTTGAACTCTATTTCTTCGATACCTAGACATCTGCAGACGCTATTTCCTAGCAAGGAAGTGTCGCATTTACATTCATTTGAAACGTAGACGAGGAATACCTGACACTTCGCAAATCATATTATATGTTACCATGAAACATCGAAATGAGATGCGATATCGCGTTTTAAGAATCATATGAACTCTATTGCTACGACACGTAGACATCTGCAAACGCTATTTCCTACCAAGGAAGTGTCGCATTTACATTCATTTGAAGTGTAGACGAGGAATACATGACACTTCGCAAATCATATTATATCTTACCATGAAACATAGAAATGAGATGCGATATCGCGTTTTAAGAAGCATTAGAACTCTATTGCTACGATACCTTGACATCTGCAGACGCTATTTCCTAACAAGGAAGTGTCACATTTACATTCATTTGTAGTGTAGACGAGGAATACATGACACTTCGCAAATCATATTATATCTTACCATGAAACATAGAAATGAGATGCACTTTCGCGTTTTAAGAAGCATTAGAAATCTATTGCTACGATACGTAGACATCTGCAAACGATATTTCCTTGCAAGGAAGTGTCACATTTACATTCATTTGAAGTGTAGACGAGAAATACATAACACTTCGCAAATTATATAATATCTTACCATGAAACATAGAAATCAGATGCGATATGGCGTTTTAAGAAGCATTAGAAATCTATTGCTACGATACGTAGACATCTGCAAACGCTATTTCCTAGCGAGGAAGTGTCGCATTTACATTCATTTGAAGTGTAGACGAGGAATACATGACACTTCGCAAATCATATTATATCTTACCATGAAACATAGAAATGAGATGCGATATCGCGTTTTAAGAAGCATTAGAACTCTATTGCTACGATACCTTGACATCTGCAGACGCTATTTCCTAGCAAGGAAGTGTCGCATTTACATTCATTTGAATCGTAGACGAGGAATGCATAACACTTCGCAGTGAATATTATATCTTATCATGAAACATAGACATGAGTTGCAATATCTCGTTTTAAGAAGCATTTGAACTCTATTGCTTCGATACGTAGACATCTGCAAACGATATTTCCTTGCAAGGAAGTGTCACATTTACATTCATTTGAAGTGTAGACAAGAAATACATAACACTTCGCAAATCATTTTACATCTTACCATGAAACGTAGAAATGAGATGCGATATCGCGTTTTAAGAAGCATTAGAACTCTATTGCAACGATACCTTGACATCTGCAGACGCTATTTCCTAATAAGGAAGTGTCGCATTTACATTCATTTGAAGTGTAGACGAGGAATACATGACACTTCGCAAATCATATTATATCTTACCATGAAACGTAGAAATGAGATGCGATATCGCGCTTTAAGAAGCATTAGAACTCTATTGCTACGATACCTAGACATCTGCAGACGCTATTTCCTAACAAGGAAGTGTCGCATTTACATTCATTTGAAGTGTAGACGAGGAATACATGACACTTCGCAAATCATATTATATCTTACCATGAAACATAGAAATGAGATGCGATATCGCGTTTTAAGAAGAATTAGAACTCTATTGCTACGATACCTAGACATCTGCAGACGCTATTTCCTAGCAAGGAAGTGTCGCATTTACATTCATTTGAAGTGTAGACGAGGAATACATGACACTTCGCAAATCATATTATATCTTACCATGAAACATAGAAATGAGATGCGCTTTCGCGTTTTAAGAAGCATTAGAAATCTATTGCTACGATACGTAGAGATCTGCAAACGATATTTCCTTGCAAGGAAGTGTCACATTTACATTCATTTGAACTGTAGACGAGAAATACATAACACTTCGCAAATCATATTACATCTTACCATGAATCGTAGAAATGAGATGCGATATCGCGTTTTAGGAAGCATTAGAACTCTATTGCTACGATACCTAGACATCTGCAGACGCTATTTCCTAACAAGGAAGTGTCGCATTTACATTCATTTGAAGTGTAGACGAGGAATACATGACACTTCGCAAATCATATTATATCTTAGCATGAAACATAGAAATGAGATGCGATATCGCGTTTTAAGAAGAACTAGAACTCTATTGCTACGATACGTAGACATCTGCAAACGCTATTTCCTAACAAGGAAGTGTCGCATTTACATTCATTTGAAGTGTAGACGAGGAATACATGACACTTCGCAAATCATATTATATCTTACCATGAAACATAGAAATGAGATGCGATATCGCGTTTTAAGAAGAATTAGAACTCTATTGCTACGATACCTAGACATCTGCAGACGCTATTTCCTAGCAAGGAAGTGTCACATTTACATTCATTTGGAGTGTAGACGAGAAATACGTAGCACTTCGCAAATCATATTACATCTTACCATGAAACGTAGAAATGAGTTGCGATATCGCGTTTTAGAAGCATTGGAACTCTATTGCTACGATACCTAGACATCTGCAGACGCTATTTCCTAGCAAGAAAGTGTCGCATTTACATTCATTTGAATCGTAGACGAGGAATGCATAACACTTCGCAATGTATATTATATCTTATCATGAAACATAGATATGAGATGCAGTATCTCGTTTTAAGCAGCATTTGAACTCTATTTCTTCGATACGTAGACATCTGCAAACGATATTTCCTTGCAAGGATGTGTCGCATTTACATTCATTTGAAGTGTAGACGAGGAATACATTACACTTCGCAAATCATATTATATCTTACCATGAAACATAGAAATGAGATGCGCTTTCGCGTTTTAAGAATCATAAGAACTCTATTTCTGCGATACGTACACATCTGCAAACGCTATTTCCTTGCAAGGAAGTGTCGCATTTACATTCATTTGAAGTGTAGACGAGGAATACATAACACTTCGCAAATTATATAATATCTTACCATGAAACATAGAAATCAGATGCGATATCGCGTTTTAAGAAGCATTAGAAATCTATTGCTACGATACGTACACATCTGCAAACGCTATTTCCTTGCAAGGAAGTGTCGCATTTATATTCATTTGAAGCGTAGACAAGGAATACATAACACTTCGCAAATTATATAATATCTTACCATGAAACATAGAAATGAGATGCGATATCGCGTTTTAAGAAGCATTAGAACACTGTTGCTACGATACCTAGACATCTGCAGACGCTATTTCCTAGCAAGGAAGTGTCGCATTTACACTCATTTGAAGTGTAGACGAGGAATACATGACACTTCGCAAATCATATTATCTCTTACCATGAAACATAGAAATGAGATGCGATATCGCGTTTTAAGAAGCATTAGAAATCTATTGCTACGATACGTAGACATCTGCAAACGCTATTTCCTTGCAAGGAAGTGTCGCATTTACATTCATTTGAAGTGTAGACGAGGAATACATGACACTTCGCAAATCATATTATATATTACCATGAAACATAGAAATGAGATGCGTTATCGCGTTTTAAGAAGCATTAGAAATCTATTGCTACGATACGTACACATCTGCAAACGCTATTTCCTAGCGAGGAAGTGTCGCATTCACATTCATTTGAAGTGTAGACGAGGAATACATAACACTTCGCAAATCATATTATATCTCACCATGAAACATAGAAATGAGATGCGATATCGCGTTTTAAGAAGCATTAGAAATCTATTGCTACGATACGTAGACATCTGCAAACGCTATTTCCTAGCGAGGAAGTGTCGCATTTACATTCATTTGAAGTGTAGACGAGGAATACATGACACTTCGCAAATCATATTATATCTTACCATGAAACATAGAAATGAGATGCGATATCGCGTTTTAAGAAGCATTAGAACTCTATTGCTACGATACCTTGACATCTGCAGACGCTATTTCCTAGCAAGGAAGTGTCGCATTTACATTCATTTGAATCGTAGACGAGGAATGCATAACACTTCGCAGTGAATATTATATCTTATCATGAAACATAGACATGAGTTGCAATATCTCGTTTTAAGAAGCATTTGAACTCTATTGCTTCGATACGTAGACATCTGCAAACGATATTTCCTTGCAAGGAAGTGTCACATTTACATTCATTTGAAGTGTAGACAAGAAATACATAACACTTCGCAAATCATATTATATCTTACCATGAAACGTAGAAATGAGATGCGATATCGCGTTTTAAGAAGCATTAGAACTCTATTGCTACGATACCTTGACATCTGCAGACGCTATTTCCTAATAAGGAAGTGTCGCATTTACATTCATTTGAAGTGTAGACGAGGAATACATGACACTTCGCAAATCATATTACATCATACCATGAAACGTAGAAATGAGATGCGCTTTCGCGTTTTAAGAAGCATTAGAAATCTATTGCTACGATACGTAGACATTTGCAAACGATATTTCCTTGCAAGGAAGTGTCACATTTACATTCATTTGAACTGTAGACGAGAAATACGTAGCACTTCGCAAATCATATTACATCATACCATGAAACGTAGAAATGAGATGCGCTTTCGCGTTTTAAGAAGCATTAGAAATCTATTGCTACGATACGTAGACATCTGCAAACGCTATTTCCTAGCAAGGAAGTGTCGCATTTACATTCATTTGAAGTGTAGACGAGGAATACATGACACTTCGCAAATCATATTATATCTTACCATCAAACATTGAAATGAGATGCGTTATCACGTTTTTAGAATCATAAGAACTCTATTGCTACGATACGTACACATCTGTAAACGCTATTTCCTTGCAAGGAAGTGTCGCATTTACATTCATTTGAAGTGTAGACGAGGAATACATGACACTTCGCAAATCATATTATATCTTACCATGAAACATCGAAATGAGATGCGATATCGCGTTTTAAGAATCATATGAACTCTATTGCTACGACACGTAGACATCTGCAAACGCTATTTCCTTGCAAGGAAGTGTCGCATTTACTTTCATTTGAATCGTAGACGAGGAATGCATAACACTTCGCAATGTATATTATATCTTATCATGAAACATAGATATGAGATGCAGTATCTCGTTTTAAGCGGCACTTGAACTCTATTTCTTCGATACCTAGACATCTGCAGACGCTATTTCCTAGCAAGGAAGTGTCGCATTTACATTCATTTGAAACGTAGACGAGGAATACATGAAACTTCGCAAATCATATTATATCTTACCATGAAACATCGAAATGAGATGCGATATCGCGTTTTAAGAATCATATGAACTCTATTGCTACGACACGTAGACATCTGCAAACGCTATTTCCTACCAAGGAAGTGTCGCATTTACATTCATTTGAAGTGTAGACGAGGAATACATGACACTTCGCAAATCATATTATATCTTACCATGAAACATAGAAATGAGATGCGATATCGCGTTTTAAGAAGCATTAGAACTCTATTGCTACGATACCTTGACATCTGCAGACGCTATTTCCTAACAAGGAAGTGTCACATTTACATTCATTTGTAGTGTAGACGAGGAATACATGACACTTCGCAAATCATATTATATCTTACCATGAAACGTAGAAATGAGATGCGATATCGCGCTTTAAGAAGCATTAGAACTCTATTGCTACGATACCTAGACATCTGCAGACGCTATTTCCTAACAAGGAAGTGTCGCATTTACATTCATTTGAAGTGTAGACGAGGAATACATGACACTTCGCAAATCATATTATATCTTACCATGAAACATAGAAATGAGATGCGATATCGCGTTTTAAGAAGAATTAGAACTCTATTGCTACGATACCTAGACATCTGCAGACGCTATTTCCTAGCAAGGAAGTGTCGCATTTACATTCATTTGAAGTGTAGTCGAGGAATACATGACACTTCGCAAATCATATTATATCTTACCATGAAACATAGAAATGAGATGCGATATCGCGTTTTAAGAAGAACTAGAACTCTATTGCTACGATACGTAGACATCTGCAAACGCTATTTCCTAACAAGGAAGTGTCGCATTTACATTCATTTGAAGTGTAGACGAGGAATACATGACACTTCGCAAATCATATTATATCTTACCATGAAACATAGAAATGAGATGCGATATCGCGTTTTAAGAAGAACTAGAACTCTATTGCTACGATACGTAGACATCTGCAAACGCTATTTCCTAACAAGGAAGTGTCGCATTTACATTCATTTGAAGTGTAGACGAGGAATACATGACACTTCGCAAATCATATTATATCTTACCATGAAACATAGAAATGAGATGCGATATCGCGTTTTAAGAAGAATTAGAACTCTATTGCTACGATACCTAGATATCTGCAGACGCTATTTCCTAGCAAGGAAGTGTCACATTTACATTCATTTGGAGTGTAGACGAGAAATACGTAGCACTTCGCAAATCATATTACATCTTACCATGAAACGTAGAAATGAGATGCGATATCGCGTTTTAAGAAGCATTAGAACTCTATTGCTACGATACCTAGACATCTGCAGACGCTATTTCCTAACAAGGAAGTATCGCATTTACATTCATTTGAAGTGTACACGAGGAATACATGGCACTTCGCAAATCATATTATATCTTACCATGAAACATAGAAATGAGTTGCGATATCGCGTTTTAGAAGCATTGGAACTCTATTGCTACGATACCTAGACATCTGCAGACGCTATTTCCTAGCAAGAAAGTGTCGCAGTTACATTCATTTGAAGTGTAGACGAGGAATACATGACACTTCGCAAATCATATTATATCTTACCATGAAACATAGAAACGAGATGCGCTTTCGCGTTTTAAGAAGCATTAGAAATCTATTGCTACGATACGTAGACATCTGCAAACGCTATTTCCTAGCAAGGAAGTGTCGCATTTACATTCATTTGAAGTGTAGACGAGGAATACATGACACTTCGCAAATCATATTATATCTTACCATGAAACATAGTAATGAGATGCGATATCGCGTTTTAAGAAGCATTTTAACTCTATTACTTCGATACGTACACATCTGCAAACGCAATTTCCTTGCAAGGAAGTGTCGCATTTACATTCATTTGAATCGTAGACGAGGAATGCATAACACTTCGCAATGAATATTATATCTTATCATGAAACATAGATATGAGTTGCAATATCTCGTTTTAAGAAGCATTTGAACTCTATTTCTTCGATACGTAGACATCTGCAAACGATATTTCCTTGCAAGGAAGTGTCACATTTACATTCATTTGAAGTGTAGACGAGAAATACATAACACTTCGCAAATCATATTACATCTTACCATGAAACGCAGAAATGAGATGCGATATCGCGTTTTAAGAAGCATTAGAACCCTATTGCTACGATACCTAGACATCTGCAGACGCTATTTCCTAGCAAGGAAGTGTCGCATTTACATTCATTTGAATCGTAGACGAGGAATGCATAACACTTCGCAATGTATATTATATCTTATCATGAAACATAGATATGAGATGCAGTATCTCGTTTTAAGCAGCATTTGAACTCTATTTCTTCGATACGTAGACATCTGCAAACGATATTTCCTTGCAAGGATGTGTCGCATTTACATTCATTTGAAGTGTAGACGAGGAATACATTACACTTCGCAAATCATATTATATCTTACCATGAAACATAGAAATGAGATGCGCTTTCGCGTTTTAAGAAGCATTAGAAATCTATTGCTACGATACGTAGACATCTGCAAACGATATTTCCTTGCAAGGAAGTGTCACATTTACATTCATTTGAACTGTAGACGAGAAATACGTAGCACTTCGCAAATCATATTACATCATACCATGAAACGTAGAAATGAGATGCGCTTTCGCGTTTTAAGAAGCATTAGAAATCTATTGCTACGATACGTAGACATCTGCAAACGCTATTTCCTAGCAAGGAAGTGTCGCATTTACATTCATTTGAAGTGTAGACGAGGAATACATGACACTTCGCAAATCATATTATATCTTACCATCAAACATTGAAATGAGATGCGTTATCACGTTTTTAGAATCATAAGAACTCTATTGCTACGATACGTACACATCTGTAAACGCTATTTCCTTGCAAGGAAGTGTCGCATTTACATTCATTTGAAGTGTAGACGAGGAATACATGACACTTCGCAAATCATATTATATCTTACCATGAAACATCGAAATGAGATGCGATATCGCGTTTTAAGAATCATATGAACTCTATTGCTACGACACGTAGACATCTGCAAACGCTATTTCCTTGCAAGGAAGTGTCGCATTTACTTTCATTTGAATCGTAGACGAGGAATGCATAACACTTCGCAATGTATATTATATCTTATCATGAAACATAGATATGAGATGCAGTATCTCGTTTTAAGCGGCATTTGAACTCTATTTCTTCGATACCTAGACATCTGCAGACGCTATTTCCTAGCAAGGAAGTGTCGCATTTACATTCATTTGAAACGTAGACGAGGAATAAAATGACACTTCGCAAATCATATTATATCTTACCATGAAACATCGAAATGAGATGCGATATCGCGTTTTAAGAATCATATGAACTCTATTGCTACGACACGTAGACATCTGTAAACGCTATTTCCTTGCAAGGAAGTGTCGCATTTACATTCATTTGAAGTGTAGACGAGGAATACATGACACTTCGCAAATCATATTATATCTTACCATGAAACATAGATATGAGTTGCAATATCTCGTTTTAAGAAGCATTTGAACTCTATTTCTTCGATACGTAGACATCTGCAAACGATATTTCCTTGCAGGGAAGTGTCACATTTACATTCATTTGAAGTGTAGACGAGAAATACATAACACTTCGCAAATCATATTACATCTTACCATGAAACGCAGAAATGAGATGCGATATCGCGTTTTAAGAAGCATTAGAACCCTATTGCTACGATACCTAGACATCTGCAGACGCTATTTCCTAGCAAGGAAGTGTCGCATTTACATTCATTTGAATCGTAGACGAGGAATGCATAACACTTCGCAATGTATATTATATCTTATCATGAAACATAGATATGAGATGCAGTATCTCGTTTTAAGCAGCATTTGAACTCTATTTCTTCGATACGTAGACATCTGCAAACGATATTTCCTTGCAAGGATGTGTCGCATTTACATTCATTTGAAGTGTAGACGAGGAATACATGACACTTCGCAAATCATATTATATCTTACCATGAAACATCGAAATGAGATGCGATATCGCGTTTTAAGAATCATATGAACTCTATTGCTACGACACGTAGACATCTGCAAACGCTATTTCCTTGCAAGGAAGTGTCGCATTTACTTTCATTTGAATCGTAGACGAGGAATGCATAACACTTCGCAATGTATATTATATCTTATCATGAAACATAGATATGAGATGCAGTATCTCGTTTTAAGCGGCATTTGAACTCTATTTCTTCGATACCTAGACATCTGCAGACGCTATTTCCTAGCAAGGAAGTGTCGCATTTACATTCATTTGAAACGTAGACGAGGAATACATGACACTTCGCAAATCATATTATATCTTACCATGAAACATCGAAATGAGATGCGATATCGCGTTTTAAGAATCATATGAACTCTATTGCTACGACACGTAGACATCTGCAAACGCTATTTCCTACCAAGGAAGTGTCGCATTTACATTCATTTGAAGTGTAGACGAGGAATACATGACACTTCGCAAATCATATTATATCTTACCATGAAACATAGAAATGAGATGCGATATCGCGTTTTAAGAAGCATTAGAACTCTATTGCTACGATACCTTGACATCTGCAGACGCTATTTGCTAACAAGGAAGTGTCACATTTACATTCATTTGTAGTGTAGACGAGGAATACATGACACTTCGCAAATCATATTATATCTTACCATGAAACATAGAAATGAGATGCACTTTCGCGTTTTAAGAAGCATTAGAAATCTATTGCTACGATACGTAGACATCTGCAAACGATATTTCCTTGCAAGGAAGTGTCACATTTACATTCATTTGAAGTGTAGACGAGAAATACATAACACTTCGCAAATTATATAATATCTTACCATGAAACATAGAAATCAGATGCGATATCGCGTTTTAAGAAGCATTAGAAATCTATTGCTACGATACGTAGACATCTGCAAACGCTATTTCCTAGCGAGGAAGTGTCGCATTTACATTCATTTGAAGTGTAGACGAGGAATACATGACACTTCGCAAATCATATTATATCTTACCATGAAACATAGAAATGAGATGCGATATCGCGTTTTAAGAAGCATTAGAACTCTATTGCTACGATACCTTGACATCTGCAGACGCTATTTCCTAGCAAGGAAGTGTCGCATTTACATTCATTTGAATCGTAGACGAGGAATGCATAACACTTCGCAGTGAATATTATATCTTATCATGAAACATAGACATGAGTTGCAATATCTCGTTTTAAGAAGCATTTGAACTCTATTGCTTCGATACGTAGACATCTGCAAACGATATTTCCTTGCAAGGAAGTGTCACATTTACATTCATTTGAAGTGTAGACAAGAAATACATAACACTTCGCAAATCATATTACATCTTACCATGAAACGTAGAAATGAGATGCGATATCGCGTTTTAAGAAGCATTAGAACACTATTGCTACGATACCTAGACATGTGCAGACGCTATTTCCTAGCAAGGAAGTGTCGCATTTACATTCATTTGAAGTGTAGACGAGGAATACATGACACTTCGCAAATCATATTATATCTTACCATGAAACATAGAAATGAGATGCGATATAGCGTTTTAAGATTCATATGTACTCTATTGCTACGATACGTAGACATCTGAAAACGCTATTTCCTAACAAGGAAGTGTCGCATTTACATTCATTTGAAGTGTAGTCGAGGAATACATGACACTTCGCAAATCATATTATATCTTACCATGAAACATAGAAATGAGATGCGGTATCGCGTTTGAAGAATCATAAGAACTCTATTTCTACAATACGTACACATCTGCAAACGCTATTTCCTTGCAAGGAAGTGTCGCATTTACATTCATTTGAAGTGTAGACGAGGAATACATAACACTTCGCAAATTATATAATATCTTACCATGAAACATAGAAATGAGATGCGATATCGCGTTTTATGAGGCATTAGAAATCTATTGCTACGATACCTAGACATCTGCAGACGCTATTTCCTAACAAGGAAGTGTCGCATTTACATTCATTTGAAGTGTAGACGAGGAATACATGACACTTCGCAAATCATATTATATCTTACCATGAAACATAGAAATGAGATGCGATATCGCGTTTTAAGAAGAATTAGAACTCTATTGCTGCGATACGTACACATCTGCAAACGCTATTTCCTTGCAAGGAAGTGTCGCATTTACATTCATTTGAAGTGTAGACGAGGAATACATAACACTTCGCAAATTATATAATATCTTACCATGAAACATAGAAATCAGATGCGATATCGCGTTTTAAGAAGCATTAGAAATCTATTGCTACGATACGTACACATCTGCAAACGCTATTTCCTTGCAAGGAAGTGTCGCATTTACATTCATTTGAAGTGTAGACGAGGAATACATGACACTTCGCAAATCATATTATATCTTACCATGAAACATAGAAATGAGATGCTATATCGCGTTTTAAGAAGCATTAGAAATCTATTGCTACGATACGTAGACATCTGCAAACGCTATTTCTTTGCAAGGAAGTGTCGCATTTACATTCATTTGAAGTGTAGACGAGGAATACATGACACTTCGCAAATCATATTATATCTTACCATGAAACATAGAAATGAGATGCGATATCGCGTTTTAAGATTCATATGTACTCTATTGCTACGATACGTAGACATCTGAAAACACTATTTCCTAACAAGGAAGTGTCGCATTTACATTCATTTGAAGTGTAGTCGAGGAATACATGACACTTCGCAAATCATATTATATCTTACCATGAAACATAGAAATGAGATGCGATATCGCGTTTTAAGAAGCATTAGAACTCTATTGCTACGATACCTAGACATCTGCAGACGCTATTTTCTAGTGTCACGTCCCGAGGTGCGGTTGCGCTCGCAACGGTGGCACAAAGTCGTAACCGTTCCCGAAAATAACGCGAATTGCGTCCGGACCGGGTTCGTTGGCGTTTCGGACTCGATAAAACGGTAATTAACACTAAACTTACCTTGCGAAGGCTTGATTCCGCTGTCTGATTTCTCTTTCCAGGTACCTGGAGCGCCTTGGATCCGCAACCGGGATGGCGGCGGCGTACGGCTGGAACGGAGGTACGTCTACGGGAATAAGCGTCCAGGCGGGTTGACTCCGGCTGGCAGGTATCGGCGTTTGGCCCTGACGATTGGCGACTCGTACGGGTCGTGCGGCGAAGGAAACCTCCTTCACAGGAACCAGGACTCGAACGTAGGAAATTGAATATTCTGGTGCATCACCCACGTATTCCCGAGCGAGACGACGAATAAACTCTCTCCTCCCCGCGCGTCGTGTACGCTTTGTCGGAGGTGCAAGGCTCATCGAGAATACTTGAACTTCGGTTGAATACGGCACGGCTAAGCGTTGGTTCGCTCTAGCTTACCGGGATCGACCTGGGCGCAAGATATTCTGTACACGGTAGAAGTGAAGATGGAGCAACTAAGCGCTGGTTCGCTCTAGTCGTCGAGCCTCAAGACTATCGCAGATGAGATATGGAATTAGAATAATCGCGAGCGTACCCGTGGATTAGAATTAAGGAATTGTATTTGAATTCGAATAAAGATACTTTGAATCTGGTAAAAATAAACTATATTCTATGATTTCACTATACTAGATACACTTGACTAAATTCTAAGTTACTGACTAGCGATTACAATGAGAATTAGAAATAGTATAAAGTATCGAATGGACTCCGCTATGGGAGTATGGATAGAGACGAATGCATTAGAGCTAATTGCTCGTTGCGAATGAGCCTATTGCTCGGATCGGAAGTGCATCGTTCGGATGCTGGATTAGAACTCCTCGGTTCGGAGATGAGATACGAACTCTCCAGTTCGGAGATGAGATACCAACTCTCCAGTTCGGAGGTGAGATTGGAACTGACTCTCGGATCTCGCGTCCGCGACCTCCTCGGGTCGCGCGGCGCGCGAGTCGCTGGGCCCTCGCGGTGGGGCGGACGGTCGGAGTAGGGCGGCCGCTCGGCCCTCGTGGTGGGGCGGCCGTTCGGAGTGGGGCGCGGCCCGCGTTAAGCGTGAGCCGCGAGCGTCGAGTGTGCGCGCGAGTGCACGGAACATAGCCGTGCATGAATAAAATATATACATATATTTACTTAAATCTAGGTGTGTGTTGGTGTGTATGTACATAGGTGAGTAGTGTCCTTATTCTAATCCCACATGTACGAGAAGTACGTATAGGGCTTCGTGATCGCTGGGGATTCGACCCAGTATGTGTCGGAGAGCTCCTCGCCCTCGTAATACGGGGTGAAGTCCTCCCCCTCGTGTGTGGAGATCGCGCGTGGGCGCGGCATGCTGCATCCTTCTTCCCTCTCGTACCTTTGTCTCCTTCTGTAAGGACGGCGAGTCGGCGGGTGGCCCGTGTGCAGGGGCTCCGGATACGGATGCTGGGGATGATGAGTTGGACGCCGGAGGGTGGCAGGCGGTACGCCTGACGTTACACTAGCAAGGAAGAGTCGCATTTACATTCATTTGAAATGTAGACGAGGAATACATGACACTTCGCAAATCATATTATATCTTACAATGAAACATAGAAATGAGATGCGCTTTCGCGTTCTAAGAAGCATTAGAACTCTATTGCTACGATACCTAGACATCTGCAAACGCTATTTCCTAACAAGGAAGTGTCGCATTTACATTCATTTGAAGTGTAGACGAGGAATACATGACACTTCGCAAATCATATTATATCTTACCATGAAACATAGAAATGAGATGCGATATAGCGTTTTAAGTATCATAAGAACTCTATTGCTACGATACGTACACATCTGCAAACGCTATTTCCTTGCAAGGAAGTGTCGCATTCACATTCATTTGAAGTGTAGACGAGGAATACATAACACTTCGCAAATCATATTATACCTTACCATGAAACATAGAAATGAGATGCGATATCGCGTTTTAAGAAGCATTAGAACACTGTTGCTACGATACCTAGACATCTGCAGACGCTATTTCCTAGCAAGAAAGTGTCGCATTTACATTCATTTGAAGTGTATACGAGGAATACATGACACTTCGCAAATCATATTATATCTTACCATGAAACATAGAAATGAGATGCGATATCGCGTTTTAAGAAGCATTAGAAATCTATTGCTACGATACGTAGACATCTGCAAACGCTATTTCTTTGCAAGGAAGTGTCGCATTTACATTCATTTGAAGTGTAGGCGAGGAATACATAACAGTTCGCAAATCATATTATATCTTACCATGAAACATAGAAGTGAGATGCGATATCGCGTTTTAGGAAGCATTAGAACACAATTGCTACGATACCTAGACATCTGCAGACGCTATTTCCTAGCAAGGAAGTGTCGCATTTACATTCATTTGAAGTGTAGACGTTGAACACATGACACTTCGCAAATCATATTATATCTCACCATGAAACATAGAAATGAGATGCGATATCGCGTTTTAAGAAGCATTAGAAATCTATTGCTACGATACGTAGACATCTGCAAACGCTATTTCCTAGCGAGGAAGTGTCGCATTCACATTCATTTGAAGCGTAGACGAGGAGTACATAACACTTCGCAAATCATATTATACCTTACCATGAAACATAGAAATGAGATGCGATATCGCGTTTGAAGAATCATAAGAACTCTATTTCCACGATACGTACACATCTGCAAATGCTATTTCCTTGCAAGGAAGTGTCGCATTTACATTCATTTGAAGTGTAGACGAGGAATACATAACACTTCGCAAATTATATAATATCTTACCATGAAACATAGAAATGAGATGCGATATCTCGTTTTATGAGGCATTAGAAATCTATTGCTACGATACGTAGACATCTGCAAACGCTATTTCCTAAGCAGGAAGTATCGCATTCACATTCATTTGAAGTGTAGACGAGGAATACATAACACTTCGCAAATCATGTTATATCTCACCATGAAACATAGAAATGAGATGCGATATCGCGTTTTAAGAATCATATGAACTCTATTGCTACGATACGTAGACATCTGCAAACGCAATTTCCTAGCGAGGAAGTGTCGCATTCACATTCATTTGAAGTGTAGACGAGGAATACATGACACTTCGCAAATCATATTATAACTTACCATGAAACATAGAAATGAGATGCGATATCGCGTTTTAAGAAGCATTAGAAATCTATTGCTACGATACGTACACATCTGCAAACGCTATTTCTTTGCAAGGAAGTGTCGCATTTACATTCATTTGAAGTGTAGGCGAGGAATACATAACAGTTCGCAAATCATATTATATCTTACCATGAAACATAGAAGTGAGATGCGATATCGCGTTTTAAGAAGCATTAGAACACTGTTGCTACGATACCTAGACATCTGCAGACGCTATTTCCTAGCAAGGAAGTGTCGCATTTACACTCATTTGAAGTGTAGACGAGGAATACATGACACTTCGCAAATCATATTATATCTTACCATGAAACATAGAAATGAGATGCGATATCGCGTTTTAAGAAGCATTAGAAATCTATTGCTACGATACGTAGACATATGCAAACGCTATTTCCTTGTAAGGAAGTGTCGCATTTACATTCATTTGAAGTGTAGACGAGGAATACATGACACTTCGCAAATCATATTATATCTTACCATGAAACATAGAAATGAGATGCGATATCGCGTTTTAAGAAGCATTAGAAATCTATTGCTACGTTACGTAGACATCTGCAAACGCTATTTCCTAGCGAGGAAGTGTCGCATTCACATTCATTTGAAGTGTATACGAGGAATACATAACACTTCGCATATCATATTATACCTTACCATGAAACATAGAAATGAGATGCGATATCGCGTTTTAAGAAGCATTAGAACACTGTTGCTACGATACCTAGACATCTGCAGACGCTATTTCCTAGCAAGAAAGTGTTGCATTTACATACATTTGAAGTGTAGACGAGGAATACATGACACTTCGCAAATCATATTATATCTTACCATGAAACATAGAAATGAGATGCGATATCGCGTTTTAAGGAGCATTAGAAATCTATTGCTACGATACGTACACATCTGCAAACGCTATTTCCTTGCAAGGAAGTGTCGCATTTACATTCATTTGAAGTGTAGACGAGGAATACATAACACTTCGCAAATTATATAATATCTTACCATGAAACATAGAAATGAGATGCGATATGGCGTTTTATGAGGCATTAGAAATCTATTGCTACGATACGTAGACATCTGCAAACGCTATTTCCTAAGCAGGAAGTATCGCATTCACATTCATTTGAAGTGTAGACGAGGAATACATAACACTTCGCAAATCATGTTATATCTTACCATGAATCATAGAAATGAGATGCGATATCGCGTTTTAAGAATCATATGAACTCTATTGCTACGATACGTAGACATCTGCAAACGCAATTTCCTAGCGAGGAAGTGTCGCATTCACATTCATTTGAAGTGTAGACGAGGAATACATGACACTTCGCAATGAATATTACATCTTACCATGCAACATAGAAATGACATGCGATATCGCGCTTTAAGAAGCATTAGATATCTATTGCTACGATACGTAGACATCTGCAAACGCAATTTCCTAGCGAGGAAGAGTCGCATTCACATTCATTTGAAGTGTAGACGAGGAATACATGACACCTCGCAAATCATATTATATCTTACCATGAAACATAGAAATGAGATGCGATATCGCGTCTTAAGAAGCATTAGAAAGCTATTGCTACGATACGTAGACACCTGCAAACGCTATTTCCTTGCAAGGAAGTGCCGCATTTACATTCATTTAAAGTGTAGAGGGGGAGTACATAACACTTCTCAAATCATATTACATCTTACCATGAAACATAGAAATGAGATGCGATATCGCGTTTTGAGAAGCATTAGAACTCTATTGCTACAATACCTAGACATCTGCAGACGCTATTTCCTTGCAAGGAAGTGACGCATTTACATTCATTTGAAGTGTAGGCGAGGAATACATAACAGTTCGCAAATCATATTATATCTTACCATGAAACATAGAAATGAGATGCGATATCGCGTTTTAAGAATCATATGAACTCTATTGCTACGATACGTAGACATCTGCAAACGCTATCTCCTTGCAAGGAAGTGTCGCATTTACATTCATTTGAAGTGTAGACGAGGAATACATAACACTTCGCAAACCATGTTATATCTTACCATGAAACATAGAAATGTGTTGCGATATCGCGTTTTAAGAATCATATGAACTCTATTGCTACGATACGTGGACATCTGCAATCGCTATTACCTTGCAAGGAAGTGTCGCATTTACTTTCATTTGAATCGTAGACGAGGAATGCATAATACTTCGCAATGAATATTACATCTTACCATGAAACATAGAAATGAGATGCGATATCGCGTTTTAAGAAGCATTAGAACTCTATTGCTACGATACCTAGACATCTGCAGACGCTATTCCCTAGCAAGGAAGTGTCGCATTTACATTCATTTGAAGTGTAGACGAGGAATACATGACACTGCGCAAATCATATTATATCTTACCATGAAACATAGAAATGAGATGCGATATCGCGTTTTAAGAAGCATTAGAAAGCTATTGCTACGATACGTAGACATCTGCAAACGCTATTTCCTAGCGAGGAAGTATCGCATTCACATTCGTTTGAAGTGTAGACGAGGAACACATAACACTTCGCAAATCATGTTATATCTTACCATGAAACATAGAAATGAGATGCGATATCGCGTTTTAAGAATCATATGAACACTATTGCTACGATACGTAGACATCTGCAATCGCTATTTCCTTGCAAGGAAGTGTCGCATTTACTTTCATTTGAATCGTAGACGAGGAATGCATAACACTTCGCAATGAATATTACATCTTACCATGTAACATAGAAATGAGATGCGATATCGCGCTTTAAGAAGCATTAGAAATCTATTGCTACGATACGTAGACATCTGCAAACGCTATTTCCTAGCGAGGAAGTGTCGCATGCACATTCATTTGAAGTG
The DNA here is from genome assembly GCF_050948175.1 of Xylocopa sonorina. NCBI lineage: Eukaryota > Metazoa > Arthropoda > Insecta > Hymenoptera > Apidae > Xylocopa > Xylocopa sonorina. The sequence continues at coordinate 93,062 of NW_027490402.1, read as the reverse complement.
TAGACGAGGAATACATGACACTTCGCAAATCATATTACATTTTACCATGAAACATAGAAATGAGATGCGATATCGCGTTTTAAGTATCATAAGAACACCATTGCTACGATACGTAGACATCTGCAAACGCTATTTCCTTGCAAGCGCGTGTCGCATTTACATTCGTTTGAATCGTAGACGAGGAATGCATAACACTTCGCAATGAATATTATATCTTATCATGAAACATAGATATGAGATGCAATATCTCGCTTGAAGAAACATTTGAACTCAGTTGCTACGATACCTAGATTTCTGCAGACGCTATTTCCAAGCAAGGAAGTGTCGCATTTACATTCATTTGAAGTGTAGACGAGGAATACATGACACTTCGCAAATCATATTATATCTTACCATGAAACATAGAAATGAGATGCGATATCGCGTTTTAAGAATCATTAGAAAGCTATTGCTACGATACGTAGACATCTGCAAACGCTATTTCCTAGCGAGGAAGTATTCGATTCACATTCATTTGAAGTGTAGACGAGGAACACATAACACTTCGCAAATCATGTTATATCTTACCATGAAACATAGAAATGAGATGCGATATCGCGTTTTAAGAATCATATGAACACTATTGCTACGATACGTAGACATCTGCAATCGCTATTTCCTTGCAAGGAAGTGTCGCATTTACTTTCATTTGAATCGTAGACGAGGAATGCATAACACTTCGCAATGAATATTACATCTTACCATGTAACATAGAAATGAGATGCGATATCGCGTTTTAAGAAGCATTAGAAATCTATTACTACGATACGTAGACATCTGCAAACGCTACTTCCTAGCGAGGAAGTATCGCATTCACATTCATTTGAAGTGTAGACGAGGAATACATGACACTTCGCAAATCATACTATATCTTACCATGAATCATAGAAATGAGATGCGATATCGCGTTTTAAGTATCATAAGAACTCCATTGCTACGATACGTAGACATCTGCAAACGCTATTTCCTTGCAAGGAAGTGTCGCATTTACATTCATTTGAATCGTAGACGAGGAATGCATAACACTTCGCAATGAATATTACATCTTATCATGAAACATAGATATGAGATGCTATATCTCGTTTTAAGAAGCATTTGAAACTCAATTGCTACGATACCTAGACATCTGCAGACGCTATTTCCTAGCAAGGAAGTGTCGCATTTACATTCATTTGAAGTGTAGCCGAGGAATACATGACACTTCGCAAATCATATTATATCTTACCATGAAACATAGAAATGGGATGCGATATCGCGTTTTAAGAAGCATTAGAACTCAATTGCTACTATAGGTAGACATCTGCAAACGCTATTTCCTTGCAAGGAAGTGTCGCATTTACATTCATATGAGGTGTAGACGAGGAATACATAACACTTCGCAATGAATATTATATCTTACCATGAAACATAGAAATGAGATGCGATATCGCGTTTTAAGAATCATATGAACACTATTGCTACGATACGTAGACATCAGCAATCGCTATTTCCCTGCAAGGAAGTGTCGCATTTACTTTCATTTGAATCGTAAACGAGGAATGCATAACACTTCGCAATGAATATTACATCCTACCATGCAACATAGAAATGAGATGCGATATCGCGCTTTAAGAAGCATTAGATATCTATTGCTACGATACGTAGACATCTGCAAACGCAATTTCCTAGCGAGGAAGTGTCGCATTCACATTCATTTGAAGTGTAGACGAGGAATACATGACACCTCGCAAATCATATTATATCTTACCATGAAACATAGAAATGAGATGCGATATCGCGTTTTAAGAATCATATGAACACTATTGCTACGATACGTAGACATCAGCAATCGCTATTTCCCTGCAAGGAAGTGTCGCATTTACTTTCATTTGAATCGTAAACGAGGAATGCATAACACTTCGCAATGAATATTACATCCTACCATGCAACATAGAAATGAGATGCGATATCGCGCTTTAAGAAGCATTAGATATCTATTGCTACGATACGTAGACATCTGCAAACGCAATTTCCTAGCGAGGAAGTGTCGCATTCACATTCATTTGAAGTGTAGACGAGGAATACATGACACCTCGCAAATCATATTATATCTTACCATGAAACATAGAAATGAGATGCGATATCGCGTCTTAAGAAACATTAGAAAGCTATTGCTACGATACGTAGACACCTGCAAACGCTATTTCCTTGCAAGGAAGTGCCGCATTTACATTCATTTAAAGTGTAGAGGAGGAGTACATAACACTTCTCAAATCATATTACATCTTACCATGAAACATAGAAATGAGATGCGATATCGCGTTTTGAGAAGCATTAGAACTCTATTGCTACGATACCTAGACATCTGCAGACGCTATTTCCTTGCAAGGAAGTGTCGCATTTACATTCATTTGAAGTGTAGGCGAGGAATACATAACAGTTCGCAAATCATATTATATCTTACCATGAAACATAGAAATGAGATGCGATATCGCGTTTTAAGAAGCATTAGAACTCTATTGCTACTATAGGTAGACATCTGCAAACGCTATTTCCTTGCAAGGAAGTATCGCATTTACATTCATATGAAGTGTAGACGAGGAATACATAACACTTCGCAAATCATATTCTATCTTACTATGAAACATAGAAATGAGATGCGATATTGTGTTTTGACAAGCATTAGAACTCTATCGCTACGATACCTAGACATCTGCAAACGCTATTTCCTTGCAAGGAAGTGTCGCATTTACATTCATTTGATTCGTAGACGAGGAATGCATAACACTTCGCAATGAATATTATATCTTATCATGAAACATATATATGAGATGCAATATCTCGTTTTAAGAAGCATTTGAACTCAATTGCTACGATACCTAGACATCTGCAGACGCTATTTCCTAGCGAGGAAGTATCGCATTCACATTCATTTGAAGTGTAGACGAGGAATACATGACACTTCGCAAATCATATTATATCTTACCGTGAAACATAGAAATGAGACGCGATATCGCGTTTAAAGAAGCATTAGAAATCTATTGCTACGATACGTAGACATCTGCAATCGCTATTTCTTTGCAAGGAAGTGTCGCATTTACATTCATTTGAAGTGTAGACGAGGAATACATAACACTTCGCAAATCATATTATATCTTACCATGAAACATAGAAATGAGATGCGATATCGCGTTTTAAGAAGCATTAGAACTCAATTGCTACTATAGGTAGACATCTGCAAACGCTATTTCCTTGCAAGGAAGTGTCGCATTTACATTCATATGAAGTGTAGACGAGGAGTAGATAACACTTCGCAAATCATAATATATCTTACCATGAAACATAGAAATGAGATGCGATATCGCATTTTAAGAAGCATTAGATATCTATTGCTACGATACGTAGACATCTGCAAACGCTATTTCCTTGCAAGGAAGTGTCGCATTTACATTCATATGAAGTGTAGACGAAGAATACATAACACTTCGCAAATCATATTATATCTTACTATGAAACATAGAAATGAGATGCGATATTGTGTTTTGAGAAGCATTAGAACTCTATCGCTACGATACCTAGACATCTGCAGACGCTATTTCCTTTCAAGGAAGTGTCGCATTTACATTCATTTGAAGTGTAGAGGAGGAATACATAACACTTCGCAAATGATATTACATCTTACCATGAAACATAGAAATGAGATGCGATATCGCGTTTTAGGAAGCATTAGAATTCTATTGCTACGATACCTAGACATCTGCAGACGCTATTTCCTAGTGTAACGTCAGGCGTACCGCCTGCCACCCTCCGGCGTCCAACTCATCATCCCCAGCATCCGTATCCGGAGCCCCTGCACACGGGCCACCCGCCGACTCGCCGTCCTTACAGAAGGAGACAAAGGTACGAGAGGGAAGAAGGATGCAGCATGCCGCGCCCACGCGCGATCTCCACACACGAGGGGGAGGACTTCACCCCGTATTACGAGGGCGAGGAGCTCTCCGACACATACTGGGTCGAATCCCCAGCGATCACGAAGCCCTATACGTACTTCTCGTACATGTGGGATTAGAATAAGGACACTACTCACCTATGTACATACACACCAACACACACCTAGATTTAAGTAAATATATGTATATATTTTATTCATGCACGGCTATGTTCCGTGCACTCGCGCGCACACTCGACGCTCGCGGCTCACGCTTAACGCGGGCCGCGCCCCACTCCGAACGGCCGCCCCACCACGAGGGCCGAGCGGCCGCCCTACTCCGACCGTCCGCCCCACCGCGAGGGCCCAGCGACTCGCGCGCCGCGCGACCCGAGGAGGTCGCGGACGCGAGATCCGAGAGTCAGTTCCAATCTCATCTCCGAACTGGAGAGTTGCTAACTCATCTCCGAACCGGAGAGTTCGTATCTCATCTCCGAACCGAGGAGTTCTAATCCAGCATCCGAACGATGCACTTCCGATCCGAGCAATAGGCTCATTCGCAACGAGCAATTAGCTCTAATGCATTCGTCTCTATCCATACTCCCATAGCGGAGTCCATTCGATACTTTATACTATTTCTAATTCTCATTGTAATCGCTAGTCAGTAACTTAGAATTTAGTCAAGTGTATCTAGTATAGTGAAATCATAGAATATAGTTTATTTTTACCAGATTCAAAGTATCTTTATTCGAGTTCAAATACAATTCCTTAATTCTACTCCACGGGTACGCTCGCGATTATTCTAATTCTATATCTCATCTACGATAGTCTTGAGGCTCGACGACTAGAGCGAACCAGCGCTTAGTTGCTCCATCCTCACTTCTACCGTGTACAGAATATCTTGCGCCCAGGTCGATCCCGGTGAGCTACAGCGAACCAACGCTTAGCCGTGCCGTATTCAACCGAAGTTCAAGTATTCTCGATGAGCCTTGCACCTCCGACAAAGCGTACACGACGCGCGGGGAGGAGAGAGTTTATTCGTCGTCTCGCTCGGGAATACGTGGGTGATGCACCAGAATATTCAATTTCCTACGTTCGAGTCCTGGTTCCTGTGAAGGAGGTTTCCTTCGCCGCACGATCCGTACGAGTCGCCAATCGTCAGGGCCAAACGCCGATACCTGCCAGCCGAAGTCAACCCGCCTGGACGCTTATTCCCGTAGACGTACCGCCGTTCCAGCCGTACGCCGCCGCCATCCCGGTTGCGGATCCAAGGCGCTCCAGGTACCTGGAAAGAGAAATCAGACAGCGGAATCAAGCCTTCGCAAGGTAAGTTTAGTGTTGATTACCGTTTTATCGAGTCCGAAACGCCAACGAACCCGGTCCGGACGCAATTCGCGTTATTTTCGGGAACGGTTACGACTTTGTGCCACCGTTGCGAGCACAATCGCACCTCGGGACGTGACACTAGCAAGGAAGTGTCGCATTTACATTCATTTGAAGTGTAGACGAGGAATACATGACACTTCGCAAATCATATTATATCTTACTATGAAACATAGAAATGAGATGCGATATCGCGTTTTAGGAAGCATTAGATATCTATTGCTACGATACGTAGACATCTGCAAACGCTATTTCTTTGCAAGGAAGCGTCGCATTTACATTCATTTGAATCGTAGACGAGGAATGCATAACACTTCGCAATGAATATTATATCTTATCATGAAACATAGATATGAGATGCAATATCTCGTTTTAAGAAGTATTTGAAACTCAATTGCTACGATACGTAGATATCTGCAAACGCTATTTCCTTGCAAGGAAGCGTCGCATTTACATTCATTTGAATCGTAGCCGAGGAATGCATAACACTTCGCAATGAATATTATATCTTATCATGAAACATAAATATGAGATGCAATATCTCGTTTTAAGAAGCATTTGAAACTCAATTGCTACGATACCTAGACATCTGCAGACGCTATTTCCTAGCAAGGAAGTGTCGCATTTACATTCATTTGAAGTGTAGACGAGGAATACATGACACTTCGCAAATCATATTATATCTTACTATGAAACATAGAAATGAGATGCGATATCGCGTTTTAGGAAGCATTAGATATCTATTGCTACGATACGTAGACATCTGCAAACGCTATTTCTTTGCAAGGAAGCGTCGCATTTACATTCATTTGAATCGTAGACGAGGAATGCATAACACTTCGCAATGAATATTATATCTTATCATGAAACATAGATATGAGATGCAATATCTCGTTTTAAGAAGTATTTGAAACTCAATTGCTACGATACGTAGATATCTGCAAACGCTATTTCCTTGCAAGGAAGCGTCGCATTTACATTCATTTGAATCGTAGACGAGGAATGCATAACACTTCGCAATGAATATTATATCTTATCATGAAACATAAATATGAGATGCAATATCTCGTTTTAAGAAGCATTTGAAACTCAATTGCTACGATACCTAGACATCTGCAGACGCTATTTCCTAGCAAGGAAGTGTCGCATTTACATTCATTTGAAGTGTAGACGAGGAATACATGACACTTCGCAAATCATATTATATCTTACCATGAAACATAGAAATGAGATGCGATATCGCGTTTTAAGAAGCATTAGAAATCTATTGCTACGATACGTAGACATCTGCAAACGCTATTTGCTTGCTAGGAAGTGTCGCATTTACATTCATATGAAGTGTAGACGAGGAACACATGACACTTCGCAAATCATAATATATCTTACCATGAATCATAGAAATGAGATGCGATATCGCGTTATAGGAAGCATTAGATATCTATTGCTACGATACGTAGACATCTGCAAACGCTATTTCCTTGCAAGGAAGTGTCGCATTTACATTCATATGATGTGTAGACGAGGAATGCATAACACTTCGCAAATCATATTATATCTTACCGTGAAACATAGAAATGAGACGCGATATCGCGTTTAAAGAAGCATTAGAAATCTATTGCTACGATACGTAGACATCTGCAAACGCTATTTCCTAGCGAGGAAGTGTCGCATTCACATTCCTTTGAAGTGTGGACGAGGAATACATAACACTTCGCAAATCATATTATATCTTACCATGAAACATAGAAATGAGATGCGATATCGCGTTTTAAGAAGCATTAGAACTCAATTGCTACTATAGGTAGACATCTGCAAACGCTATTTCCTTGCAAGGAAGTGTCGCATTTACATTCATATGAAGTGTAGACGAGGAATACATAACACTTCGCAAATCATATTCTATCTTACTATGAAACATAGAAATGAGATGCGATATTGTGTTTTGAGAAGCATTAGAACTCTATCGCTACGATACCTAGACATCTGCAGACGCTATTTCCTTTCAAGGAAGTGTCGCATTTACATTCATTTGAAGTGTAGACGAGGAATACATGACACTTCGCAAATCATATTATATCTTACCATGAAACATAGAAATGTGATGCGATATCGCGTTTTAAGAAGCATTAGAAATCTATTGCTACGATAGGTAGACATCTGCAAACGCTATTTCCTTCCAGGGAAGTGTCGCATTTACATTCATTTGAATCGTAGACGAGGAATGCATAACTCTTCGCAATGAATATTATATCTTATCATGAACCATAGATATGAGATGCAATATCTCGTTTTAAGAAGCATTTGAACTCCATTGCTACAACACCTAGACATCTGCAGACGCTATTTGCTAGCAAGGAAGTGTCGCATTTACATTCATTTGAAGTGTAGACGAGGAATACATGACACTTCGCAAATCATATTATATCTTACCATGAAACATAGAAATGTGATGCGATATCGCGTTTTAAGAAGCATTAGAAATCTATTGCTACGATACGTAGACATCTGCAAACGCTATTTCTTTGCAAGGAAGTGTCGCATTTACATTTTTTGAAGTGTAGACGAGGAGTAGATAACACTTCGCAAATCATATTATATCTTACCATGAAACATAGAAATGAGATGCGATATCGCGTTTTAAGAAGCATTAGAAATCTATTGCTACGATACGTAGACATCTGCAAACGCTATTTCTTTGCAAGAAAGTGTCGCATTTACATTCATTTGAAGTGTAGACGAGGAATACATAACACTTCGCAAGTCATATTATATCTTACCATGAAACATAGAAATGAGATGCGATATCGCGTTTTAAGAAGCATTAGAAATATATTGCTACGATAGGTAGACATCTGCAAACGCTATTTCCTTCCAGGGAAGTGTCGCATTTACATTCATTTGAAGTGTAGACGAGGAGTAGATAACACTTCGCAAATCATATTATATCTTACCATGAAACATAGAAATGAGATGCGATATCGCGTTTTAAGAATCATAAGAACTCTATTGCTACGATACGTAGAAATCTGCAAACGCTATTTCCTTGCAAGGAAGTGTCGCATTTACATTCATTTGAAGTGTAGACGAGGAATACATGATACTTCGCAAATCATATTATATCTTACCATGAAACATAGAAATGAGATGCGATATCGCGTTTTAGGAAGCATTAGATATCTATTGCTACGATACGTAGACATCTGCAAACGCTATTTCCTTGCAAGGAAGCGTCGCATTTACATTCATTTGAATCGTAGACGAGGAATGCATAACACTTCGCAATGAATATTATATCTTATCATGAAACATAAATATGAGATGCAATATCTCGTTTTAAGAAGCATTTGAAACTCAATTGCTACGATACCTAGACATCTGCAAACGCTATTTCCTAGCAAGGAAGTGTCGCATTTACATTCATTTGAAGTGTAGACGAGGAATACATGACACTTCGCAAATCATATTATATCTTACCGTGAAACATAGAAATGAGACGCGATATCGCGTTTAAAGAAGCATTAGAAATCTATTGCTACGATACGTAGACATCTGCAAACGCTATTTCCTAGCGAGGAAGTGTCGCATTCACATTCCTTTGAAGTGTGGACGAGGAATACATAACACTTCGCAAATCATATTATATCTTACCATGAAACATAGAAATGAGATGCGATATCGCGTTTTAAGAAGCATTAGAACTCAATTGCTACTATAGGTAGACATCTGCAAACGCTATTTCCTTGCAAGGAAGTGTCGCATTTACATTCATATGAAGTGTAGACGAGGAATACATAACACTTCGCAAATCATATTCTATCTTACTATGAAACATAGAAATGAGATGCGATATTGTGTTTTGAGAAGCATTAGAACTCTATCGCTACGATACCTAGACATCTGCAGACGCTATTTCCTTTCAAGGAAGTGTCGCATTTACATTCATTTGAAGTGTAGACGAGGAATACATGACACTTCGCAAATCATATTATATCTTACCATGAAACATAGAAATGTGATGCGATATCGCGTTTTAAGAAGCATTAGAAATCTATTGCTACGATAGGTAGACATCTGCAAACGCTATTTCCTTCCAGGGAAGTGTCGCATTTACATTCATTTGAATCGTAGACGAGGAATGCATAACTCTTCGCAATGAATATTATATCTTATCATGAACCATAGATATGAGATGCAATATCTCGTTTTAAGAAGCATTTGAACTCCATTGCTACAACACCTAGACATCTGCAGACGCTATTTGCTAGCAAGGAAGTGTCGCATTTACATTCATTTGAAGTGTAGACGAGGAATACATGACACTTCGCAAATCATATTATATCTTACCATGAAACATAGAAATGTGATGCGATATCGCGTTTTAAGAAGCATTAGAAATCTATTGCTACGATACGTAGACATCTGCAAACGCTATTTCTTTGCAAGGAAGTGTCGCATTTACATTTTTTGAAGTGTAGACGAGGAGTAGATAACACTTCGCAAATCATATTATATCTTACCATGAAACATAGAAATGAGATGCGATATCGCGTTTTAAGAAGCATTAGAAATCTATTGCTACGATACGTAGACATCTGCAAACGCTATTTCTTTGCAAGAAAGTGTCGCATTTACATTCATTTGAAGTGTAGACGAGGAATACATAACACTTCGCAAGTCATATTATATCTTACCATGAAACATAGAAATGAGATGCGATATCGCGTTTTAAGAAGCATTAGAAATATATTGCTACGATAGGTAGACATCTGCAAACGCTATTTCCTTCCAGGGAAGTGTCGCATTTACATTCATTTGAAGTGTAGACGAGGAGTAGATAACACTTCGCAAATCATATTATATCTTACCATGAAACATAGAAATGAGATGCGATATCGCGTTTTAAGAATCATAAGAACTCTATTGCTACGATACGTAGAAATCTGCAAACGCTATTTCCTTGCAAGGAAGTGTCGCATTTACATTCATTTGAAGTGTAGACGAGGAATACATGATACTTCGCAAATCATATTATATCTTACCATGAAACATAGAAATGAGATGCGATATCGCGTTTTAGGAAGCATTAGATATCTATTGCTACGATACGTAGACATCTGCAAACGCTATTTCCTTGCAAGGAAGCGTCGCATTTACATTCATTTGAATCGTAGACGAGGAATGCATAACACTTCGCAATGAATATTATATCTTATCATGAAACATAAATATGAGATGCAATATCTCGTTTTAAGAAGCATTTGAAACTCAATTGCTACGATACCTAGACATCTGCAAACGCTATTTCCTAGCAAGGAAGTGTCGCATTTACATTCATTTGAAGTGTAGACGAGGAATACATGACACTTCGCAAATCATATTATATCTTACCATGAAACATAGAAATGAGATGCGATATCGCGTTTTAAGAAGCATTAGAACTCTATTGCTACGATACCTAGACATCTGCAGACGCTATTTCCTAGCAAGGAAGTGTCGCATTTACATTCATTTGAGGTGTAGACGAGGAATACATGACACTTCGCAAATCATATTACATATTACCATGAAACATAGAAATGAGATGCGATATCGCGTTTTAAGAAGCATTAGAACTCAATTGCTACTATAGGTAGACATCTGCAAACGCTATTTCCTTGCAAGGAAGTGTCGCATTTACATTCATATGAAGTGTAGACGAGGAATACATAACACTTCGCAAATCATATTATATCTTACCATGAAACATAGAAATGTGATGCGATATCGCGTTTTAAGAAGCATTAGAAATCTATTGCTACGATAGGTAGACATCTGCAAACGCTATTTCCTTCCAGGGAAGTGTCGCATTTACATTCATTTGAAGTGTAGACGAGGAGTAGATAACACTTCGCAAATCATATTATATCTTACCATGAAACATAGAAATGAGATGCGATATCGCGTTTTAAGAATCATAAGAACTCTATTGCTACGATACGTAGAAATCTGCAAACGCTATTTCCTTGCAAGGAAGTGTCGCATTTACATTCATTTGAAGTGTAGACGAGGAATACATGATACTTCGCAAATCATATTATATCTTACCATGAAACATAGAAATGAGATGCGATATCGCGTTTTAGGAAGCATTAGATATCTATTGCTACGATACGTAGACATCTGCAAACGCTATTTCCTTGCAAGGAAGCGTCGCATTTACATTCATTTGAATCGTAGACGAGGAATGCATAACACTTCGCAATGAATATTATATCTTATCATGAAACATAAATATGAGATGCAATATCTCGTTTTAAGAAGCATTTGAAACTCAATTGCTACGATACCTAGACATCTGCAAACGCTATTTCCTAGCAAGGAAGTGTCGCATTTACATTCATTTGAAGTGTAGACGAGGAATACATGACACTTCGCAAATCATATTATATCTTACCATGAAACATAGAAATGAGATGCGATATCGCGTTTTAAGAAGCATTAGAACTCAATTGCTACTATAGGTAGACATCTGCAAACGCTATTTCCTTGCAAGGAAGTGTCGCATTTACATTCATATGAAGTGTAGACGAGGAATACATAACACTTCGCAAGTCATATTATATCTTACCAGGAAACATAGAAATGAGATGCGATATCGCGTTTTAAGAAGCAGTAGAACTCTATTGCTACTATAGGTAGACATCTGCAAACGCTATTTCCTTGCAAGGAAGTGTCGCATTTACATTCATATGAAGTGTAGACGAGGAATACATAACACTTCGCAAATCATATTATATCTTACTATGAAACATAGAAATGAGATGCGATATCGCGTTTTAGGAAGCATTAGATATCTATTGCTACGATACGTAGACATCTGCAAACGCTATTTCCTTGCAAGGAAGCGTCGCATTTACATTCATTTGAATCGTAGACGAGGAATGCATAACACTTCGCAATGAATATTATATCTTATCATGAAACATAGAAATGAGATGCAATATCTCGTTTTAAGAAGCATTAGAACTCTATCGCTACGATACCTAGACATCTGCAGACGCTATTTCCAAGCAAGGAAGTGTCGCATTTACATTCATTTGAAGTGTAGACGAGGAATACATGACACTTCGCAAATCATATTATATCTTACCATGAAACATAGAAATGAGATGCGATATCGCGTTTTAAGAAGCATTAGAACTCAATTGCTACTATAGGTAGACATCTGCAAACGCTATTTCCTTGCAAGGAAGTGTCGCATTTACATTCATATGAAGTGTAGACGAGGAATACATAACACTTCGCAAATCATATTCTATCTTACTATGAAACATAGAAATGAGATGCGATATTGTGTTTTGAGAAGCATTAGAACTCTATCGCTACGATACCTAGACATCTGCAGACGCTATTTCCTTTCAAGGAAGTGTCGCATTTACATTCATTTGAAGTGTAGACGAGGAATACATGACACTTCGCAAATCATATTATATCTTACCATGAAACATAGAAATGTGATGCGATATCGCGTTTTAAGAAGCATTAGAAATCTATTGCTACGATAGGTAGACATCTGCAAACGCTATTTCCTTCCAGGGAAGTGTCGCATTTACATTCATTTGAATCGTAGACGAGGAATGCATAACTCTTCGCAATGAATATTATATCTTATCATGAACCATAGATATGAGATGCAATATCTCGTTTTAAGAAGCATTTGAACTCCATTGCTACAACACCTAGACATCTGCAGACGCTATTTGCTAGCAAGGAAGTGTCGCATTTACATTCATTTGAAGTGTAGACGAGGAATACATGACACTTCGCAAATCATATTATATCTTACCATGAAACATAGAAATGTGATGCGATATCGCGTTTTAAGAAGCATTAGAAATCTATTGCTACGATACGTAGACATCTGCAAACGCTATTTCTTTGCAAGGAAGTGTCGCATTTACATTTTTTGAAGTGTAGACGAGGAGTAGATAACACTTCGCAAATCATATTATATCTTACCATGAAACATAGAAATGAGATGCGATATCGCGTTTTAAGAAGCATTAGAAATCTATTGCTACGATACGTAGACATCTGCAAACGCTATTTCTTTGCAAGAAAGTGTCGCATTTACATTCATTTGAAGTGTAGACGAGGAATACATAACACTTCGCAAGTCATATTATATCTTACCATGAAACATAGAAATGAGATGCGATATCGCGTTTTAAGAAGCAGTAGAACTCTATTGCTACTATAGGTAGACATCTGCAAACGCTATTTCCTTGCAAGGAAGTGTCGCATTTACATTCATATGAAGTGTAGACGAGGAATACATAACACTTCGCAAATCATATTATATCTTACTATGAAACATAGAAATGAGATGCGATATTGTGTTTTGAAAAGCATTAGAACTCTATCGCTACGATACCTAGACATCTGCAGACGCTATTTCCTTTCAAGGAAGTGTCGCATTTACATTCATTTGAAGTGTAGAGGAGGAATACATAACACTTCGCAAATCATATTACATCTTACCATGAAACATAGAAATGAGACGCGATATCGCGTTTTAGGAAGCATTAGAACTCTATTGCTACGATACCTAGACATCTGCAGACGCTATTTCCTAGCAAGGAAGTGTCGCATTTACATTCATTTGAGGTGTAGACGAGGAATACATGACACTTCGCAAATCATATTACATATTACCATGAAACATAGAAATGAGATGCGATATCGCGTTTTAAGGAGCATTAGAACTCAATTGCTACTATAGGTAGACATCTGCAAACGCTATTTCCTTGCAAGGAAGTGTCGCATTTACATTCATATGATGTGTAGACGAGGAATACATAACACTTCGCAAATCATATTATATCTTACCATGAAACATAGAAATGTGATGCGATATCGCGTTTTAAGAAGCATTAGAAATCTATTGCTACGATAGGTAGACATCTGCAAACGCTATTTCCTTCCAGGGAAGTGTCGCATTTACATTCATTTGAAGTGTAGACGAGGAGTAGATAACACTTCGCAAATCATATTATATCTTACCATGAAACATAGAAATGAGATGCGATATCGCGTTTTAAGAATCATAAGAACTCTATTGCTACGATACGTAGAAATCTGCAAACGCTATTTCCTTGCAAGGAAGTGTCGCATTTAAAATCATTTGAAGTGTAGACGAGGAATACATGATACTTCGCAAATCATATTATATCTTACCATGAAACATAGAAATGAGATGCGATATCGCGTTTTAGGAAGCATTAGATATCTATTGCTACGATACGTAGACATCTGCAAACGCTATTTCCTTGCAAGGAAGCGTCGCATTTACATTCATTTGAATCGTAGACGAGGAATGCATAACACTTCGCAATGAATATTATATCTTATCATGAAACATAAATATGAGATGCAATATCTCGTTTTAAGAAGCATTTGAAACTCAATTGCTACGATACCTAGACATCTGCAAACGCTATTTCCTAGCAAGGAAGTGTCGCATTTACATTCATTTGAAGTGTAGACGAGGAATACATGACACTTCGCAAATCATATTATATCTTACCATGAAACATAGAAATGAGATGCGATATCGCGTTTTAAGAAGCATTAGAACTCTATCGCTACGATACCTAGACATCTGCAGACGCTATTTCCTAGCAAGGAAGTGTCGCATTTACATTCATTTGAAGTGTAGACGAGGAATACATGACACTTCGCAAATCATATTACATATTACCATGAAACATAGAAATGAGATGCGATATCGCGTTTTAAGAAGCATTAGAACTCAATTGCTACTATAGGTAGACATCTGCAAACGCTATTTCCTTGCAAGGAAGTGTCGCATTTACATTCATATGAAGTGTAGACGAGGAATACATAACACTTCGCAAATCATATTCTATCTTACTATGAAACATAGAAATGAGATGCGATATTGTGTTTTGAGAAGCATTAGAACTCTATCGCTACGATACCTAGACATCTGCAGACGCTATTTCCTTTGAAGGAAGTTTCGCATTTACTTTCATTTGAAGTGTAGACGAGGAATACATGACACTTCGCAAATCATATTACATCTTACCATGAAACATAGAAATGTGATGCGATATCGCGTTTTAAGAAGCATTAGAAATCTATTGCTACGATAGGTAGACATCTGCAAACGCTATTTCCTTCCAGGGAAGTGTCGCATTTACATTCATTTGAAGTGTAGACGAGGAGTAGATAACACTTCCCAAATCATATTATATCTTACCATGAAACATAGAAATGAGATGCGATATCGCGTTTTAAGAATCATAAGAACTCTATTGCTACGATACGTAGAAATCTGCAAACGCTATTTCCTTGCAAGGAAGTGTCGCATTTACATTCATTTGAAGTGTAGACGAGGAATACATAACACTTCGCAAATCATATTATATCTTACCGTGAAACATAGAAATGAGACGCGATATCGCGTCTTAAGAAGCATTAGAAATCTATTGCTACGATACGTAGACATCTGCAAACGCTATTTCCTAGCGAGGAAGTGTCGCATTCACTTTCCTTTGAAGTGTAGACGAGGAATACATAACACTTCGCAAATCATATTATATCTTACCATGACACATAGAAATGTGATGCGATATCGCGTATTAAGAAGCATTAGAAATCTATTGCTACGATACGTAGACATCTGCAAACGCTATTTCTTTGCAAGGAAGAGTCGCATTTACATTCATTTGAAGTGTAGACGAGGAATACATGACACTTCGCAAATCATATTATATCTTACCATGAAACATAGAAATATGATGCGATGTCGCGTTTTAAGAAGGATTAGAAATCTATTGCTACGATACGTAGACATCTGCAAACGCTATTTCCTTCCAGGGAAGTGTCGCATTTACATTCATTTGAATCGTAGACGAGGAATGCATAACACTTCGCAATGAATATTATATCTTATCATGAAACACAGAAATGAGATGCAATATCTCGTTTTAAGAAGCATTAGAACTCTATCGCTACGATACCTAGACATCTGCAGACGCTATTTCCTAGCAAGGAAGTGTCGCATTTACATTCATTTGAAGTGTAGACGAGGAATACATGACACTTCGCAAATCATATTATATCTTACCATGAAACATAGAAATGTGATGCGATATCGCGTTTTAAGAAGCATAAGAAATCTATTGCTACGATAGGTAGACATCTGCAAACGCTATTTCCTTCCAGGGAAGTGTCGCATTTACATTCATTTGAAGTGTAGACGAGGAGTAGATAACACTTCGCAAATCATATTATATCTTACCATGAAACATAGAAATGAGATGCGATATCGCGTTTTAAGAATCATAAGAACTCTATTGCTACGATACGTAGAAATCTGCAAACGCTATTTCCTTGCAAGGAAGTGTCGCATTTACATTCATTTGAAGTGTAGACGAGGAATACATAACACTTCGCAAATCATATTATATCTTACCGTGAAACATAGAAATGAGACGCGATATCGCGTCTTAAGAAGCATTAGAAATCTATTGCTACGATACGTAGACATCTGCAAACGCTATTTCCTAGCGAGGAAGTGTCGCATTCACTTTCCTTTGAAGTGTAGACGAGGAATACATAACACTTCGCAAGTCATATTATATCTTACCATGACACATAGAAATGTGATGCGATATCGCGTATTAAGAAGCATTAGAAATCTATTGCTACGATACGTAGACATCTGCAAACGCTATTTCTTTGCAAGGAAGAGTCGCATTTACATTCATTTGAAGTGTAGACGAGGAATACATGACACTTCGCAAATCATATTATATCTTACCATGAAACATAGAAATGTGATGCGATATCGCGTTTTAAGAAGGATTAGAAATCTATTGCTACGATACGTAGACATCTGCAAACGCTATTTCTTTGCAAGAAAGTGTCGCATTTACATTCATTTGAAGTGTAGACGAGGAATACATAACACTTCGCAAATCATATTATATCTTACCACGAAACATAGAAATGAGATGCGATATTGCGTTTTAAGAAGCAGTAGAACTCAATTGCTACTATAGGTAGACATCTGCAAGCGCTATTTCCTTGCAAGGAAGTGTCGCATTTACATTCATATGAAGTGTAGTCGAGGAATACATAACACTTCGCAAATCATATTATATCTTACTACGAAACATAGAAATGAGATGCGATATTTTGTTTTGAGAAGCATTAGAACTCTATCGCTACGATACCTAGACATCTGCAGACGCTATTTCCTTTCAAGGAAGTGTCGCATTTACATTCATTTGAAGTGTAGAGGAGGAATACATAACACTTCGCAAATCATATTACATCTTACCATGAAACATAGAAATGGGACGCGATATCGCGTTTTAGGAAGCATTAGAACTCTATTGCTACGATACCTAGACATCTGCAGACGCTATTTCCTAGCAAGGAAGTGTCGCATTTACATTCATTTGAGGTGTAGACGAGGAATACATGACACTTCGCAAATCATATTACATATTACCATGAAACATAGAAATGAGATGCGATATCGCGTTTTAAGAAGCATTAGAACTCAATTGCTACTATAGGTAGACATCTGCAAACGCTATTTCCTTGCAAGGAAGTGTCGCATTTACATTCATATGAAGTGTAGACGAGGAATACATAACAGTTCGCAAATCATATTATATCTTACCATTAAACATAGAAATGAGATGCGATATCGCGTTTTAAGAAGCATTAGAACTCTATTGCTACGATACCTCGACATCTGCAGACGCTATTTCCTAGCAAGGAAGTGTCGCATTTACATTCATTTGAAGTGTAGACGAGGAATACATAACAGTTCGCATTGAATATTATATCTTATCATGAAACATAGATATGAGATGCAATATCTCGTTTTAACCAGCATTTGAACTCTATTTCTTCGATACCTTGACATCTGCAAACGCTATTTCCTTCCAGGGAAGTGTCGCATTTACATTCATTTGAAGTGTAGACGAGGAGTAGATAACACTTCGCAAATCATATTATATCTTACCATGAAACATAGAAATGAGATGCGATATCGCGTTTTAAGAATCATAAGAACTCTATTGCTACGATACGTAGAAATCTGCAAACGCTATTTCCTTGCAAGGAAGTGTCGCATTTACATTCATTTGAAGTGTAGACGAGGAATACATGATACTTCGCAAATCATATTATATCTTACCATGAAACATAGAAATGAGATGCGATATCGCGTTTTAGGAAGCATTAGATATCTATTGCTACGATACGTAGACATCTGCAAACGCTATTTCCTTGCAAGGAAGCGTCGCATTTACATTCATTTGAATCGTAGACGAGGAATGCATAACACTTCGCAATGAATATTATATCTTATCATGAAACATAGAAATGAGATGCAATATCTCGTTTTAAGAAGCATTAGAACTCTATCGCTACGATACCTAGACATCTGCAGACGCTATTTCCTAGCATGGAAGTGTCGCATTTACATTCATTTGAAGTGTAGACGAGGAATACATGACACTTCGCAAATCATATTACATATTACCATGAAACATAGAAATGAGATGCGATATCGCGTTTTAAGAAGCATTAGAACTCAATTGCTACTATAGGTAGACATCTGCAAACGCTATTACCTTGCAAGGAAGTGTCGCATTTACATTCATATGAAGTGTAGACGAGGAATACATAACACTTCGCAAATCATATTCTATCTTACTATGAAACATAGAAATGAGATGCGATATTGTGTTTTGAGAAGCATTAGAACTCTATCGCTACGATACCTAGACATCTGCAGACGCTATTTCCTTTGAAGGAAGTTTCGCATTTACATTCATTTGAAGTGTAGACGAGGAATACATGACACTTCGCAAATCATATTATATCTTACCATGAAACATAGAAATGTGATGCGATATCGCGTTTTAAGAAGCATTAGAAATCTATTGCTACGATACGTAGACATCTGCAAACGCTATTTCTTTGCAAGGAAGTGTCGCATTTACATTCATATGAAGTGTAGACGAGGAATACATAACACTTCGCAAATCATATTATATCTTACTATGAAACATAGAAATGAGATGCGATATTGTGTTTTGAGAAGCATTAGAACTCTATCGCTACGATACCTAGACATCTGCAGACGCTATTTCCTTTCAAGGAAGTGTCGCATTTACATTCATTTGAAGTGTAGAGGAGGAATACATAACACTTCGCAAATCATATTACATCTTACCATGAAACATAGAATTGAGACGCGATATCGCGTTTTAAGAAGCAGTAGAACTCAATTGCTACTATAGGTAGACATCTGCTAACGCTATTTCCTTGCAAGGAAGCGTCGCATTTACATTCATTTGAATCGTAGACGAGGAATGCATAACACTTCGCAAATCATAATATATCTTACCATGAATCATAGAAATGAGATGCGATATCGCGTTATAGGAAGCATTAGATATCTATTGCTACGATACGTAGACATCTGCAAACGCTATTTCCTTGCAAGGAAGTGTCGCATTTACATTCATATGAAGTGTAGACGAGGAATACATAACACTTCGCAAATCATATTATATCTTACCGTGAAACATAGAAATGAGACGCGATATCGCGTTTTAAGAAGCATTAGAAATCTATTGCTACGATACGTAGACATCTGCAAACGCTATTTCTTTGCAAGGAAGTGTCGCATTTACATTCATTTGAAGTGTGGACGAGGAATACATAACACTTCGCAAATCATATTATATCTTACCATGAAACATAGAAATGAGATGCGATATCGCGTTTTAAGAAGCAGCAGAACTCAATTGCTACTATAGGTAGACATCTGCTAACGCTATTTCCTTGCAAGGAAGTGTCGCATTTACATTCATTTGAAGTGTAGAGGAGGAATACATAACACTTCGCAAATCATATTACATCTTACCATGAAACATAGAAATGAGGTGCGATATCGCGTTTTAAGAAGCATTAGAAATCTATTGCTACGATAGGTAGACATCTGCAAACGCTATTTCCTTCCAGGGAAGTGTCGCATTTACATTCATTTGAATCGTAGACGAGGAATGCATAACTCTTCGCAATGAATATTATATCTTATCATGAACCATAGATATGAGATGCAATATCTCGTTTTAAGAAGCATTTGAACTCCATTGCTACAACACCTAGACATCTGCAGACGCTATTTGCTAGCAAGGAAGTGTCGCATTTACATTCATTTGAAGTGTAGACGAGGAATACATGACACTTCGCAAATCATATTATATCTTACCATGAAACATAGAAATGTGATGCGATATCGCGTTTTAAGAAGCATTAGAAATCTATTGCTACGATACGTAGACATCTGCAAACGCTATTTCTTTGCAAGGAAGTGTCGCATTTACATTTTTTGAAGTGTAGACGAGGAGTAGATAACACTTCACAAATCATATTATATCTTACCATGAAACATAGAAAGGAGATGCGATATCGCGTTTTAAGAAGCATTAGAAATCTATTGCTACGATACGTAGACATCTGCAAACGCTATTTCTTTGCAAGAAAGTGTCGCATTTACATTCATTTGAAGTGTAGACGAGGAATACATAACACTTCGCAAGTCATATTATATCTTACCATGAAACATAGAAATGAGATGCGATATCGCGTTTTAAGAAGCAGTAGAACTCTATTGCTACTATAGGTAGACATCTGCAAACGCTATTTCCTTGCAAGGAAGTGTCGCATTTACATTCATATGAAGTGTAGACGAGGAATACATAACACTTCGCAAATCATATTATATCTTACTATGAAACATAGAAATGAGATGCGATATTGTGTTTTGAGAAGCATTAGAACTCTATCGCTACGATACCTAGACATCTGCAGACGCTATTTCCTTTCAAGGAAGTGTCGCATTTACATTCATTTGAAGTGTAGAGGAGGAATACATAACACTTCGCAAATCATATTACATCTTACCATGAAACATAGAAATGAGACGCCATATCGCGTTTTAGGAAGCATTAGAACTCTATTGCTACGATACCTAGACATCTGCAGACGCTATTTCCTAGCAAGGAAGTGTCGCATTTACATTCATTTGAGGTGTAGACGAGGAATACATGACACTTCGCAAATCATATTACATATTACCATGAAACATAGAAATGAGATGCGATATCGCGTTTTAAGAAGCATTAGAACTCATTTGCTACTATAGGTAGACATCTGCAAACGCTATTTCCTTGCAAGGAAGTGTCGCATTTACATTCATATGAAGTGTAGACGAGGAATACATAACACTTCGCAAATCATATTATATCTTACCATGAAACATAGAAATGTGATGCGATATCGCGTTTTAAGAAGCATTAGAAATCTATTGCTACGATAGGTAGACATCTGCAAACGCTATTTCCTTCCAGGGAAGTGTCGCATTTACATTCATTTGAAGTGTAGACGAGGAGTAGATAACACTTCGCAAATCATATTATATCTTACCATGAAACATAGAAATGAGATGCGATATCGCGTTTTAAGAATCATAAGAACTCTATTGCTACGATACGTAGAAATCTGCAAACGCTATTTCCTTGCAAGGAAGTGTCGCATTTACATTCATTTGAAGTGTAGACGAGGAATACATGATACTTCGCAAATCATATTATATCTTACCATGAAACATAGAAATGAGATGCGATATCGCGTTTTAGGAAGCATTAGATATCTATTGCTACGATACGTAGACGTCTGCAAACGCTATTTCCTTGCAAGGAAGCGTCGCATTTACATTCATTTGAATCGTAGACGAGGAATGCATAACACTTCGCAATGAATATTATATCTTATCATGAAACATAAATATGAGATGCAATATCTCGTTTTAAGAAGCATTTGAAACTCAATTGCTACGATACCTAGACATCTGCAAACGCTATTTCCTAGCAAGGAAGTGTCGCATTTACATTCATTTGAAGTGTAGACGAGGAATACATGACACTTCGCAAATCATATTATATCTTACCGTGAAACATAGAAATGAGACGCGATATCGCGTTTTAAGAAGCATTAGAAATCTATTGCTACGATACGTAGACATCTGCAAACGCTATTTCTTTGCAAGGAAGTGTCGCATTTACATTCATTTGAAGTGTGGACGAGGAATACATAACACTTCGCAAATCATATTATATCTTACCATGAAACATAGAAATGAGATGCGATATCGCGTTTTAAGAAGCAGTAGAACTCAATTGCTACTATAGGTAGACATCTGCTAACGCTATTTCCTTGCAAGGAAGTGTCGCATTTACATTCATTTGAAGTGTAGAGGAGGAATACATAACACTTCGCAAATCATATTATATCTTACCATGAAACATAGAAATATGATGCGATGTCGCGTTTTAAGAAGGATTAGAAATCTATTGCTACGATACGTAGACATCTGCAAACGCTATTTCTTTGCAAGAAAGTGTCGCATTTACATTCATTTGAAGTGTAGACGAGGAATACATAACACTTCGCAAGTCATATTATATCTTACCATGAAACATAGAAATGAGATGCGATATCGCGTTTTAAGAAGCAGTAGAACTCTATTGCTACTATAGGTAGACATCTGCAAACGCTATTTCCTTGCAAGGAAGTGTCGCATTTACATTCATATGAAGTGTAGACGAGGAATACATAACACTTCGCAAATCATATTATATCTTACTATGAAACATAGAAATGAGATGCGATATTGTGTTTTGAGAAGCATTAGAACTCTATCGCTACGATACCTAGACATCTGCAGACGCTATTTCCTTTCAAGGAAGTGTCGCATTTACATTCATTTGAAGTGTAGAGGAGGAATACATAACACTTCGCAAATCATATTACATCTTACCATGAAACATAGAAATGAGACGCGATATCGCGTTTTAGGAAGCATTAGAACTCTATTGCTACGATACCTAGACATCTGCAGACGCTATTTCCTAGCAAGGAAGTGTCGCATTTACATTCATTTGAGGTGTAGACGAGGAATACATGACACTTCGCAAATCATATTACATATTACCATGAAACATAGAAATGAGATGCGATATCGCGTTTTAAGAAGCATTAGAACTCAATTGCTACTATAGGTAGACATCTGCAAACGTTATTTCCTTGCAAGGAAGTGTCGCATTTACATTCATATGAAGTGTAGACGAGGAATACATAACACTTCGCAAATCATATTATATCTTACCATGAAACATAGAAATGTGATGCGATATCGCGTTTTAAGAAGCATTAGAAATCTATTGCTACGATAGGTAGACATCTGCAAACGCTATTTCCTTCCAGGGAAGTGTCGCATTTACATTCATTTGAAGTGTAGACGAGGAGTAGATAACACTTCGCAAATCATATTATATCTTACCATGAAACATAGAAATGAGATGCGATATCGCGTTTTAAGAATCATAAGAACTCTATTGCTACGATACGTAGAAATCTGCAAACGCTATTTCCTTGCAAGGAAGTGTCGCATTTACATTCATTTGAAGTGTAGACGAGGAATACATGATACTTCGCAAATCATATTATATCTTACCATGACACATAGAAATGTGATGCGATATCGCGTATTAAGAAGCATTAGAAATCTATTGCTACGATACGTAGACATCTGCAAACGCTATTTCTTTGCAAGGAAGAGTCGCATTTACATTCATTTGAAGTGTAGACGAGGAATACATGACACTTCGCAAATCATATTATATCTTACCATGAAACATAGAAATGTGATGCGATATCGCGTTTTAAGAAGGATTAGAAATCTATTGCTACGATACGTAGACATCTGCAAACGCTATTTCTTTGCAAGAAAGTGTCGCATTTACATTCATTTGAAGTGTAGACGAGGAATACATAACACTTCGCAAATCATATTATATCTTACCACGAAACATAGAAATGAGATGCGATATTGCGTTTTAAGAAGCAGTAGAACTCAATTGCTACTATAGGTAGACATCTGCAAGCGCTATTTCCTTGCAAGGAAGTGTCGCATTTACATTCATATGAAGTGTAGACGAGGAATACATAACACTTCGCAAATCATATTCTATCTTACTATGAAACATAGAAATGAGATGCGATATTGTGTTTTGAGAAGCATTAGAACTCTATCGCTACGATACCTAGACATCTGCAGACGCTATTTCCTTTCAAGGAAGTGTCGCATTTACATTCATTTGAAGTGTAGAGGAGGAATACATAACACTTCGCAAATCATATTACATCTTACCATGAAACATAGAAATGGGACGCGATATCGCGTTTTAGGAAGCATTAGAACTCTATTGCTACGATACCTAGACATCTGCAGACGCTATTTCCTAGCAAGGAAGTGTCGCATTTACATTCATTTGAGGTGTAGACGAGGAATACATGACACTTCGCAAATCATATTACATATTACCATGAAACATAGAAATGAGATGCGATATCGCGTTTTAAGAAGCATTAGAACTCAATTGCTACTATAGGTAGACATCTGCAAACGCTATTTCCTTGCAAGGAAGTGTCGCATTTACATTCATATGAAGTGTAGACGAGGAATACATAACACTTCGCAAATCATATTATATCTTACCATGAAACATAGAAATGTGATGCGATATCGCGTTTTAAGAAGCATTAGAAATCTATTGCTACGATAGGTAGACATCTGCAAACGCTATTTCCTTCCAGGGAAGTGTCGCATTTACATTCATTTGAAGTGTAGACGAGGAGTAGATAACACTTCGCAAATCATATTATATCTTACCATGAAACATAGAAATGAGATGCGATATCGCGTTTTAAGCATCATAAGAACTCTATTGCTACGATACGTAGAAATCTGCAAACGCTATTTCCTTGCAAGGAAGTGTCGCATTTACATTCATTTGAAGTGTAGACGAGGAATACATGATACTTCGCAAATCATATTATATCTTACCATGAAACATAGAAATGAGATGCGATATCGCGTTTTAGGAAGCATTAGATATCTATTGCTACGATACGTAGACATCTGCAAACGCTATTTCCTTGCAAGGAAGCGTCGCATTTACATTCATTTGAATCGTAGACGAGGAATGCATAACACTTCGCAATGAATATTATATCTTATCATGAAACATAGAAATGAGATGCAATATCTCGTTTTAAGAAGCATTAGAACTCTATCGCTACGATACCTAGACATCTGCAGACGCTATTTCCTAGCATGGAAGTGTCGCATTTACATTCATTTGAAGTGTAGACGAGGAATACATGACACTTCGCAAATCATATTACATATTACCATGAAACATAGAAATGAGATGCGATATCGCGTTTTAAGAAGCATTAGAACTCAATTGCTACTATAGGTAGACATCTGCAAACGCTATTACCTTGCAAGGAAGTGTCGCATTTACATTCATATGAAGTGTAGAAGAGGAATACATAACACTTCGCAAATCATATTCTATCTTACTATGAAACATAGAAATGAGATGCGATATTGTGTTTTGAGAAGCATTAGAACTCTATCGCTACGATACCTAGACATCTGCAGACGCTATTTCCTTTGAAGGAAGTTTCGCATTTACATTCATTTGAAGTGTAGACGAGGAATACATGACACTTCGCAAATCATATTATATCTTACCATGAAACATAGAAATGTGATGCGATATCGCGTTTTAAGAAGCATTAGAAATCTATTGCTACGATACGTAGACATCTGCAAACGCTATTTCTTTGCAAGGAAGTGTCGCATTTACATTCATATGAAGTGTAGACGAGGAATACATAACACTTCGCAAATCATATTATATCTTACTATGAAACATAGAAATGAGATGCGATATTGTGTTTTGAGAAGCATTAGAACTCTATCGCTACGATACCTAGACATCTGCAGACGCTATTTCCTTTCAAGGAAGTGTCGCATTTACATTCATTTGAAGTGTAGAGGAGGAATACATAACACTTCGCAAATCATATTACATCTTACCATGAAACATAGAATTGAGACGCGATATCGCGTTTTAAGAAGCAGTAGAACTCAATTGCTACTATAGGTAGACATCTGCTAACGCTATTTCCTTGCAAGGAAGCGTCGCATTTACATTCATTTGAATCGTAGACGAGGAATGCATAACACTTCGCAAATCATAATATATCTTACCATGAATCATAGAAATGAGATGCGATATCGCGTTATAGGAAGCATTAGATATCTATTGCTACGATACGTAGACATCTGCAAACGCTATTTCCTTGCAAGGAAGTGTCGCATTTACATTCATATGAAGTGTAGACGAGGAATACATAACACTTCGCAAATCATATTATATCTTACCGTGAAACATAGAAATGAGACGCGATATCGCGTTTTAAGAAGCATTAGAAATCTATTGCTACGATACGTAGACATCTGCAAACGCTATTTCTTTGCAAGGAAGTGTCGCATTTACATTCATTTGAAGTGTGGACGAGGAATGCATAACACTTCGCAATGAATATTATATCTTATCATGAAACATAGAAATGAGATGCAATATCTCGTTTTAAGAAGCATTAGAACTCTATCGCTACGATACCTAGACATCTGCAGACGCTATTTCCTAGCATGGAAGTGTCGCATTTACATTCATTTGAAGTGTAGACGAGGAATACATGACACTTCGCAAATCATATTACATATTACCATGAAACATAGAAATGAGATGCGATATCGCGTTTTAAGAAGCATTAGAACTCAATTGCTACTATAGGTAGACATCTGCAAACGCTATTACCTTGCAAGGAAGTGTCGCATTTACATTCATATGAAGTGTAGACGAGGAATACATAACACTTCGCAAATCATATTCTATCTTACTATGAAACATAGAAATGAGATGCGATATTGTGTTTTGAGAAGCATTAGAACTCTATCGCTACGATACCTAGACATCTGCAGACGCTATTTCCTTTGAAGGAAGTTTCGCATTTACATTCATTTGAAGTGTAGACGAGGAATACATGACACTTCGCAAATCATATTATATCTTACCATGAAACATAGAAATGTGATGCGATATCGCGTTTTAAGAAGCATTAGAAATCTATTGCTACGATACGTAGACATCTGCAAACGCTATTTCTTTGCAAGGAAGTGTCGCATTTACATTCATATGAAGTGTAGACGAGGAATACATAACACTTCGCAAATCATATTATATCTTACTATGAAACATAGAAATGAGATGCGATATTGTGTTTTGAGAAGCATTAGAACTCTATCGCTACGATACCTAGACATCTG
This sequence comes from Xylocopa sonorina, assembly GCF_050948175.1. Lineage (NCBI taxonomy): Eukaryota > Metazoa > Arthropoda > Insecta > Hymenoptera > Apidae > Xylocopa > Xylocopa sonorina. Next base: position 65,388 of record NW_027490402.1, on the reverse strand, counting down.
CAGACGCTATTTCCTTTCAAGGAAGTGTCGCATTTACATTCATTTGAAGTGTAGAGGAGGAATACATAACACTTCGCAAATCATATTACATCTTACCATGAAACATAGAATTGAGACGCGATATCGCGTTTTAAGAAGCAGTAGAACTCAATTGCTACTATAGGTAGACATCTGCTAACGCTATTTCCTTGCAAGGAAGCGTCGCATTTACATTCATTTGAATCGTAGACGAGGAATGCATAACACTTCGCAAATCATAATATATCTTACCATGAATCATAGAAATGAGATGCGATATCGCGTTATAGGAAGCATTAGATATCTATTGCTACGATACGTAGACATCTGCAAACGCTATTTCCTTGCAAGGAAGTGTCGCATTTACATTCATATGAAGTGTAGACGAGGAATACATAACACTTCGCAAATCATATTATATCTTACCGTGAAACATAGAAATGAGACGCGATATCGCGTTTTAAGAAGCATTAGAAATCTATTGCTACGATACGTAGACATCTGCAAACGCTATTTCTTTGCAAGGAAGTGTCGCATTTACATTCATTTGAAGTGTGGACGAGGAATACATAACACTTCGCAAATCATATTATATCTTACCATGAAACATAGAAATGAGATGCGATATCGCGTTTTAAGAAGCAGTAGAACTCAATTGCTACTATAGGTAGACATCTGCTAACGCTACTTCCTTGCAAGGAAGTGTCGCATTTACATTCATTTGAAGTGTAGAGGAGGAATACATAACACTTCGCAAATCATATTACATCTTACCATGAAACATAGAAATGAGGTGCGATATCGCGTTTTAAGAAGCATTAGAACTCTATTGCTACGATACCTAGACATCTGCAGACGCTATTTCCTAGCAAGGAAGTGTCGCATTTACATTCATTTGAAGTGTAGACGAGGAATACATGACACTTCGCAAATCATATTATATCTTACCATAAAACATAGAAATGAGATGCGATATTGTGTTTTGAGAAGCATTAGAACTCTATCGCTACGATACCTAGACATCTGCAGACGCTATTTCCTTTCAAGGAAGTGTCGCATTTACATTCATTTGAAGTGTAGAGGAGCAATACATAACACTTCGCAAATCATATTACATCTTACCATGAAACATAGAAATGAGGTGTGATATCGCGTTTTAAGAAGCATTAGAACTCTATTGCTACGATACCTAGACATCTGCAGACGCTATTTCCCAGCAAGGAAGTGTCGCATTTACATTCATTTGAAGTGTAGACGAGGAATACATGACACTTCGCAAATCATATTATATCTTACCATGAAACATAGAAATGAGATGCGATATCGCGTTTTAAGAAGCATTAGAACTCTATCGCTACGATACCTAGACATCTGCAGACGCTATTTCCTTTCAAGGAAGTGTCGCATTTACATTCATTTGAAGTGTAGAGGAGGAATACATAACACTTCGCAAATCATATTACATCTTACCATGAAACATAGAAATGAGGTGCGATGTCGCGTTTTAAGAAGCATTAGAACTCTATTGCTACGATACCTAGACATCTGCAGACGCTATTTCCTAGCAAGGAAGTGTCGCATTTACATTCATTTGAAGTGTAGACGAGGAATACATGACACTTCGCAAATCATATTATATCTTACCATGAAACATAGAAATGAGATGCGATATCGCGTTTTAAGAAGCATTAGAACTCTATCGCTACGATACCTAGACATCTGCAGACGCTATTTCCTTTCAAGGAAGTGTCGCATTTACATTCATTTGAAGTGTAGAGGAGGAATACATAACACTTCGTAAATCATATTACATCTTACCATGAAACATAGAAATGAGACGCGATATCGCGTTTTAGGAAGCATTAGAACTCTATTGCTACGATACCTAGACATCTGCAGACGCTATTTCCTTTGAAGGAAGTTTCGCATTTACATTCATTTGAAGTGTAGACGAGGAATACATGACACTTCGCAAATCATATTATATCTTACCATGAAACATAGAAATGTGATGCGATATCGCGTTTTAAGAAGCATTAGAAATCTATTGCTACGATAGGTAGACATCTGCAAACGCTATTTCCTTCCAGGGAAGTGTCGCATTTACGTTCATTTGAAGTGTAGACGAGGAGTAGATAACACTTCGCAAATCATATTATATCTTACCATGAAACATAGAAATGAGATGCGATATCGCGTTTTAAGAATCATAAGAACTCTATTGCTACGATACGTAGAAATCTGCAAACGCTATTTCCTTGCAAGGAAGTGTCGCATTTACATTCATTTGAAGTGTAGACGAGGAATACATAACACTTCGCAAATCATATTATATCTTACCGTGAAACATAGAAATGAGACGCGATACCGCGTCTTAAGAAGCATTAGAAATCTATTGCTACGATACGTAGACATCTGCAAACGCTATTTCCTAGCGAGGAAGTGTCGCATTCACATTCCTTTGAAGTGTAGACGAGGAATACATAACACTTTGCAAATCATATTATATCTTACCATGAAACATAGAAATGTGATGCGATATCGCGTATTAAGAAGCATTAGAAATCTATTGCTACGATACGTAGATATCTGCAAACGCTATTTCTTTGCAAGGAAGAGTCGCATTTACATTCATTTGAAGTGTAGACGAGGAATACATGACACTTCGCAAATCATATTATATCTTACCATGAAACATAGAAATGTGATGCGATATCGCGTTTTAAGAAGGATTAGAAATCTATTGCTACGATACGTAGACATCTGCAAACGCTGCAAATGAGATGCGATATTGTGTTTTGAGAAGCATTAGAACTCTATCGCTACGATACCTAGACATCTGCAGACGCTATTTCCTTTCAAGGAAGTGTCGCATTTACATTCATTTGAAGTGTAGACGAGGAATACATGACACTTCGCAAATCATATTATATCTTACCATGAAACATAGAAATGAGATGCGATATCGCGTTTTAAGAAGCATTAGAAATCTATTGCTACGATACGTAGACATCTGCAAACGCTATTTGCTTGCTAGGAAGTGTCGCATTTACATTCATATGAAGTGTAGACGAGAAACACATGACACTTCGCAAATCATAATATATCTTACCATGAATCATAGAAATGAGATGCGATATCGCGTTATAGGAAGCATTAGATATCTATTGCTACGATACGTAGACATCTGCAAACGCTATTTCTTTGCAAGGAAGTGTCGCATTTACATTCTTTTGAAGTGTGGACGAGGAATACATAACACTTCGCAAATCATATTATATCTTACCATGAAACATAGAAATGGTATGCGATATCGCGTTTTAAGAAGCAGTAGAACTCAATTGCTACTATAGGTAGACATCTGCTAACGCTATTTCCTTGCAAGGAAGTGTCGCATTTACATTCATTTGAAGTGTAGACGAGGAATACATAACACTTCGCAAATCATATTATATCTTACCATGAAACATAGAAATGGGATGCGATATCGCGTTTTGAGAAGCATTAGAAAGCTATTGCTACGATACGTAGACATCTGCAAACGCTATTTCCTAGTGAGGAAGTATCGCATTCACATTCATTTGAAGTGTAGACGAGGAATACATAACACTTCGCAAATCATATTATATCTTACCATGAAACATAGAAATGAGATGCGATATCGCGTTTTAAGAAGCATTAGAACTCTATTGCTACGATTGGTAGACATCTGCAAACGCTATTTCCTTGCAAGGAAGTGTCGCATTTACATTCATATGAAGTGTAGACGAGGAACACATAACACTTCGCAAATCATATTATATCTTACCATGAAACATAGTGTCACGTCCCGAGGTGCGGTTGCGCTCGCAACGGTGGCACAAAGTCGTAACCGTTCCCGAAAATAACGCGAATTGCGTCCGGACCGGGTTCGTTGGCGTTTCGGACTCGATAAAACGGTAATTAACACGAAACTTACCTTGTGATGGCTTGATTCTACTGTCTGATTTCTCTTTCCATGTACCTGGAGCGCCTTGGATCCGCAACCGGGATGGCGGCGGCGTACGGCTGGAACGGAGGTACGGGTCGTGCGGCGAAGGAAACCTCCTTCACAGGAACCAGGACTCGAACGCAGGAAATTGAATATTCTGGTGCATCACCCACGTATTCTCGAGCGAGACGACGAATAAACTCTCTCCTCCCCGCGCGTCGTGTACGCTTTGTCGGAGGTGCAAGGCTCGTCGAGAATACTTGAACTTCGGTTGAGTACGGCACGGCTAAGCGTTGGTTCGCTCTAGCTTACCGGGATCGACCTGGGCGCAAGATATTCTGTACACGGTAGAAGTGAGGATGGAGCAACTAAGCGCTGGTTCGCTCTAGTCGTCGAGCCTCAAGACTATCGCAGATGAGATATAGAAATAGAATAATCGCGAGCGTACCCGTGGAGTAGAATTAAGGAATTGTATTTGGACTCGAATAAAGATACTTTGAATCTGGTAAAAATAAACTATATTCTATGATTTCACTATACTAAATACACTTGACTAAGTTCTAAGTTACTGACTAGCGATTACAATGAGAATTAGAAATAGTATAAAGTATCGAATGGACTCCGCTATGGGAGTATGGATAGAGACGAATGCATTAGAGCTAATTGCTCGTTGCGAATGAGCCTATTGCTCGGATCGGAAGTGCATCGTTCGGATGCTGGATTAGAACTCCTCGGTTCGGAGATGAGATACGAACTGACTCTCTGATCTCGCGCCCGCGACCTCCTCGGGTCGCGCGGCGCGCGAGTCGCTGGGCCCTCGCGGTGGGGCGGACGGTCGGAGTAGGGCGGCCGCTCGGCCCTCGTGGTGGGGCGGCCGTTCGGAGTGGGGCGCGGCCCGCGTTAAGTGTGAGCCGCGAGCGTCGAGTGTGCGCGCGAGTGCACGGAACATAGCCGTGCATGAATAAAATATATACATATATTTACTTAAATCTAGGTGTGTGTTGGTGTGTATGTACATATATGAGTAGTGTGCTTATTCTAATCCCACATGTACGAGAAGTACGTATAGGGCTTCGTGATCGCTGGGGATTCGACCCAGTATGTGTCGGAGAGCTCCTCGCCCTCGTAATACGGGGTGAAGTCCTCCCCCTCGTGTGTGGAGATCGCGCGTGGGCGCGGCATGCTGCATCCTTCTTCCCTCTCGTACCTTTGTCTCCTTCTGTAGGGACGGCGAGTCGGCGGGTGGCCCGTGTGCAGGGGCTCCGGATACGGATGCTGGGGATGATGAGTTGGACGCCGGAGGGTGGCAGGCGGTACGCCTGACGTTACAATAGACATGAAATGCGATGTGGCGTTTTAAGAAGATTTAAAACCCCATTGCTACGATAGGTAGACATCTGCAAACGCTATTTCTTTGCAAGGAAGTGTCGCATTTACATTCATTTGAAGTGTAGACGAGGAATACATAACACTTCGCAAATCATATTATATCTTACCATGAAACATAGAAATGAGATGCGATATTGTGTTTTGAGAAGCATTAGAACTCTATCGCTACGATACCTAGACATCTGCAGACGCTATTTCCTTTCAAGGAAGTGTCGCAATTACATTCATTTGAAGTGTAGACGAGGAATACATGACACTTCGCAAATCATATTATATCTTACCATGAAACATAGAAATGAGATGCGATATCGCGTTTTAAGAAGCAGTAGAACTCAATTGCTACTATAGGTAGACATCTGCTAACGCTATTTCCTTGCAAGGAAGTGTCGCATTTACATTCATTTGAAGTGTAGACGAAGAATACATGACACTTCGCAAATCATATTATATCTTACCATGAAACATAGAAATGAGATGCGATATCGTGTTTTAAGAAGCATTAGAACTCTATTGCTACGATACCTTGACATCTGCAGACGCTATTTCCTAGCAAGGAAGTGTCGCATTTACATTCATTTGAATCGTAGACGAGGAATGCATAACACTTCGCAATGAATATTATATCTTATCATGAAACGTAGATATGAGTTGCAATATCTCGTTTTAAGAAGCATTTGAACTCTATTGCTTCGATACGTAGACATCTGCAAACGATATTTCCTTGCAAGGAAGTGTCACATTTACATTCAATTGAAGTGTAGACGAGAAATACATAACACTTCGCAAATCATATTACATCTTACCATGAAACGTAGAAATGAGGTGCGATATCGCGTTTTAAGAAGCATTAGAACTCTATTGCTACGATACCTAGACATCTGCAGACGCTATTTCCTAACAAGGAAGTGTCGCATTTACATTCATTTGAAGTGTAGACGAGGAATACATGACACTTCGCAAATCATATTATATCTTACCGTGAAACATAGAAATGAGACGCGATATCGCGTCTTAAGAAGCATTAGAAATCTATTGCTACGATACGTAGACATCTGCAAACGCTATTTCCTAGCGAGGAAGTGTCGCATTCACATTCCTTTGAAGTGTAGACGAGGAATACATAACACTTCGCAAATCATATTATATCTTACCATGAAACATAGAAATGTGATGCGATATCGCGTATTAAGAAGCATTAGAAATCTATTGCTACGATACGTAGACATCTGCAAACGCTATTTCTTTGCAAGGAAGAGTCGCATTTACATTCATTTGAAGTGTAGACGAGGAATACATGACACTTCGCAAATCATATTATATCTTACCATGAAACATAGAAATGTGATGCGATATCGCGTTTTAAGAAGGATTAGAAATCTATTGCTACGATACGTAGACATCTGCAAACGCTATTTCTTTGCAAGAAAGTGTCGCATTTACATTCATTTGAAGTGTAGACGAGGAATACATAACACTTCGCAAATCATATTATATCTTACCACGAAACATAGAAATGAGATGCGATATTGCGTTTTAAGAAGCAGTAGAACTCAATTGCTACTATAGGTAGACATCTGCAAACGCTATTTCCTTGCAAGGAAGTGTCGCATTTACATTCATATGAAGTGTAGACGAGGAATACATAACACTTCGCAAATCATATTATAACTTACTATGAAACATAGAAATGAGATGCGATATTGTGTTTTGAGAAGCATTAGAACTCTATCGCTACGATACCTAGACATCTGCAGACGCTATATCCTTTCAAGGAAGTGTCGCATTTACATTCATTTGAAGTGTAGAGGAGGAATACATAACACTTCGCAAATCATATTACATCTTACCATGAAACATAGAATTGAGACGCGATATCGCGTTTTAGGAAGCATTAGAACTCTATTGCTACGATACCTAGACATCTGCAGACGCTATTTCCTAGCAAGGAAGTGTCGCATTTACATTCATTTGAAGTGTAGACGAGGAATACATGACACTTCGCAAATCATATTATATCTTATCATGAAACATAGAAATGAGATGCGATATCGCGTTTTAGGAAGCATTAGATATCTATTGCTACGATACGTAGACTTCTGCAAACGCTATTTCCTTGCAAGGAAGCGTCGCATTTACATTCATTTGAATCGTAGACGAGGAATGCATAACACTTCGCAATGAATATTATATCTTACCATGAAACATAGAAATGAGATGCGATATCGCGTTTTAAGAAGCAGTAGAACTCAATTGCTACTATAGGTAGACATCTGCTAACGCTATTTCCTTGCAAGGAAGTGTCGCATTAACATTCATTTGAATTGTAGACGAGGAATACATCACACTTCGCAAATCATATTACATCTTACCATGAAACATAGAAATGAGGTGCGATATCGCGTTTTAAGAAGCATTAGAACTCTATTGCTACGATACCTAGACATCTGCAGACGCTATTTCCTAGCAAGGGAGTGTCGCATTTACATTCATTTGAAGTGTAGACGAGGAATACATGACACTTCGCAAATCATATTATATCTTACCATGAAACATAGAAATGGGATGCGATATCGCGTTTTAAGAAGCATTAGAAGTCTATTGCTACGATTGGTAGACATCTGCAAACGCTATTTCCTTGCAAGGAAGTGTCGCATTTACATTCATATGAAGTGTAGACGAGGAACACATAACACTTCGCAAATCATATTATATCTTACCATGAAACATAGAAATGAGATGCGATATCGCGTTTTAAGAAGCATTAGAACTCTATTGCTACGATTGGTAGACATCTGCAAACGCTATTTCCTTGCAAGGAAGTGTCGCATTTACATTCATATGAAGTGTAGACGAGGAACACATAACACTTCGCAAATCATATTATATCTTACCATGAAACATAGACATGAAATGCGATGTGGCGTTTTAAGAAGATTTAAAACCCCATTGCTACGATAGGTAGACATCTGCAAACGCTATTTCTTTGCAAGGAAGTGTCGCATTTACATTCATTTGAAGTGTAGACGAGGAATACATAACACTTCGCAAATCATATTATATCTTACCATGAAACATAGAAATGAGATGCGATATTGTGTTTTGAGAAGCATTAGAACTCTATCGCTACGATACCTAGACATCTGCAGACGCTATTTCCTTTCAAGGAAGTGTCGCATTTACATTCATTTGAAGTGTAGACGAGGAATACATGACACTTCGCAAATCATATTATATCTTACCATGAAACATAGAAATAAGATGCGATATCGCGTTTTAAGAAGCATTAGAACACTATTGCTACGATACCTAGGCATCTGCAGACGCTATTTCCTAGCAAGGAAGTGTCGCATTTACATTCATTTGAAGTGTAGACGAAGAATACATGACACTTCGCAAATCATATTATATCTTACCATGAAACATAGAAATGAGATGCGATATCGCGTTTTAAGAAGCATTAGAACTCTATTGCTACGATACCTTGACATCTGCAGACGCTATTTCCTAGCAAGGAAGTGTCGCATTTACATTCATTTGAATCGTAGACGAGGAATGCATAACACTTCGCAATGAATATTATATCTTATCATGAAACGTAGATATGAGTTGCAATATCTCGTTTTAAGAAGCATTTGAACTCTATTGCTTCGATACGTAGACATCTGCAAACGATATTTCCTTGCAAGGAAGTGTCACATTTACATTCAATTGAAGTGTAGACGAGAAATACATAACACTTCGCAAATCATGTTACATCTTACCATGAAACATAGAAATGAGACGCGATATCGCGTTTTAAGAATCATAAGAACTCTATTGCTACGATACCTAGACATCTGCAGACGCTATTTCCTAGCAAGGAAGTGTCGCATTTACATTCATTTGAAGTGTAGACGAGGAATACATGACACTTCGCAAATCATATTACATATTACCATGAAACATAGAAATGAGATGCGATATCGCGTTTTAAGAAGCATTAGAACTCAATTGCTACTATAGGTAGACATCTGCAAACGCTATTTCCTTGCAAGGAAGTGTCGCATTTACATTCATATGAAGTGTAGACGAGGAATACATAACACTTCGCAAATCATATTCTATCTTACTATGAAACATAGAAATGAGATGCGATATTGTGTTTTGAGAAGCATTAGAACTCTATCGCTACGATACCTAGACATCTGCAGACGCTATTTCCTTTGAAGGAAGTTTCGCATTTACATTCATTTGAAGTGTAGACGAGGAATACATGACACTTCGCAAATCATATTATATCTTACCATGAAACATAGAAATGTGATGCGATATCGCGTTTTAAGAAGCATTAGAAATCTATTGCTACGATAGGTAGACATCTGCAAACGCTATTTCCTTCCAGGGAAGTGTCGCATTTACATTCATTTGAAGTGTAGACGAGGAGTAGATAACACTTCGCAAATCATATTATATCTTACCATGAAACATAGAAATGAGATGCGATATCGCGTTTTAAGAATCATAAGAACTCTATTGCTACGATACGTAGAAATCTGCAAACGCTATTTCCTTGCAAGGAAGTGTCGCATTTACATTCATTTGAAGTGTAGACGAGGAATACATAACACTTCGCAAATCATATTATATCTTACCGTGAAACATAGAAATGAGACGCGATATCGCGTCTTAAGAAGCATTAGAAATCTATTGCTACGATACGTAGACATCTGCAAACGCTATTTCCTAGCGAGGAAGTGTCGCATTCACATTCCTTTGAAGTGTAGACGAGGAATACATAACACTTCGCAAATCATATTATATCTTACCATGAAACATAGAAATGTGATGCGATATCGCGTATTAAGAAGCATTAGAAATCTATTGCTACGATACGTAGACATCTGCAAACGCTATTTCTTTGCAAGGAAGAGTCGCATTTACATTCATTTGAAGTGTAGACGAGGAATACATGACACTTCGCAAATCATATTATATCTTACCATGAAACATAGAAATGTGATGCGATATCGCGTTTTAAGAAGGATTAGAAATCTATTGCTACGATACGTAGACATCTGCAAACGCTATTTCTTTGCAAGAAAGTGTCGCATTTACATTCATTTGAAGTGTAGACGAGGAATACATAACACTTCGCAAATCATATTATATCTTACCACGAAACATAGAAATGAGATGCGATATTGCGTTTTAAGAAGCAGTAGAACTCAATTGCTACTATAGGTAGACATCTGCAAACGCTATTTCCTTGCAAGGAAGTGTCGCATTTACATTCATATGAAGTGTAGACGAGGAATACATAACACTTCGCAAATCATATTATATCTTACTATGAAACATAGAAATGAGATGCGATATTGTGTTTTGAGAAGCATTAGAACTCTATTGCTACGATACCTAGACATCTGCAGACGCTATTTCCTTTCAAGGAAGTGTCGCATTTACATTCATTTGAAGTGTAGAGGAGGAATACCTAACACTTCGCAAATCATATTACATCTTACCATGAAACATAGAATTGAGACGCGATATCGCGTTTTAAGAAGCATTAGAACTCTATTGCTACGATACCTAGACATCTGCAGACGCTATTTCCTAGCAAGGAAGTGTCGCATTTACATTCATTTGAAGTGTAGACGAGGAATACATGACACTTCGCAAATCATATTATATCTTACCATGAAACATAGAAATGAGATGCGATATCGCGTTTTAGGAAGCATTAGATATCTATTGCTACGATACGTAGACTTCTGCAAACGCTATTTCCTTGCAAGGAAGCGTCGCATTTACATTCATTTGAATCGTAGACGAGGAATGCATAACACTTCGCAATGAATATTATATCTTATCATGAAACATAAATATGAGATGCAATATCTCGTTTTAAGAAGCATTTGAAACTCAATTGCTACGATACCTAGACATCTGCAGACGCTATTTCCTAGCAAGGAAGTGTCGCATTTACATTCATTTGAAGTGTAGACGAGGAATACATGACACTTCGCAAATCATATTATATCTTACCATGAAACATAGAAATGAGATGCGATATCGCGTTTTAAGAAGCATTAGAAATCTATTGCTACGATACGTAGACATCTGCAAACGCTATTTGCTTGCTAGGAAGTGTCGCATTTACATTCATATGAAGTGTAGACGAGGAACACATGACACTTCGCAAATCATAATATATCTTACCATGAATCATAGAAATGAGATGCGATATCGCGTTATAGGAAGCATTAGATATCTATTGCTACGATACGTAGACATCTGCAAACGCTATTTCCTTGCAAGGAAGTGTCGCATTTACATTCATATGAAGTGTAGACGAGGAATACATAACACTTCGCAAATCATATTATATCTTACCGTGAAACATAGAAATGAGACGCGATATCGCGTTTTAAGAAGCATTAGAAATCTATTGCTACGATACGTAGACATCTGCAAACGCTATTTCCTAGCGAGGAAGTGTCGCATTCACATTCCTTTGAAGTGTAGACGAGGAATACATAACACTTCGCAAATCATATTATATCTTACCATGAAACATAGAAATGTGATGCGATATCGCGTTTTAAGAAGCATTAGAAATCTATTGCTACGATACGTAGACATCTGCAAACGCTATTTCTTTGCAAGGAAGTGTCGCATTTACATTCTTTTGAAGTGTGGACGAGGAATACATAACACTTCGCAAATCATATTATATCTTACCATGAAACATAGAAATGAGATGCGATATCGCGTTTTAAGAAGCAGTAGAACTCAATTGCTACTATAGGTAGACATCTGCTAACGCTATTTCCTTGCAAGGAAGTGTCGCATTTACATTCATATGAAGTGTAGACGAGGAATACATAACACTTCGCAAATCATATTACATCTTACCATGAAACATAGAAATGAGGTGCGATATCGCGTTTTAAGAAGCATTAGAACTCTATTGCTACGATACCTAGACATCTGCAGACACTATTTCCTAGCAAGGAAGTGTCGCATTTACATTCATTTGAAGTGTAGACGAGGAATACATGACACTTCGCAAATCATATTATATCTTACCATGAAACATAGAAATGAGATGCGATATCGCGTTTTAAGAAGCATTAGAAATCTATTGCTACGATAGGTAGACATGTGCAAACGCTATTTCCTTGCAAGGCAGTGTCGCATTTACATTCATATGAAGTGTAGACGAGGAATACATAACACTTCGCAAATCATATTATATCTTACCATGAAACATAGAAATGAGATGCGATATTGTGTTTTGAGAAGCAGTAGAACTCTATCGCTACGATACCTAGACATCTGTAGACGCTATTTCCTTTCAAGGAAGTGTCGCATTTACATTCATTTGAAGTGTAGACGAGGAGTAGATAACACTTCGCAAATCATATTATATCTTACCATGAAACATAGAAATGAGATGCGATATCGCGTTTTAAGAATCATAAGAACTCTATTGCTACGATACGTAGAAATCTGCAAACGCTATTTCCTTGCAAGGAAGTGTCGCATTTACATTCATTTGAAGTGTAGACGAGGAAAACATAACACTTAGCAAATCATATTACATCTTACCATGAAACATAGAAATGACATGCCATGTCGCGTTTTAAGAATCATTAGAACCCCATTGCTACGATAGGTAGACATCTGCAAACGCTATTTCCTTGCAAGGAAGTGTCGTATTTACATTCATTTGAAGTGTAGACGAGGAATACATAACACTTCGCAAATCATATTGTATCTTACCACTAAACATAGAAATGAGAAGCGATATCGCGTTTTAAGAAGCATTAGAAATCTATTGCTACGATACGTAGACATCTGCAAACGCTATTTCCTAGCGAGGAAGTGTCGCATTCACATTCCTTTGAAGTGTAGACGAGGAATACATAACACTTCTCAAATCATATTATATCTTACTATGAAACATGGAAATGAGATGCGATATTGTGTTTTGGGAAGTATTAGAACTCTATCGCTACGATACCTAGATATCTGCAGACGCTATTTCCTTTCAAGGAAGTGTCGCATTTACATTCATTTGAAGTGTAGAGGAGGAATACATAACACTTCGCAAATCATATTACATATTACCATGAAACATAGAAATGAGATGCGATATCGCGTTTTAAGAAGCATTAGAACTCTATTGCTACGATACCTAGACATCTGCAGTCGCTATTTCCTAGTAAGGAAGTGTCGCATTTACATTCATTTGAAGTGTAGACGAGGAATACATGACACTTCGCAAATCATATTATATCTTACCATGAAACATAGAAATGAGATGCGATATCGCGTTTTGAGAATCATAAGAACTCTATTGCTACGATACGTAGAAATCTGCAAACGCTATTTCCTTGCAAGGAAGTGTCGCATTTACATTCATTTGAAGTGTAGACGAGGAATATATAACACTTCGCATATCATATCATATCTTACCATGAAACATAGAAATGAGATGCGATATCGCGTTATAAGAAGCATTAGAACTCTATTGCTACGATAGGTAGACATCTGCAAACGCTATTTCCTTGCAAGGAAGTGTCGCATTTACATTCATATAAAGTGTAGACGAGGAATACATAACACTTCGCAAATCATATTATATCTTACCATGAAACATAGAAATGACATGCCATGTCGCGTTTTAAGAATCATTAGAACCCCATTGCTACGATAGGTAGACATCTGCAAACGCTATTTCCTTGCAAGGAAGTGTCGTATTTACATTCATTTGAAGTGTAGACGAGGAATACATAACACTTCGCAAATCATATTGTATCTTACCACTAAACATAGAAATGAGAAGCGATATCGCGTTTTAGGAATCATAAGAACTCTATTACTACGATACGTAGAAATCTGCGAACGCTATTTCCTTGCAAGGAAGTGTCGCATTTACATTCATTTGAAGTGTAGACAAGGAATACATAACACTTCGCAAATCATATTATATCTTACCGTGAAACATAGAAATGAGACGCGATATCGCGTTTTAAGAAGCATTAGAAATCTATTGCTACGATACGTAGACATCTGCAAACGCTATTTCCTAGCGAGGAAGTGTCGCATTCACATTCCTTTGAAGTGTAGACGAGGAATACATAACACTTCTCAAATCATATTATATCTTACTATGAAACATGGAAATGAGATGCGATATTGTGTTTTGAGAAGTATTAGAACTCTATCGCTACGATACCTAGATATCTGCAGACGCTATTTCCTTTCAAGGAAGTGTCGCATTTACATTCATTTGAAGTATAGACGAGGAACACATAACACTTCGCAAATCATATTATATCTTACCATGAAACATAGAAATGAAATGCGATACTGTGTTTTGAGAAGCATTAGAACTCTATCGCTACGATACCTAGACATCTGCAGACGCTATTTCCTTCCGAGGAAGTGTCTCATTCACATTCATTTGAAGTGTAGACGAGGAATACATAACACTTCTCAAATCATATTATATCTTACCATGAAACATAGAAATGAGATGCGATATAGCGTTTTAAGAATCATAGGAACTCTATTGCTACGATACGTAGACAACAGCAAACGCTATTTCCTTGCAAGGAAGTGTCGCATTTACATTCATTTGAATCGTAGACGAGGAATGCATAACACTTCGCAATGAATATTATATCTTATCATGAAACATAGATATGAGATGCAATATCTCGTTTTAAGAAGCATTAGAACTCTATTGCTACGATACCTAGACATCTGCAGTCGCTATTTCCTAGCAAGGAAGTGTCGCATTTACATTAATTTGAAGTGTAGACGAGGAATACATGACACTTCGCAAATCATATTATATCTTACCATGAAACATAGAAATGAGATGCGATATCGCGTTTTGAGAATCATAAGAACTCTATTGCTACGATACGTAGAAATCTGCAAACGCTATTTCCTTGCAAGGAAGTGTCGCATTTACATTCATTTGAAGTGTAGACGAGGAATATATAACACTTCGCATATCATATCATATCTTACCATGAAACATAGAAATGAGATGCGATATCGCGTTTTAAGAAGCATTAGAAATCTATTGCTACGATAGGTAGACATCTGCAAACGCTATTTCCTTGCAAGGAAGTGTCGCATTTACATTCATTTGAATCGTAGACGAGGAATGCGTAACACTTCGCAATGAATATTATATCTTATCATGAAACATAGATATGAGATGCAATATCTCGTTTTAAGAAGCATTAGAAATCTATTGCTACGATACGTAGACATCTGCAAACGCTATTTCCTAGCGAGGAAGTGTCACATTCACATTCCTTTGAAGTGTAGACGAGGAATACATAACACTTCGCAAATCATATTATATCTTACCATGAAACATAGAAATGAGATGCGATATCGCGTTTTAAGAATCATAAGAACTCTATTGCTACGATACGTAGACATCTGCAAACGCTGTTTCCTTCCAAGGAAGTGTCGCATTTACATTCATTTGAATCGTAGACGAGGAATGCATAACACTTCGCAATGAATATTATATCTTATCATGAAACATAGATATGAGATGCAGTATCTCGTTTTAAGAAGCATTTGAACTCAATTGCTACGATACCTAGACATCTGCAGACGCTATTTCCTAGCAAGGAAGTGTCGCATTTACATTCACTTGAAGTGTAGACGAGGAATACATGACACTTCGCAAATCATATTATATCTTACCATGAAACATAGAAATGACATGCGATGTCGCGTTTTAAGAAGCATTAGAACCCCATTCCTACGATAGGTAGACATCTGCAAACGCTATTTCCTTGCAAGGAAGTGTCGCATTTACATTCATTTGAAGTGTAGACGAGGAATACATAACACTTCGCAAATCATATTATATCTTACCATGAAACATAGAAATGAGATGCGATATCGCGTTTTAAGAATCATAAGAACTCTATTGCTACGATACGTAGACATCTGCAAACGCTGTTTCCTTGCAAGGAAGTGTCGCATTTACATTCATTTGAATCGTAGACGAGGAATGCATAACACTTCGCAAATCATATTATATCTTACCATGAAACATAAAAATGAAATGCGATACTGTGTTTTGAGAAGCATTAGAACTCTATCCCTACGATACCTAGACATCTGCAGACGCTATTTCCTTCCACGGAAGTGTCGCATTTACATTCATTTGAAGTGTAGACGAGGAGTAGATAACACTTCGCAAATCATATTATATCTTACCACTAAACATAGAAATGAGATGCGATATCGCGTTTTAAGAATCATAAGAACTCTATTGCTACGATACGTAGAAATCTGCAAACGCTATTTCCTTGCAAGGAAGTGTCGCATTTACATTCATTTGAAGTGTAGACGAGGAATACATAACACTTCGCAAATCATATTATATCTTATCGTGAAACATAGAAATGAGACGCGATATCGCGTTTTAAGAAGCATTAGAAATCTATTGCTACGATACGTAGACATCTGCAAACGCTATTTCCTAGCGAGGAAGTGTCGCATTCACATTCCTTTGAAGTGTAGACGAGGAATACATAACACTTCGCAAATCATATTATATCTTACTATGAAACATGGAAATGAGATGCGATATTGTGTTTTGAGAAGCATTAGAACTCTATCGCTACGATACCTAGACATCTGCAGACGCTATTTCCTTTCAAGGAAGTGTCGCATTTACATTCATTTGAAGTGTAGAGGAGGAATACATAACACTTCGCAAATCATATTATATCTTACCGTGAAACATAGAAATGAGATGCGATATTGTGTTTTGAGAAGCATTAGAACTCTATCGCTACGATACCTAGACATCTGCAGACGCTATTTCCTTTCATGGAAGTGTCGCATTTACATTCATTTGAATCGTAGACGAGGAATGCATAACACTTCGCAATGAATATTATATCTTATCATGAAACATAGATATGAGATGCAATATCTCGTTTTAAGAAGCATTTGAACTCAATTGCTACGATACCTAGACATCTGCAGACGCTATTTCCTAGCAAGGAAGTGTCGCATTTACATTCATTTGAAGTGTAGACGAGGAATAAATGACACTTCGCAAATCATATTATATCTTACCATGAAACATAGAAATGAGATGCGATATCGCGTTTTAAGAGGCATTAGAAATCTATTGCTACGATACGTAGACATCTGCAAACGCTATTTCCTAGCGAGGAAGCGTCGCATTCACATTCATTTGAAGTGTAGACGAGGAACACATAACACTTCGCAAATCATATTATATCTTACCATGAAACATAGAAATGATATGCGATATCGCGTTATAAGAAGCATTAGAACTCTATTGCTACGATAGGTAGACATCTGCAAACGCTATTTCCTTGCAGGGAAGTGTCGCATTTACATTCATATGAAGTGTAGACGAGGAATACATAACACTTCGCAAATCATATTATATCTTACCATGAAACATAGAAATGAAATGCGATACTGTGTTTTGCGAAGCATTAGAACTCTATCCCTACGATACCTAGACATCTGCAGACGCTATTTTCTTTCAAGGAAGTGTCGCATTTACATTCATTTGAAGTGTAGAGGAGGAATACATAACACTTCGCAAATCATATTACATATTACCATGAAACATAGAAATGAGATGCGATATCGCGTTTTAAGAATCATAAGAACTCTATTGCTACGATACGTAGACATCTGCAAACGCTGTTTCCTTGCAAGGAAGTGTCGCATTTACATTCATTTGAATCGTGGACGAGGAATGCATAACACTTCGCAATGAATATTATATCTTACCATGAAACATAGAAATGAGATGCGATATCGCGTTTTAAGAAGCATTACAAATCTATTGCTACGATACGTAGAAATCTGCAAACGCTATTTCCTTGCAAGGAAGTGTCGCATTCACATTCATTTGAAGTGTAGACGAGGAACACATAACACTTCGCAAATCATATTATATCTTACCATGAAACATAGAAATGATATGCGATATCGCGTTGTAAGAAGCATTAGAACTCTATTGCTACGATAGGTAGACATCTGCAAACGCTATTTCCTTGCAAGGAAGTGTCGCATTTACATTCATATGAAGTGTAGACGAGGAATACATAACACTTCGCAAATCATATTATATCTTACCATGAAACATAGAAATGAGATGCGATATTGTGTTTTGAGAAGCATTAGAACCCTATCGCTACGATACCTAGACATCTGCAGACGCTATTTCCTTTCATGGAAGTGTCGCATTTACATTCATTTGAAGTGTAGACGAGGAGTAGATAACACTTCGCAAATCATATTATATCTTACCATGAAACATAGAAATGGGATGCGATATCGCGTTTTAAGAAGCATTACAAATCTATTGCTACGATACCTAGACATCTGCAAACGCTATTTCCTTGCAAGGAAGTGTCGCATTTGCATTCATTTGAAGTGTAGACGAGGAATACATAACACTTCGCAAATCATATTATATCTTACCGTGAAACATAGAAAGAAATGCGATATCGCGTTTTAAGACGCATTAGAAATCTATTGCTACGATACGTAGACAACTGCAAACGCTATTTCCTAGCCAGGAAGTGTCGCATTCACATTCATTTGAAATGTAGACGAGGAACACATACCACTTCGCAAATCATATTATATCTTACCATGAAACATAGAAATGAGATGCGATATCGCGTTTTGAGAATCATAAGAACCCTATTGCTACGATACGTAGAAATCTGCAAACGCTATTTCCTTGCAAGGAAGTGTCGCATTTACATTCATTTGAATCGTAGACGAGGAATGCATAACACTTCGCAATGAATATTATATCTTATCATGAAACATAGATATGAGATGCAGTATCTCGTTTTAAGAAGCATTTGAACTCAATTGCTACGATACCTAGACATCTGCAGACGCTATTTCCTAGCAAGGAAGTGTCGCATTTACATTCATTTGAAGTGTAGACGAGGAATACATGACACTTCGCAAATCATATTATATCTTACCATGAAACATAGAAATGACATGCGATGTCGCGTTTTAAGAAGCATTAGAACCCCATTCCTACGATAGGTAGACATCTGCAAACGCTATTTCCTTGCAAGGAAGTGTCGCATTTACATTCATTTGAAGTGTAGACGAGGAATACATAACACTTCGCAAATCATATTATATCTTACCGTGAAACATAGAAATGAGATGCGATATCGCGTTTTAAGAAGCATTAGAAATCTATTGCTACGATACGTAGACATCTGCAAACGCTATTTCCTAGCGAGGAAGTGTCACATTCACATTCCTTTGAAGTGTAGACGAGGAATACATAACACTTCGCAAATCATATTATATCTTACCATGAAACATATAAATGAGATGCGATATCGCGTTTTAAGAATCATAAGAACTCTATTGCTACGATACGTAGACATCTGCAAACCCTGTTTCCTTGCAAGGAAGTGTCGCATTTACATTCATTTGAATCGTAGACGAGGAATGCATAACACTTCGCAATGAATATTATATCTTACCATGAAACATAGAAGTGAGATGCGATATCGCGTTTTAAGAAGCATTAGAAATATATTGCTACGATACGTAGACATCTGCAAACGCTATTTCCTAGCGAGGAAGTGTCGCATTCACATTCATTTGAAGTATAGACGAGGAACACATAACACTTCGCAAATCATATTATATCTTACCATGAAACATAGAAATGAAATGCGATACTGTGTTTTGAGAAGCATTAGAACTCTATCGCTACGATACCTAGACATCTGCAGACGCTATTTCCTTCCGAGGAAGTGTCACATTCACATTCATTTGAAGTGTAGACGAGGAATACATAACACTTCGCAAATCATATTATATCTTACCGTGAAACATAGAAATGAGATGCGATATCGCGTTTTAAGAAGCATTAGAAATCTATTGCTACGATACGTAGACATCTGCAAACGCTATTTCCTTGCAAGGAAGTGTCGCATTTACATTCATTTGAAGTGTAGACGAGGAATATATAACACTTCGCATATCATATCATATCTTACCATGAAACATAGAAATGAGATGCGATATCGCGTTTTAAGAAGCATTAGAAATCTATTGCTACGATAGGTAGACATCTGCAAACGCTATTTCCTTGCAAGGAAGTGTCGCATTTACATTCATTTGAATCGTAGACGAGGAATGCGTAACACTTCGCAATGAATATTATATCTTATCATGAAGCATAGATATGAGATGCAATATCTCGTTTTAAGAAGCATTAGAAATCTATTGCTACGATACGTAGACATCTGCAAACGCTATTTCCTAGCGAGGAAGTGTCACATTCACATTCCTTTGAAGTGTAGACGAGGAATACATAACACTTCGCAAATCATATTATATCTTACCATGAAACATAGAAATGAGATGCGATATCGCGTTTTAAGAATCATAAGAACTCTATTGCTACGATACGTAGACATCTGCAAACGCTGTTTCCTTCCAAGGAAGTGTCGCATTTACATTCATTTGAATCGTAGACGAGGAATGCATAACACTTCGCAATGAATATTATATCTTACCATGAAACATAGAAGTGAGATGCGATATCGCGTTTTAAGAAGCATTAGAAATATATTGCTACGATACGTAGACATCTGCAAACGCTATTTCCTAGCGAGGAAGTGTCGCATTCACATTCATTTGAAGTGTAGACGAGGAACACATAACACTTCGCAAATCATATTATATCTTACCATGAAACATAGAAATGAAATGCGATACTGTGTTTTGAGAAGCATTAGAACTCTATCGCTACGATACCTAGACATCTGCAGACGCTATTTCCTTCCGAGGAAGTGTCTCATTCACATTCATTTGAAGTGTAGACGAGGAATACATAACACTTCTCAAATCATATTATATCTTACCATGAAACATAGAAATGAGATGCGATATAGCGTTTTAAGAATCATAGGAACTCTATTACTACGATACGTAGACAACAGCAAACGCTATTTCGTTGCAAGGAAGTGTCGCATTTACATTCATTTGAATCGTAGACGAGGAATGCATAACACTTCGCAATGAATATTATATCTTATCATGAAACATAGATATGAGATGCAGTATCTCGTTTTAAGAAGCATTTGAACTCAATTGCTACGATACCTAGACATCTGCAGACGCTATTTCCTAGCAAGGAAGTGTCGCATTTACATTCACTTGAAGTGTAGACGAGGAATACATGACACTTCGCAAATCATATTATATCTTACCATGAAACATAGAAATGACATGCGATGTCGCGTTTTAAGAAGCATTAGAACCCCATTCCTACGATAGGTAGACATCTGCAAACGCTATTTCCTTGCAAGGAAGTGTCGCATTTACATTCATTTGAAGTGTAGACGAGGAATACATAACACTTCGCAAATCATATTATATCTTACCGTGAAACATAGAAATGAGATGCGATATCGCGTTTTAAGAAGCATTAGAAATCTATTGCTACGATACGTAGACATCTGCAAACGCTATTTCCTAGCGAGGAAGTGTCGCATTCACATTCCTTTGAAGTGTAGACGAGGAATACAGAACACTTCGCAAATCATATTATATCTTACCATGAAACATAGAAATGAGATGCGATATCGCGTTTTAAGAATCATAAGAACTCTATTGCTACGATACGTAGACATCTGCAAACGCTGTTTCCTTGCAAGGAAGTGTCGCATTTACATTCATTTGAAGTGTAGACGAGGAATACATAACACTTCGCAAATCATATTATATCTTATCGTGAAACATAGAAATGAGACGCGATATCGCGTTTTAAGAAGCATTAGAAATCTATTGCTACGATACGTAGACATCTGCAAACGCTATTTCCTAGCGAGGAAGTGTCGCATTCACATTCCTTTGAAGTGTAGACGAGGAATACATAACACTTCGCAAATCATATTATATCTTACTATGAAACATGGAAATGAGATGCGATATTGTGTTTTGAGAAGCATTAGAACTCTATCGCTACGATACCTAGACATCTGCAGACGCTATTTCCTTTCAAGGAAGTGTCGCATTTACATTCATTTGAAGTGTAGAGGAGGAATACATAACACTTCGCAAATCATATTATATCTTACCGTGAAACATAGAAATGAGATGCGATATTGTGTTTTGAGAAGCATTAGAACTCTATCGCTACGATACCTAGACATCTGCAGACGCTATTTCCTTTCATGGAAGTGTCGCATTTACATTCATTTGAATCGTAGACGAGGAATGCATAACACTTCGCAATGAATATTATATCTTATCATGAAACATAGATATGAGATGCAATATCTCGTTTTAAGAAGCATTTGAACTCAATTGCTACGATACCTAGACATCTGCAGACGCTATTTCCTAGCAAGGAAGTGTCGCATTTACATTCATTTGAAGTGTAGACGAGGAATAAATGACACTTCGCAAATCATATTATATCTTACCATGAAACATAGAAATGAGATGCGATATCGCGTTTTAAGAGGCATTAGAAATCTATTGCTACGATACGTAGACATCTGCAAACGCTATTTCCTAGCGAGGAAGCGTCGCATTCACATTCATTTGAAGTGTAGACGAGGAACACATAACACTTCGCAAATCATATTATATCTTACCATGAAACATAGAAATGATATGCGATATCGCGTTATAAGAAGCATTAGAACTCTATTGCTACGATAGGTAGACATCTGCAAACGCTATTTCCTTGCAGGGAAGTGTCGCATTTACATTCATATGAAGTGTAGACGAGGAATACATAACACTTCGCAAATCATATTATATCTTACCATGAAACATAGAAATGAAATGCGATACTGTGTTTTGCGAAGCATTAGAACTCTATCCCTACGATACCTAGACATCTGCAGACGCTATTTTCTTTCAAGGAAGTGTCGCGTTTACATTCATTTGAAGTGTAGAGGAGGAATACATAACACTTCGCAAATCATATTACATATTACCATGAAACATAGAAATGAGATGCGATATCGCGTTTTAAGAATCATAAGAACTCTATTGCTACGATACGTAGACATCTGCAAACGCTATTTCCTAGCGAGGAAGTGTCGCATTCACATTCCTTTGAAGTGTAGACGAGGAATACAGAACACTTCGCAAATCATATTATATCTTACCATGAAACATAGAAATGAGATGCGATATCGCGTTTTAAGAATCATAAGAACTCTATCGCTACGATACCTAGACATCTGCAGACGCTATTTCCTTTCAAGGAAGTGTCGCATTTACATTCATTTGAAGTGTAGAGGAGGAATACATAACACTTCGCAAATCATATTATATCTTACCGTGAAACATAGAAATGAGATGCGATATTGTGTTTTGAGAAGCATTAGAACTCTATCGCTACGATACCTAGACATCTGCAGACGCTATTTCCTTTCATGGAAGTGTCGCATTTACATTCATTTGAATCGTAGACGAGGAATGCATAACACTTCGCAATGAATATTATATCTTATCATGAAACATAGATATGAGATGCAATATCTCGTTTTAAGAAGCATTTGAACTCAATTGCTACGATACCTAGACATCTGCAGACGCTATTTCCTAGCAAGGAAGTGTCGCATTTACATTCATTTGAAGTGTAGACGAGGAATAAATGACACTTCGCAAATCATATTATATCTTACCATGAAACATAGAAATGAGATGCGATATCGCGTTTTAAGAGGCATTAGAAATCTATTGCTACGATACGTAGACATCTGCAAACGCTATTTCCTAGCGAGGAAGCGTCGCATTCACATTCATTTGAAGTGTAGACGAGGAACACATAACACTTCGCAAATCATATTATATCTTACCATGAAACATAGAAATGATATGCGATATCGCGTTATAAGAAGCATTAGAACTCTATTGCTACGATAGGTAGACATCTGCAAACGCTATTTCCTTGCAGGGAAGTGTCGCATTTACATTCATATGAAGTGTAGACGAGGAATACATAACACTTCGCAAATCATATTATATCTTACCATGAAACATAGAAATGAAATGCGATACTGTGTTTTGCGAAGCATTAGAACTCTATCCCTACGATACCTAGACATCTGCAGACGCTATTTTCTTTCAAGGAAGTGTCGCGTTTACATTCATTTGAAGTGTAGAGGAGGAATACATAACACTTCGCAAATCATATTACATATTACCATGAAACATAGAAATGAGATGCGATATCGCGTTTTAAGAATCATAAGAACTCTATTGCTACGATACGTAGACATCTGCAAACGCTGTTTCCTTGCAAGGAAGTGTCGCATTTACATTCATTTGAATCGTGGACGAGGAATGCATAACACTTCGCAAATCATATTATATCTTACCATGAAACATAGAAATGAGATGCGATATTGTGTTTTGAGAAGCATTAGAACCCTATCGCTACGATACCTAGACATCTGCAGACGCTATTTCCTTTCATGGAAGTGTCGCATTTACATTCATTTGAAGTGTAGACGAGGAGTAGATAACACTTCGCAAATCATATTATATCTTACCATGAAACATAGAAATGGGATGCGATATCGCGTTTTAAGAAGCATTACAAATCTATTGCTACGATACGTAGACATCTGCAAACGCTATTTCCTTGCAAGGAAGTGTCGCATTTGCATTCATTTGAAGTGTAGACGAGGAATACATAACACTTCGCAAATCATATTATATCTTACCGTGAAACATAGAAATGAAATGCGATATCGCGTTTTAAGACGCATTAGAAATCTATTGCTACGATACGTAGACAACTGCAAACGCTATTTCCTAGCCAGGAAGTGTCGCATTCACATTCATTTGAAGTGTAGACGAGGAACACATACCACTTCGCAAATCATATTATATCTTACCATGAAACATAGAAATGAGATGCGATATCGCGTTTTGAGAATCATAAGAACCCTATTGCTACGATACGTAGAAATCTGCAAACGCTATTTCCTTGCAAGGAAGTGTCGCATTTACATTCATTTGAATCGTAGACGAGGAATGCATAACACTTCGCAATGAATATTATATCTTATCATGAAACATAGATATGAGATGCAGTATCTCGTTTTAAGAAGCATTTGAACTCAATTGCTACGATACCTAGACATCTGCAGACGCTATTTCCTAGCAAGGAAGTGTCGCATTTACATTCATTTGAAGTGTAGACGAGGAATACATGACACTTCGCAAATCATATTATATCTTACCATGAAACATAGAAATGACATGCGATGTCGCGTTTTAAGAAGCATTAGAACCCCATTCCTACGATAGGTAGACATCTGCAAACGCTATTTCCTTGCAAGGAAGTGTCGCATTTACATTCATTTGAAGTGTAGACGAGGAATACATAACACTTCGCAAATCATATTATATCTTACCATGAAACATAGAAGTGAGATGCGATATCGCGTTTTAAGAAGCATTAGAAATATATTGCTACGATACGTAGACATCTGCAAACGCTATTTCCTAGCGAGGAAGTGTCGCATTCACATTCATTTGAAGTATAGACGAGGAACACATAACACTTCGCAAATCATATTATATCTTACCATGAAACATAGAAATGAAATGCGATACTGTGTTTTGAGAAGCATTAGAACTCTATCGCTACGATACCTAGACATCTGCAGACGCTATTTCCTTCCGAGGAAGTGTCTCATTCACATTCATTTGAAGTGTAGACGAGGAATACATAACACTTCTCAAATCATATTATATCTTACCATGAAACATAGAAATGAGATGCGATATAGCGTTTTAAGAATCATAGGAACTCTATTGCTACGATACGTAGACAACAGCAAACGCTATTTCCTTGCAAGGAAGTGTCGCATTTACATTCATTTGAATCGTAGACGAGGAATGCATAACACTTCGCAATGAATATTATATCTTATCATGAAACATAGATATGAGATGCAATATCTCGTTTTAAGAAGCATTTGAACTCAATTGCTACGATACCTAGACATCTGCAGACGCTATTTCCTAGCAAGGAAGTGTCGCATTTACATTCATTTGAAGTGTAGACGAGGAATACATGACACTTCGCAAATCATATTATATCTTACCATGAAACATAGAAATGAGATGCGATATCGCGTTTTAAGGAGCATTAGAAATCTATTGCTACGATACGTAGACATCTGCAAACGCTATTTCCTAGCGAGGAAGCGTCGCATTCACATTCATTTGAAGTGTAGACGAGGAACACATAACACTTCGCAAATCATATTATATCTTACCATGAAGCATAGAAATGATATGCGATATCGCGTTATAAGAAGCATTAGAACTCTATTGCTACGATAGGTAGACATCTGCAAACGCTATTTCCTTGCAAGGAAGTGTCGCATTTACATTCATATAAAGTGTAGACGAGGAATACATAACACTTCGCAAATCATATTATACCTTACCATGAAACATAGAAATGAAATGCGATACTGTGTTTTGCGAAGCATTAGAACTCTATCCCTACGATACCTAGACATCTGCAGACGCTATTTTCTTTCAAGGAAGTGTCGCGTTTACATTCATTTGAAGTGTAGAGGAGGAATACATAACACTTCGCAAATCATATTACATATTACCATGAAACATAGAAATGAGATGCGATATCGCGTTTTAAGAATCATAAGAACTCTATTGCTACGATACGTAGACATCTGCAAACGCTATTTCCTAGCGAGGAAGTGTCGCATTCACATTCCTTTGAAGTGTAGACGAGGAATACAGAACACTTCGCAAATCATATTATATCTTACCATGAAACATAGAAATGAGATGCGATATCGCGTTTTAAGAATCATAAGAACTCTATCGCTACGATACCTAGACATCTGCAGACGCTATTTCCTTTCAAGGAAGTGTCGCATTTACATTCATTTGAAGTGTAGAGGAGGAATACATAACACTTCGCAAATCATATTATATCTTACCGTGAAACATAGAAATGAGATGCGATATTGTGTTTTGAGAAGCATTAGAACTCTATCGCTACGATACCTAGACATCTGCAGACGCTATTTCCTTTCATGGAAGTGTCGCATTTACATTCATTTGAATCGTAGACGAGGAATGCATAACACTTCGCAATGAATATTATATCTTATCATGAAACATAGATATGAGATGCAATATCTCGTTTTAAGAAGCATTTGAACTCAATTGCTACGATACCTAGACATCTGCAGACGCTATTTCCTAGCAAGGAAGTGTCGCATTTACATTCATTTGAAGTGTAGACGAGGAATAAATGACACTTCGCAAATCATATTATATCTTACCATGAAACATAGAAATGAGATGCGATATCGCGTTTTAAGAGGCATTAGAAATCTATTGCTACGATACGTAGACATCTGCAAACGCTATTTCCTAGCGAGGAAGCGTCGCATTCACATTCATTTGAAGTGTAGACGAGGAACACATAACACTTCGCAAATCATATTATATCTTACCATGAAACATAGAAATGATATGCGATATCGCGTTATAAGAAGCATTAGAACTCTATTGCTACGATAGGTAGACATCTGCAAACGCTATTTCCTTGCAGGGAAGTGTCGCATTTACATTCATATGAAGTGTAGACGAGGAATACATAACACTTCGCAAATCATATTATATCTTACCATGAAACATAGAAATGAAATGCGATACTGTGTTTTGCGAAGCATTAGAACTCTATCCCTACGATACCTAGACATCTGCAGACGCTATTTTCTTTCAAGGAAGTGTCGCGTTTACATTCATTTGAAGTGTAGAGGAGGAATACATAACACTTCGCAAATCATATTACATATTACCATGAAACATAGAAATGAGATGCGATATCGCGTTTTAAGAATCATAAGAACTCTATTGCTACGATACGTAGACATCTGCAAACGCTGTTTCCTTGCAAGGAAGTGTCGCATTTACATTCATTTGAATCGTGGACGAGGAATGCATAACACTTCGCAAATCATATTATATCTTACCATGAAACATAGAAATGAGATGCGATATTGTGTTTTGAGAAGCATTAGAACCCTATCGCTACGATACCTAGACATCTGCAGACGCTATTTCCTTTCATGGAAGTGTCGCATTTACATTCATTTGAAGTGTAGACGAGGAGTAGATAACACTTCGCAAATCATATTATATCTTACCATGAAACATAGAAATGGGATGCGATATCGCGTTTTAAGAAGCATTACAAATCTATTGCTACGATACGTAGACATCTGCAAACGCTATTTCCTTGCAAGGAAGTGTCGCATTTGCATTCATTTGAAGTGTAGACGAGGAATACATAACACTTCGCAAATCATATTATATCTTACCGTGAAACATAGAAATGAAATGCGATATCGCGTTTTAAGACGCATTAGAAATCTATTGCTACGATACGTAGACAACTGCAAACGCTATTTCCTAGCCAGGAAGTGTCGCATTCACATTCATTTGAAGTGTAGACGAGGAACACATACCACTTCGCAAATCATATTATATCTTACCATGAAACATAGAAATGAGATGCGATATCGCGTTTTGAGAATCATAAGAACCCTATTGCTACGATACGTAGAAATCTGCAAACGCTATTTCCTTGCAAGGAAGTGTCGCATTTACATTCATTTGAATCGTAGACGAGGAATGCATAACACTTCGCAATGAATATTATATCTTATCATGAAACATAGATATGAGATGCAGTATCTCGTTTTAAGAAGCATTTGAACTCAATTGCTACGATACCTAGACATCTGCAGACGCTATTTCCTAGCAAGGAAGTGTCGCATTTACATTCATTTGAAGTGTAGACGAGGAATACATGACACTTCGCAAATCATATTATATCTTACCATGAAACATAGAAATGACATGCGATGTCGCGTTTTAAGAAGCATTAGAACCCCATTCCTACGATAGGTAGACATCTGCAAACGCTATTTCCTTGCAAGGAAGTGTCGCATTTACATTCATTTGAAGTGTAGACGAGGAATACATAACACTTCGCAAATCATATTATATCTTACCATGAAACATAGAAGTGAGATGCGATATCGCGTTTTAAGAAGCATTAGAAATATATTGCTACGATACGTAGACATCTGCAAACGCTATTTCCTAGCGAGGAAGTGTCGCATTCACATTCATTTGAAGTATAGACGAGGAACACATAACACTTCGCAAATCATATTATATCTTACCATGAAACATAGAAATGAAATGCGATACTGTGTTTTGAGAAGCATTAGAACTCTATCGCTACGATACCTAGACATCTGCAGACGCTATTTCCTTCCGAGGAAGTGTCTCATTCACATTCATTTGAAGTGTAGACGAGGAATACATAACACTTCTCAAATCATATTATATCTTACCATGAAACATAGAAATGAGATGCGATATAGCGTTTTAAGAATCATAGGAACTCTATTGCTACGATACGTAGACAACAGCAAACGCTATTTCCTTGCAAGGAAGTGTCGCATTTACATTCATTTGAATCGTAGACGAGGAATGCATAACACTTCGCAATGAATATTATATCTTATCATGAAACATAGATATGAGATGCAATATCTCGTTTTAAGAAGCATTTGAACTCAATTGCTACGATACCTAGACATCTGCAGACGCTATTTCCTAGCAAGGAAGTGTCGCATTTACATTCATTTGAAGTGTAGACGAGGAATACATGACACTTCGCAAATCATATTATATCTTACCATGAAACATAGAAATGAGATGCGATATCGCGTTTTAAGGAGCATTAGAAATCTATTGCTACGATACGTAGACATCTGCAAACGCTATTTCCTAGCGAGGAAGCGTCGCATTCACATTCATTTGAAGTGTAGACGAGGAACACATAACACTTCGCAAATCATATTATATCTTACCATGAAGCATAGAAATGATATGCGATATCGCGTTATAAGAAGCATTAGAACTCTATTGCTACGATAGGTAGACATCTGCAAACGCTATTTCCTTGCAAGGAAGTGTCGCATTTACATTCATATAAAGTGTAGACGAGGAATACATAACACTTCGCAAATCATATTATACCTTACCATGAAACATAGAAATGAAATGCGATACTGTGTTTTGAGAAGCATTAGAACTCTATCCCTACGATACCTAGACATCTGCAGACGCTATTTCCTTCCACGGAAGTGTCGCATTTACATTCATTTGAAGTGTAGACGAGGAGTAGATAACACTTCGCAAATCATATTATATCTTACCACTAAACATAGAAATGAGATGCGATATCGCGTTTTAAGAATCATAAGAACTCTATTGCTACGATACGTAGAAATCTGCAAACGCTATTTCCTTGCAAGGAAGTGTCGCATTTACATTCATTTGAAGTGTAGACGAGGAATACATAACACTTCGCAAATCATATTATATCTTATCGTGAAACATAGAAATGAGACGCGATATCGCGTTTTAAGAAGCATTAGAAATCTATTGCTACGATACGTAGACATCTGCAAACGCTATTTCCTAGCGAGGAAGTGTCGCATTCACATTCCTTTGAAGTGTAGACGAGGAAAACATAACACTTCGCAAATCATATTACATATTACCATGAAACATAGAAATGAGATGCGATATCGCGTTTTAAGAAGCATTAGAACTCTATTGCTACGATACCTAGACATCTGCAGTCGCTATTTCCTAGCAAGGAAGTGTCGCATTTACATTCATTTGAAGTGTAGACGAGGAATACATGACACTTCGCAAATCATATTATATCTTACCATGAAACATAGAAATGAGATGCGATATCGCGTTTTGAGAATCATAAGAACTCTATTGCTACGATACGTAGAAATCTGCAAACGCTATTTCCTTGCAAGGAAGTGTCGCATTTACATTCATTTGAAGTGTAGACGAGGAATATATAACACTTCGCATATCATATCATATCTTACCATGAAACATAGAAATGAGATGCGATATCGCGTTTTAAGAAGCATTAGAAATCTATTGCTACGATAGGTAGACATCTGCAAACGCTATTTCCTTGCAAGGAAGTGTCGCATTTACATTCATTTGAATCGTAGACGAGGAATGCGTAACACTTCGCAATGAATATTATATCTTATCATGAAACATAGATATGAGATGCAATATCTCGTTTTAAGAAGCATTAGAAATCTATTGCTACGATACGTAGACATCTGCAAACGCTATTTCCTAGCGAGGAAGTGTCACATTCACATTCCTTTGAAGTGTAGACGAGGAATACATAACACTTCGCAAATCATATTATATCTTACCATGAAACATAGAAATGAGATGCGATATCGCGTTTTAAGAATCATAAGAACTCTATTGCTACGATACGTAGACATCTGCAAACGCTGTTTCCTTCCAAGGAAGTGTCGCATTTACATTCATTTGAATCGTAGACGAGGAATGCATAACACTTCGCAATGAATATTATATCTTACCATGAAACATAGAAGTGAGATGCGATATCGCGTTTTAAGAAGCATTAGAAATATATTGCTACGATACGTAGACATCTGCAAACGCTATTTCCTAGCGAGGAAGTGTCGCATTCACATTCATTTGAAGTGTAGACGAGGAACACATAACACTTCGCAAATCATATTATATCTTACCATGAAACATAGAAATGAAATGCGATACTGTGTTTTGAGAAGCATTAGAACTCTATCGCTACGATACCTAGACATCTGCAGACGCTATTTCCTTCCGAGGAAGTGTCTCATTCACATTCATTTGAAGTGTAGACGAGGAATACATAACACTTCTCAAATCATATTATATCTTACCATGAAACATAGAAATGAGATGCGATATAGCGTTTTAAGAATCATAGGAACTCTATTGCTACGATACGTAGACAACAGCAAACGCTATTTCGTTGCAAGGAAGTGTCGCATTTACATTCATTTGAATCGTAGACGAGGAATGCATAACACTTCGCAATGAATATTATATCTTACCATGAAACATAGAAATGAGATGCGATATTGTGTTTTGAGAAGCAGTAGAACTCTATCGCTACGATACCTAGACATCTGTAGACGCTATTTCCTAGCAAGGAAGTGTCGCATTTACATTCACTTGAAGTGTAGACGAGGAATACATGACACTTCGCAAATCATATTATATCTTACCATGAAACATAGAAATGACATGCGATGTCGCGTTTTAAGAAGCATTAGAACCCCATTCCTACGATAGGTAGACATCTGCAAACGCTATTTCCTTGCAAGGAAGTGTCGCATTTACATTCATTTGAAGTGTAGACGAGGAATACATAACACTTCGCAAATCATATTATATTTTACCGTGAAACATAGAAATGAGATGCGATATCGCGTTTTAAGAAGCATTAGAAATCTATTGCTACGATACGTAGACATCTGCAAACGCTATTTCCTAGCGAGGAAGTGTCACATTCACATTCCTTTGAAGTGTAGACGAGGAATACAGAACACTTCGCAAATCATATTATATCTTACCATGAAACATAGAAATGAGATGCGATATCGCGTTTTAAGAATCATAAGAACTCTATTGCTACGATACGTAGACATCTGCAAACGCTGTTTCCTTGCAAGGAAGTGTCGCATTTACATTCATTTGAATCGTAGACGAGGAATGCATAACACTTCGCAAATCATATTATATCTTACCATGAAACATAGAAATGAAATGCGATACTGTGTTTTGAGAAGCATTAGAACTCTATCCCTACGATACCTAGACATCTGCAGACGCTATTTCCTTCCACGGAAGTGTCGCATTTACATTCGTTTGAAGTGTAGACGAGGAGTAGATAACACTTCGCAAATCATATTATATCTTACCACTAAACATAGAAATGAGATGCGATATCGCGTTTTAAGAATCATAAGAACTCTATTGCTACGATACGTAGAAATCTGCAAACGCTATTTCCTTGCAAGGAAGTGTCGCATTTACATTCATTTGAAGTGTAGACGAGGAATACATAACACTTCGCAAATCATATTATATCTTACCGTGAAACATAGAAATGAGACGCGATATCGCGTTTTAAGAAGCATTAGAAATCTATTGCTACGATACGTAGACATCTGCAAACGCTATTTCCTAGCGAGGAAGTGTCGCATTCACATTCCTTTGAAGTGTAGACGAGGAATACATAACACTTCGCAAATCATATTATATCTTACCATGAAACATAGAAATGAGATGCGATATCGCGTTTTAAGAATCATAAGAACTCTATCGCTACGATACCTAGACATCTGCAGACGCTATTTCCTTTCAAGGAAGTGTCGCATTTACATTCATTTGAAGTGTAGAGGAGGAATACATAACACTTCGCAAATCATATTATATCTTACCGTGAAACATAGAAATGAGATGCGATATAGCGTTTTAAGAATCATAGGAACTCTATTGCTACGATACGTAGACAACAGCAAACGCTATTTCCTTGCAAGGAAGTGTCGCATTTACATTCATTTGAATCGTAGACGAGGAATGCATAACACTTCGCAATGAATATTATATCTTATCATGAAACATAGATATGAGATGCAATATCTCGTTTTAAGAAGCATTTGAACTCAATTGCTACGATACCTAGACATCTGCAGACGCTATTTCCTAGCAAGGAAGTGTCGCATTTACATTCATTTGAAGTGTAGACGAGGAATAAATTACACTTCGCAAATCATATTATATCTTACCATGAAACATAGAAATGAGACGCGATATCGCGTTTTAAGAAGCATTAGAAATCTATTGCTACGATACGTAGACATCTGCAAACGCTATTTCCTAGCGAGGAAGTGTCGCATTCACATTCCTTTGAAGTGTAGACGAGGAATACATAACACTTCGCAAATCATATTATATCTTACTATGAAACATGGAAATGAGATGCGATATTGTGTTTTGAGAAGCATTAGAACTCTATCGCTACGATACCTAGACATCTGCAGACGCTATTTCCTTTCATGGAAGTGTCGCATTTACATTCATTTGAAGTGTAGACGAGGAGTAGATAACACTTCGCAAATCATATTATATCTTACCATGAAACATAGAAATGAGATGCGATATCGCGTTTTAAGAATCATAAGAACTCTATTGCTACGAAACGTAGACTTCTGCAAACGCTGTTTCCTTGCAAGGAAGTGTCGCATTTACATTCATTTGAATCGTAGACGAGGAATGCATAACACTTCGCAATGAATATTATATCTTACCATGAAACATAGAAGTGAGATGCGATATCGCGTTTTAAGAAGCATTAGAAATATATTGCTACGATACGTAGACATCTGCAAACGCTATTTCCTTGCAAGGAAGTGTCGCATTTGCATTCATTTGAAGTGTAGACGAGGAATACATAACACTTCGCAAATCATATTATATCTTACCGTGAAACATAGGAGTGAAATGCGATATCGCGTTTTAAGAAGCATTAAAACTCTATTGCTACGATACCTAGACATCTGCAGTCGCTATTTCCTAGCAAGGAAGTGTCGCATTTACATTCATTTGAAGTGTAGACGAGGAATACATAACACTTCGCAAATCATATTATATCTAACCGTGAAACATAGAAATGAGATGCGATATTGTGTTTTGAGAAGCACTAGAACTCTATCGCTACGATACCTAGACATCTGCAGACGCTATTTCCTTTCATGGAAGTGTCGCATTTACATTCATTTGAAGTGTAGACGAGGAGTAGATAACACTTCGCAAATCATATTATATCTTACCATGAAACATAGAAATGAGATGCGATATCGCGTTTTAAGAATCATAAGAACTCTATTGCTACGATACGTAGACATCTGCAAACGCTGTTTCCTTGCAAGGAAGTGTCGCATTTACATTCATTTGAATCGTGGACGAGGAATGCATAACACTTCGCAATGAATATTATATCTTACCATGAAACATAGAAATGAGATGCGATATCGCGTTTTAAGAAGCATTACAAATCTATTGCTACGATACGTAGAAATCTGCAAACGCTATTTCCTAGCGAGGAAGTGTCGCATTCACATTCATTTGAAGTGTAGACGAGGAACACATACCACTTCGCAAATCATATTATATCTTACCATGAAACATAGAATGAGATGCGATATCGCGTTTTAAGAATCATAAGAACTCTATTGCTACGAAACGTAGACATCTACAAACGCTATTTCCTTGCAAGGAAGTGTCGCATTTACATTCATTTGAATCGTAGACGAGGAATGCATAACACTTCGCAATGAATATTATATCTTACCATGAAACATAGAAATGTGATGCGATATCGCGTTTTAAGAAGCATTAGAAATCTATTGCTACGATACGTAGACATCTGCAAACGCTATTTCCTAGCGAGGAAGTGTCGCATTCACATTCCTTTGAAGTGTAGACGAGGAATACATGACACTTCGCAATGAATATTATATCTTACCATGAAACATAGAAGTGAGATGCGATATCGCGTTTTAAGAAGCATTAGAAATATATTGCTACGATACGTAGACATCTGCAGACGCTATTTCCTTGCAAGGAAGTGTCGCATTTGCATTCATTTGAAGTGTAGACGAGGAATACATAACACTTCGCAAATCATATTATATCTTACCGTGAAACATAGAAATGATATGCGATATCGCGTTGTAAGAAGCATTAGAACTCTATTGCTACGATAGGTAGACATCTGCAAACGCTATTTCCTTGCAAGGAAGTGTCGCATTTACATTCATATGTAGTGTAGACGAGGAATACATAACACTTCGCAAATCATATTATATCTTACCATGAAACATAGAAATGAAATGCGATACTGTGTTTTGAGAAGCATTGGAACTCTATCCCTACGATACCTAGACATCTGCAGACGCTATTTCCTTTCAAGGAAGTGTCGCATTTACATTCATTTGAAGTGTAGAGGAGGAATACATAACACTTCGCAAATCATATTACATATTACCATGAAACATAGAAATGAGATGCGATATCGCGTTTTAAGAATCATAAGAACTCTATTGCTACGATACGTAGACATCTGCAAACGCTGTATCCTTGCAAGGAAGTGTCGCATTTACATTCATTTGAATCGTGGACGAGGAATGCATAACACTTCGCAATGAATATTATATCTTACCATGAAACATAGAAATGAGATGCGATATCGCGTTTTAAGAAGCATTACAAATCTATTGCTACGATACGTAGAAATCTGCAAACGCTATTTCCTAGCGAGGAAGTGTCGCATTCACATTCATTTGAAGTGTAGACGAGGAACACATACCACTTCGCAAATCATATTATATCTTACCATGAAACATAGAAATGAGATGCGATATCGCGTTTTAAGAATCATAAGAACTCTATTGCTACGAAACGTAGACATCTACAAACGCTATTTCCTTGCAAGGAAGTGTCGCATTTACATTCATTTGAATCGTAGACGAGGAATGCATAACACTTCGCAATGAATATTATATCTTACCATGAAACATAGAAATGTGATGCGATATCGCGTTTTAAGAAGCATTAGAAATCTATTGCTACGATACGTAGACATCTGCAAACGCTATTTCCTAGCGAGGAAGTGTCGCATTCACATTCCTTTGAAGTGTAGACGAGGAATACATGACACTTCGCAAATCATATTATATCATACCATGAAACATAGAAATGAGATGCGATATCGCGTTTTAAGAATCATAAGAACGCTATTGCTACGATACGTAGAAATCTGCAAACGCTATTTCCTTGCAAGGAAGTGTCGCATTTACATTCATTTGAAGTGTAGACGAGGAATACATAACACTTCGCAAATCATATTATATCTAACCGTGAAACATAGAAATGAGATGCGATATTGTGTTTTGAGAAGCACTAGAACTCTATCGCTACGATACCTAGACATCTGCAGACGCTATTTCCTTTCATGGAAGTGTCGCATTTACATTCATTTGAAGTGTAGACGAGGAGTAGATAACACTTCGCAAATCATATTATATCTTACCATGAAACATAGAAATGAGATGCGATATCGCGTTTTAAGAATCATAAGAACTCTATTGCTACGATACGTAGACTTCTGCAAACGCTGTTTCCTTGCAAGGAAGTGTCGCATTTACATTCATTTGAATCGTAGACGAGGAATGCATAACACTTCGCAATGAATATTATATCTTACCATGAAACATAGAAATGTGATGCGATATCGCGTTTTAAGAAGCATTAGAAATCTATTGCTACGATACGTAGACATCTGCAAACGCTATTTCCTAGCGAGGAAGTGTCGCATTCACATTCCTTTGAAGTGTAGACGAGGAGTAGATAACACTTCGCAAATCATATTATATCTTACCATGAAACATAGAAATGAGATGCGATATCGCGTTTTAAGAATCATAAGAACTCTATTGCTACGATACGTAGACTTCTGCAAACGCTGTTTCCTTGCAAGGAAGTGTCGCATTTACATTCATTTGAATCGTAGACGAGGAATACATAACACTTCGCAAATCATATTATATCTTACCGTGAAACATAGAAATGAGATGCGATATCGCGTTTTAAGAAGCATTAGAAATCTATTGCTACGATACGTAGACATCTGCAAACGCTATTTCCTAGCGAGGAAGTGTCACATTCACATTCCTTTGAAGTGTAGACGAGGAATACATAACACTTCGCAAATCATATTATATCTTACCATGAAACATAGAAATGAGATGCGATATCGCGTTTTAAGAATCATAAGAACTCTATTGCTACGATACGTAGACATCTGCAAACGCTGTTTCCTTGCAAGGAAGTGTCGCATTTACATTCATTTGAATCGTAGACGAGGAATACATAACACTTCGCAAATCATATTATATCTTACCGTGAAACATAGAAATGAGATGCGATATCGCGTTTTAAGAAGCATTAGAAATCTATTGCTACGATACGTAGACATCTGCAAACGCTATTTCCTAGCGAGGAAGTGTCACATTCACATTCCTTTGAAGTGTAGACGAGGAATACATAACACTTCTCAAATCATATTATATCTTACCGTGAAACATAGAAATGAGATGCGATATTGTGTTTTGAGAAGCATTAGAACTCTATCGCTACGATACCTAGACATCTGCAGACGCTATTTCCTTTCATGGAAGTGTCGCATTTACATTCATTTGAAGTGTAGACGAGGAGTAGATAACACTTCGCAAATCATATTATATATTACCATGAAACATTGAAATGAGATGCGGTATCGCGTTTTAAGAATCATAAGAACTCTATTGCTACGATACGTAGAAATCTGCAAACGCTATTTCCTTGCAAGGAAGTGTCGCATTTACATTCATTTGAAGTGTAGACGAGGAATACATAACACTTAACAAATCATATTATATCTTACCGTGAAACATAGAAATGAGATGCGATTTCGCGTTTTAAGAAGCATTAGAAATCTATTGCTACGATACGTAGACATCTGCAAACGCTATTTCCTAGCGAGGAAGTGTCGCGTTCACATTCATTTGAAGTGTAGACGAGGAACACATAACACTTCGCAAATCATATTATATCTTACCATGAAACATAGAAATGAAATGCGATACTGTGTTTTGAGAAGCATTAGAACTCTATCGCTACGATACCTAGACATCTGCAGACGCTATTTCCTTCCGAGGAAGTGTCTCATTCACATTCATTTGAAGTGTAGACGAGGAATACATAACACTTCTCAAATCATATTATATCTTACCATGAAACATAGAAATGAGATGCGATATAGCGTTAAGAATCATAGGAACTCTATTGCTACGATACGTAGACAACAGCAAACGCTATTTCCTTGCAAGGAAGTGTCGCATTTACATTCATTTGAATCGTAGACGAGGAATGCATAACACTTCGCAATGAATATTATATCTTATCATGAAACATAGATATGAGATGCAATATCTCGTTTTAAGAAGCATTTGAACTCAATTGCTACGATACCTAGACATCTGCAGACGCTATTTCCTAGCAAGGAAGTGTCGCATTTACATTCATTTGAAGTGTAGACGAGGAATAAATTACACTTCGCAAATCATATTATATCTTACCATGAAACATAGAAATGATATGCGATATCGCGTTGTAAGAAGCATTAGAACTCTATTGCTACGATAGGTAGACATCTGCAAACGCTATTTCCTTGCAAGGAAGTGTCGCATTTACATTCATATGAAGTGTAGACGAGGAATACATAACACTTCGCAAATCATATTATATCTTACCATGAAACATAGAAATGGGATGCGATATCGCGTTTTAAGAAGCATTACAAATCTATTGCTACGATACGTAGACATCTGCAAACGCTATTTCCTTGCAAGGAAGTGTCGCATTTGCATTCATTTGAAGTGTAGACGAGGAATACATAACACTTCGCAAATCATATTATATCTTACCGTGAAACATAGAAATAATGCGATATCGCGTTTTAAGACGCATTAGAAATCTATTGCTACGATACGTAGTCAACTGCAAACGCTATTTCCTAGCCAGGAAGTGTCGCATTCACATTCATTTGAAGTGTAGACGAGGAACACATACCACTTCGCAAATCATATTATATCTTACCATGAAACATAGAAATGAGATGCGATATCGCGTTTTGAGAATCATAAGAACCCTATTGCTACGATACGTAGAAATCTGCAAACGCTATTTCCTTGCAAGGAAGTGTCGCATTTGCATTCATTGGAAGTGTAGACGAGGAATACATAACACTTCGCAAATCATATTATATCTTAGCGTGAAACATAGAAATGAGATGCGATATAGCGTTTTAAGAATCATAGGAACTCTATTGCTACGATACGTAGACAAGAGCAAACGCTATTTCCTTGCAGGAAAGTGTCGCATTTACATTCATTTGAATCGTAGACGAGGAATGCATAACACTTCGCAATGAATATTATATCTTATCATGAAACATAGATATGAGATGCAATATCTCGTTTTAAGAAGAAATGATATATCATATCTTACCATGAAACATAGAAATGAGATGCGATATCGCGTTTTAAGAAGCATTAGAACCCCATTGCTACGATAGGTAGACATCTGCAAACACTATTTCCTTGCAAGGAAGTGTCGCATTTACATTCATTTGAAGTGTAGACGAGGAATACATAACACTTCGCTAATCATATTATATCTTACCGTGAAACATAGAAATGAGATGCGATATCGCGTTTTAAGAAGCATTAGAAATCTATTGCTACGATACGTAGACATCTGCAAACGCTATTTCCTAGCGAGGAAGTGTCGCATACACATTCCTTTGAAGTGTAGACGAGGAATACATAACACTTCGCAAATCATATTATATCTTACCATGAAACATAGAAATGAGATGCGATATCGCGTTTTAAGAATCATAAGAACTCTATTGCTACGAAACGTAGACATCTGCAAACGCTATTTCCTTGCAAGGAAGGGTCGCAATTACATTCATTTGAATCGTAGACGAGGAATGCATAACACTTCGCAATGAATATTATATCTTACCATGAAACATAGAAATGTGATGCGATATCGCGTTTTAAGAAGCATTAGAAATCTATTGCTACGATACGTAGGCATCTGCAAACGCTATTTCCTAGCGAGGAAGTGTCACATTCACATTCATTTGAAGTGTAGACGAGGAACACATAACACTTCTCAAATCATATTATATCTTACCATGAAACATAGAAATGAGATGCGATATAGCGTTTTAAGAATCATAGGAACTCTATTGCTACGATACGTAGACAAGAGCAAACGCTATTTCCTTGCAAGAAAGTGTCGCATTTACATTCATTTGAATCGTAGACGAGGAATGCATAACACTTCGCAATGAATATTATATCTTATCATGAAACATAGATATGAGATGCAATATCTCGTTTTAAGAAGCATTAGAAATCTATTGCTACGATACGTAGACATCTGCAAACGCTATTTCCTAGCGAGGAAGTGTCGCATTCACATTCATTTGAAGTGTAGACGAGGAACACATACCACTTCGCAAATCATATTATATCTTACCATGAAACATAGAAATGAGATGCGATATCGCGTTTTAAGAATCATAAGAACTCTATTGCTACGAAACGTAGACATCTGCAAACGCTATTTCCTTGCAAGGAAGTGTCGCATTTACATTCATTTGAATCGTAGACGAGGAATGCATAACACTTCGCAATGAATATTATATCTTACCATGAAACATAGAAATGTGATGCGATATCGCGTTTTAAGAAGCATTAGAAATCTATTGCTACGATACGTAGACATCTGCAAACGCTATTTCCTAGCGAGGAAGTGTCGCATTCACATTCCTTTGAAGTGTAGACGAGGAATACATAACACTTCGCAAATCATATTATATCTAACCGTGAAACATAGAAATGAGATGCGATATTGTGTTTTGAGAAGCACTAGAACTCTATCGCTACGATACCTAGACATCTGCAGACGCTATTTCCTTTCATGGAAGTGTCGCATTTACATTCATTTGAAGTGTAGACGAGGAGTAGATAACACTTCGCAAATCATATTATATCTTACCATGAAACATAGAAATGAGATGCGATATCGCGTTTTAAGAATCATAAGAACTCTATTGCTACGATACGTAGACTTCTGCAAACGCTGTTTCCTTGCAAGGAAGTGTCGCATTTACATTCATTTGAATCGTAGACGAGGAATGCATAACACTTCGCAATGAATATTATATCTTACCATGAAACGTAGAAGTGAGATGCGATATCGCGTTTTAAGAAGCATTAGAAATATATTGCTACGATACGTAGACATCTGCAAACGCTATTTCCTTGCAAGGATGTGTCGCATTTACATTCATTTGAATCGTAGACGAGGAATGCATAACACTTCGCAATGAATATTATATCTTACCATGAAACATAGAAGTGAGATGCGATATCGCGTTTTAAGAAGCATTAGAAATATATTGCTACGATACGTAGACATCTGCAAACGCTATTTCCTTGCAAGGAAGTGTCGCATTTGCTTTCATTTGAAGTGTAGACGAGGAATACATAACACTTCGCAAATCATATTATATCTTACCGTGAAACATAGGAGTGAAATGCGATATCGCGTTTTAAGAAGCATTAGAACTCTATTGCTACGATACCTAGACATCTGCAGTCGCTATTTCCTAGCAAGCAAGTGTCGCATTTACATTCATTTGAAGTGTAGACGAGGAATACATGACACTTCGCAAATCATATTATATCTTACCATGAAACATAGAAATGAGATGCGATATCGCGTTTTGAGAATCATAAGAACCCTATTGCTACGAT
Source organism: Xylocopa sonorina (assembly GCF_050948175.1). Lineage (NCBI taxonomy): Eukaryota > Metazoa > Arthropoda > Insecta > Hymenoptera > Apidae > Xylocopa > Xylocopa sonorina. The sequence goes on along the minus strand of NW_027490402.1, from coordinate 22,545 downwards.
ACGTAGAAATCTGCAAACGCTATTTCCTTGCAAGGAAGTGTCGCATTTACATTCATTTGAAGTGTAGACGAGGAATATATAACACTTCGCAAATCATATCATATCTTACCATGAAACATAGAAATGAGATGCGATATCGCGTTTTGAGAATCATAAGAACTCTATTGCTACGATACGTAGAAATCTGCAAACGCTATTTCCTTGCAAGGAAGTGTCGCATTTACATTCATTTGAAGTGTAGACGAGGAATATATAACACTTCGCAAATCATATCATATCTTATCATGAAACATAGAAATGAGATGCGATATCGCGTTTTAAGAAGCATTAGAACCCCATTGCTACGATAGGTAGACATCTGCAAACACTATTTCCTTGCAAGGAAGTGTCGCATTTACATTCATTTGAAGTGTAGACGAGGAATACATAACACTTCGCAAATCATATTATATCTTACCATGAAACATAGAAATGAGATGCGATATCGCGTTTTAAGAATCATAAGAACTCTATTGCTACGAAACGTAGACATCTGCAAACGCTATTTCCTTGCAAGGAAGTGTCGCAATTACATTCATTTGAATCGTAGACGAGGAATGCATAACACTTCGCAATGAATATTATATCTTACCATGAAACATAGAAATGTGATGCGATATCGCGTTTTAAGAAGCATTAGAAATCTATTGCTACGATACGTAGACATCTGCAAACGCTATTTCCTAGCGAGGAAGTGTCGCATTCACATTCATTTGAAGTGTAGACGAGGAACACATAACACTTCGCAAATCATATTATATCTTACCATGAAACATAGAAATGATATGCGATATCGCGTTGTAAGAAGCATTAGAACTCTATTGCTACGATAGGTAGACATCTGCAAACGCTATTTCCTTGCAAGGAAGTGTCGCATTTACATTCATATGAAGTGTAGACGAGGAATACATAACACTTCGCAAATCATATTATATCTTACCACGAAACATAGAAATGAGATGCGATATTGTGTTTTGAGAAGCATTAGAACTCTATCGCTACGATACCGAGACATCTGCAGACGCTATTTCCTTTCAAGGAAGTGTCGCATTTACATTCATTTGAAGTGTAGAGGAGGAATACATAACACTTCGCAATTCATATTACATCTTACCATGAGACATAGAAATGAGATGCGATATCGCGTTTTAAGAAGCATTAGAAATCTATTGTTAGGATACGTAGATATCTGCAAACGCTATTTCCTAGCGAGGAAGTGTCGCATTCACATTCATTTGAAGTGTAGACGAGGAATACATAACACTTCTCAAATCATATTATATCTTACCATGAAACATAGAAGTGAGATGCGATATAGCGTTTTAAGAATCATAGGAACTCTATTGCTACGATACGTAGACAACAGCAAACGCTATTTCCTTGCAAGGAAGTGTCGCATTTACATTCATTTGAATCGTAGACGGGGAATGCATAACACTTCGCAATGAATATTATATCTTATCATGAAACATAGATATGAGATGCAATATCTCGTTTTAAGAAGCATTAGAAATCTATTGCTACGATACGTAGACATCTGCAAACGCTATTTCCTAGCGAGGAAGTGTCGCATTCACATTCATTTGAAGTGTAGACGAGGAACACATACCACTTCGCAAATCATATTATATCTTACCATGAAACATAGAAATGAGATGCGATATCGCGTTTTAAGAATCATAAGAACTCTATTGCTACGAAACGTAGACATCTGCAAACGCTATTTCCTTGCAAGGAAGTGTCGCATTTACATTCATTTGAATCGTAGACGAGGAATGCATAACACTTCGCAATGAATATTATATCTTACCATGAAACATAGAAATGTGATGCGATATCGCGTTTTAAGAAGCATTAGAAATCTATTGCTACGATACGTAGACATCTGCAAACGCTATTTCCTAGCGAGGAAGTGTCGCATTCACATTCATTTGAAGTGTAGACGAGGAATACATGACACTTCGCAAATCATATTATATCATACCATGAAACATAGAAATGAGATGCGATATCGCGTTTTAAGAATCATAAGAACGCTATTGCTACGATACGTAGAAATCTGCAAACGCTATTTCCTTGCAAGGAAGTGTCGCATTTACATTCATTTGAAGTGTAGACGAGGAATACATAACACTTCGCAAATCATATTACATCTAACCGTGAAACATAGAAATGAGATGCGATATTGTGTTTTGAGAAGCACTAGAACTCTATCGCTACGATACCTAGACATCTGCAGACGCTATTTCCTTTCATGGAAGTGTCGCATTTACATTCATTTGAAGTGTAGACGAGGAGTAGATAACACTTCGCAAATCATATTATATCTTACCATGAAACATAGAAATGAGATGCGATATCGCGTTTTAAGAATCATAAGAACTCTATTGCTACGATACGTAGACTTCTGCAAACGCTGTTTCCTTGCAAGGAAGTGTCGCATTTACATTCATTTGAATCGTAGACGAGGAATGCATAACACTTCGCAATGAATATTATATCTTACCATGAAACGTAGAAGTGAGATGCGATATCGCGTTTTAAGAAGCATTAGAAATATATTGCTACGATACGTAGACATCTGCAAACGCTATTTCCTTGCAAGGATGTGTCGCATTTGCATTCATTTGAAGTGTAGACGAGGAATACATAACACTTCGCAAATCATATTATATCTTACCGTGAAACATAGGAGTGAAATGCGATATCGCGTTTTAAGAAGCATTAGAACTCTATTGCTACGATACCTAGACATCTGCAGTCGCTATTTCCTAGCAAGGAAGTGTTGCATTTACATTCATTTGAAGTGTAGACGAGGAATACATAACACTTCGCAAATCATATTATATCTAACCGTGAAACATAGAAATGAGATGCGATATTGTGTTTTGAGAAGCACTAGAACTCTATCGCTACGATACCTAGACATCTGCAGACGCTATTTCCTTTCATGGAAGTGTCGCATTTACATTCATTTGAAGTGTAGACGAGGAGTAGATAACACTTCGCAAATCATATTGTATCTTACCATGAAACATAGAAATGAGATGCGATATCGCGTTTTAAGAATCATAAGAACTCTATTGCTACGATACGTAGACTTCTGCAAACGCTGTTTCCTTGCAAGGAAGTGTCGCATTTACATTCATTTGAATCGTAGACGAGGAATGCATAACACTTCGCAATGAATATTATATCTTACCATGAAACATAGAAGTGAGATGCGATATCGCGTTTTAAGAAGCATTAGAAATATATTGCTACGATACGTAGACATCTGCAAACGCTATTTCCTTGCAAGGAAGTGTCGCATTTGCATTCATTTGAAGTGTAGACGAGGAATACATAACACTTCGCAAATCATATTATATCTTACCGTGAAACATAGGAGTGAAATGCGATATCGCGTTTTAAGAAGCATTAGAACTCTATTGCTACGATACCTAGACATCTGCAGTCGCTATTTCCTAGCAAGGAAGTGTCGCATTTACATTCATTTGAAGTGTAGACGAGGAATACATGACACTTCGCAAATCATATTATATCTTACCATGAAACATAGAAATGAGATGCGATATCGCGTTTTGAGAATCATAAGAACTCTATTGCTACGATACGTAGAAATCTGCAAACGCTATTTCCTTGCAAGGAAGTGTCGCATTTACATTCATTTGAAGTGTAGACGAGGAATATATAACACTTCGCAAATCATATCATATCTTACCATGAAACATGGAAATGAGATGCGATATCGCGTTTTAAGAAGCATTAGAACCCCATTGCTACGATAGGTAGACATCTGCAAACACTATTTCCTTGCAAGGAAGTGTCGCATTTACATTCATTTGAAGTGTAGACGAGGAATACATAACACTTCGCAAATCATATTATATCTTACCGTGAAACATAGAAATGATATGCGATATCGCGTTTTAAGAAGCATTAGAAATCTATTGCTACGATACGTAGACATCTGCAAACGCTATTTCCTAGCGAGGAAGTGTCGCATTCACATTCATTTGAAGTGTAGACGAGGAACACATAACACTTCGCAAATCATATTATATCTTACCATGAAACATAGAAATGATATGCGATATCGCGTTGTAAGAAGCATTAGAACTCTATTGCTACGATAGGTAGACATCTGCAAACGCTATTTCCTTGCAAGGAATTGTCGCATTTACATTCATATGAAGTGTAGACGAGGAATACATAACACTTCGCAAATCATATTATATCTTACCACGAAACATAGAAATGAGATGCGATATTGTGTTTTGAGAAGCACTAGAACTCTATCGCTACGATACCTAGACATCTGCAGACGCTATTTCCTTTCATGGAAGTGTCGCATTTACATTCATTTGAAGTGTAGACGAGGAGTAGATAACACTTCGCAAATCATATTATATCTTACCATGAAACATAGAAATGAGATGCGATATCGCGTTTTAAGAATCATAAGAACTCTATTGCTACGATACGTAGACTTCTGCAAACGCTGTTTCCTTGCAAGGAAGTGTCGCATTTACATTCATTTGAATCGTAGACGAGGAATGCATAACACTTCGCAATGAATATTATATCTTACCATGAAACGTAGAAGTGAGATGCGATATCGCGTTTTAAGAAGCATTAGAAATATATTGCTACGATACGTAGACATCTGCAAACGCTATTTCCTTGCAAGGATGTGTCGCATTTGCATTCATTTGAAGTGTAGACGAGGAATACATAACACTTCGCAAATCATATTATATCTTACCGTGAAACATAGGAGTGAAATGCGATATCGCGTTTTAAGAAGCATTAGAACTCTATTGCTACGATACCTAGACATCTGCAGTCGCTATTTCCTAGCAAGGAAGTGTTGCATTTACATTCATTTGAAGTGTAGACGAGGAATACATAACACTTCGCAAATCATATTATATCTAACCGTGAAACATAGAAATGAGATGCGATATTGTGTTTTGAGAAGCACTAGAACTCTATCGCTACGATACCTAGACATCTGCAGACGCTATTTCCTTTCATGGAAGTGTCGCATTTACATTCATTTGAAGTGTAGACGAGGAATACATAACACTTCGCAAATCATATTACATCTAACCGTGAAACATAGAAATGAGATGCGATATTGTGTTTTGAGAAGCACTAGAACTCTATCGCTACGATACCTAGACATCTGCAGACGCTATTTCCTTTCATGGAAGTGTCGCATTTACATTCATTTGAAGTGTAGACGAGGAGTAGATAACACTTCGCAAATCATATTATATCTTACCATGAAACATAGAAATGAGATGCGATATCGCGTTTTAAGAATCATAAGAACTCTATTGCTACGATACGTAGACTTCTGCAAACGCTGTTTCCTTGCAAGGAAGTGTCGCATTTACATTCATTTGAATCGTAGACGAGGAATGCATAACACTTCGCAATGAATATTATATCTTACCATGAAACGTAGAAGTGAGATGCGATATCGCGTTTTAAGAAGCATTAGAAATATATTGCTACGATACGTAGACATCTGCAAACGCTATTTCCTTGCAAGGATGTGTCGCATTTGCATTCATTTGAAGTGTAGACGAGGAATACATAACACTTCGCAAATCATATTATATCTTACCGTGAAACATAGGAGTGAAATGCGATATCGCGTTTTAAGAAGCATTAGAACTCTATTGCTACGATACCTAGACATCTGCAGTCGCTATTTCCTAGCAAGGAAGTGTTGCATTTACATTCATTGAAGTGTAGACGAGGAATACATAACACCTCGCAAATCATATTATATCTAACCGTGAAACATAGAAATGAGATGCGATATTGTGTTTGAGAAGCACTAGAACTCTATCGCTACGATACCTAGACATCTGCAGACGCTATTTCCTTTCATGGAAGTGTCGCATTTACATTCATTTGAAGTGTAGACGAGGAGTAGATAACACTTCGCAAATCATATTATATCTTACCATGAAACATAGAAATGAGATGCGATATCGCGTTTTAAGAATCATAAGAACTCTATTGCTACGATACGTAGACTTCTGCAAACGCTGTTTCCTTGCAAGGAAGTGTCGCATTTACATTCATTTGAATCGTAGACGAGGAATGCATAACACTTCGCAATGAATATTATATCTTACCATGAAACATAGAAGTGAGATGCGATATCGCGTTTTAAGAAGCATTAGAAATATATTGCTACGATACGTAGACATCTGCAAACGCTATTTCCTTGCAAGGAAGTGTCGCATTTGCATTCATTTGAAGTGTAGACGAGGAATACATAACACTTCGCAAAATCATATTATATCTTACCGTGAAACATAGAGTGAAATGCGATATCGCGTTTTAAGAAGCATTAGAACTCTATTGCTACGATACCTAGACATCTGCAGTCGCTATTTCCTAGCAAGGAAGTGTCGCATTTACATTCATTTGAAGTGTAGACGAGGAATACATGACACTTCGCAAATCATATTATATCTTACCATGAAACATAGAAATGAGATGCGATATCGCGTTTTGAGAATCATAAGAACTCTATTGCTACGATACGTAGAAATCTGCAAACGCTATTTCCTTGCAAGGAAGTGTCGCATTTACATTCATTTGAAGTGTAGACGAGGAATATATAACACTTCGCAAATCATATCATATCTTACCATGAAACATGGAAATGAGATGCGATATCGCGTTTTAAGAAGCATTAGAACCCCATTGCTACGATAGGTAGACATCTGCAAACACTATTTCCTTGCAAGGAAGTGTCGCATTTACATTCATTTGAAGTGTAGACGAGGAATACATAACACTTCGCAAATCATATTATATCTTACCGTGAAACATAGAAATGATATGCGATATCGCGTTTTAAGAAGCATTAGAAATCTATTGCTACGATACGTAGACATCTGCAAACGCTATTTCCTAGCGAGGAAGTGTCGCATTCACATTCCTTTGAAGTGTAGACGAGGAATACATAACACTTCTCAAATCATATTATATCTTACCATGAAACATAGAAATGAGATGCGATATAGCGTTTTAAGAATCATAGGAACTCTATTGCTACGATACGTAGACAAGAGCAAACGCTATTTCCTTGCAAGGAAGTGTCGCATTTACATTCATTTGAATCGTAGACGAGGAATGCATAACACTTCGCAATGAATATTATATCTTATCATGAAACATAGATATGAGATGCAATATCTCGTTTTAAGAAGCATTAGAAATCTATTGCTACGATACGTAGACATCTGCAAACGCTATTTCCTAGCGAGGAAGTGTCGCATTCACATTCATTTGAAGTGTAGACGAGGAACACATACCACTTCGCAAATCATATTATATCTTACCATGAAACATAGAAATGAGATGCGATATCGCGTTTTAAGAATCATAAGAACTCTATTGCTACGAAACGTAGACATCTGCAAACGCTATTTCCTTGCAAGGAAGTGTCGCATTTACATTCATTTGAATCGTAGACGAGGAATGCATAACACTTCGCAATGAATATTATATCTTACCATGAAACATAGAAATGTGATGCGATATCGCGTTTTAAGAAGCATTAGAAATCTATTGCTACGATACGTAGACATCTGCCAACGCTATTTCCTAGCGAGGAAGTGTCGCATTCACATTCATTTGAAGTGTAGACGAGGAATACATGACACTTCGCAAATCATATTATATCATACCATGAAACATAGAAATGAGATGCGATATCGCGTTTTAAGAATCATAAGAACGCTATTGCTACGATACGTAGAAATCTGCAAACGCTATTTCCTTGCAAGGAAGTGTCGCATTTACATTCATTTGAAGTGTAGACGAGGAATACATAACACTTCGCAAATCATATTATATCTAACCGTGAAACATAGAAATGAGATGCGATATTGTGTTTTGAGAAGCACTAGAACTCTATCGCTACGATACCTAGACATCTGCAGACGCTATTTCCTTTCATGGAAGTGTCGCATTTACATTCATTTGAAGTGTAGACGAGGAGTAGATAACACTTCGCAAATCATATTATATCTTACCATGAAACATAGAAATGAGATGCGATATCGCGTTTTAAGAATCATAAGAACTCTATTGCTACGATACGTAGACTTCTGCAAACGCTGTTTCCTTGCAAGGAAGTGTCGCATTTACATTCATTTGAATCGTAGACGAGGAATGCATAACACTTCGCAATGAACTTTATATCTTACCATGAAACGTAGAAGTGAGATGCGATATCGCGTTTTAAGAAGCATTAGAAATATATTGCTACGATACGTAGACATCTGCAAACGCTATTTCCTTGCAAGGATGTGTCGCATTTGCATTCATTTGAAGTGTAGACGAGGAATACATAACACTTCGCAAATCATATTATATCTTACCGTGAAACATAGGAGTGAAATGCGATATCGCGTTTTAAGAAGCATTAGAACTCTATTGCTACGATACCTAGACATCTGCAGTCGCTATTTCCTAGCAAGGAAGTGTTGCATTTACATTCATTTGAAGTGTAGACGAGGAATACATAACACTTCGCAAATCATATTATATCTAACCGTGAAACATAGAAATGAGATGCGATATTGTGTTTTGAGAAGCACCAGAACTCTATCGCTATGATACCTAGACATCTGCAGACGCTATTTCCTTTCATGGAAGTGTCGCATTTACATTCATTTGAAGTGTAGACGAGGAGTAGATAACACTTCGCAAATCATATTATATCTTACCATGAAACATAGAAATGAGATGCGATATCGCGTTTTAAGAATCATAAGAACTCTATTGCTACGATACGTAGACTTCTGCAAACGCTGTTTCCTTGCAAGGAAGTGTCGCATTTACATTCATTTGAATCGTAGACGAGGAATGCATAACACTTCGCAATGAATATTATATCTTACCATGAAACATAGAAGTGAGATGCGATATCGCGTTTTAAGAAGCATTAGAAATATATTGCTACGATACGTAGACATCTGCAAACGCTATTTCCTTGCAAGGAAGTGTCGCATTTGCATTCATTTGAAGTGTAGACGAGGAATACATAACACTTCGCAAATCATATTATATCTTACCGTGAAACATAGGAGTGAAATGCGATATCGCGTTTTAAGAAGCATTAGAACCCTATTGCTACGATACCTAGACATCTGCAGTCGCTATTTCCTAGCAAGGAAGTGTCGCATTTACATTCATTTGAAGTGTAGACGAGGAATACATGACACTTCGCAAATCATATTATATCTTACCATGAAACATAGAAATGAGATGCGATATCGCGTTTTGAGAATCATAAGAACTCTATTGCTACGATACGTAGAAATCTGCAAACGCTATTTCCTTGCAAGGAAGTGTCGCATTTACATTCATTTGAAGTGTAGACGAGGAATATATAACACTTCGCAAATCATATCATATCTTACCATGAAACATAGAAATGAGATGCGATATCGCGTTTTAAGAAGCGTTAGAACCCCATTGCTACGATAGGTAGACATCTGCAAACACTATTTCCTTGCAAGGAAGTGTCGCATTTACATTCATTTGAAGTGTAGACGAGGAATACATAACACTTCGCAAATCATATTATATCTTACCGTGAAACATAGAAATGATATGCGATATCGCGTTTTAAGAAGCATTAGAAATCTATTGCTACGATACGTAGACATCTGCAAACGCTATTTCCTAGCGAGGAAGTGTCGCATTCACATTCCTTTGAAGTGTAGACGAGGAATACATAACACTTCGCAAATCATATTATATCTTACCATGAAACATAGAAATGAGATGCGATATCGCGTTTTAAGAATCATAAAAACTCTATTGCTACGAAACGTAGACATCTGCAAACGCTATTTCCTTGCAAGGAAGTGTCGCAATTACATTCATTTGAATCGTAGACGAGGAATGCATAACACTTCGCAATGAATATTATATCTTACCATGAAACATAGAAATGTGATGCGATATCGCGTTTTAAGAAGCATTAGAAATCTATTGCTACGATACGTAGACATCTGCAAACGCTATTTCCTAGCGAGGAAGTGTCGCATTCACATTCATTTGAAGTGTAGACGAGGAACACATAACACTTCGCAAATCATATTATATCTTACCATGAAACATAGAAATGATATGCGATATCGCGTTGTAAGAAGCATTAGAACTCTATTGCTACGATAGGTAGACATCTGCAAACGCTATTTCCTTGCAAGGAAGTGTCGCATTTACATTCATATGAAGTGTAGACGAGGAATACATAACACTTCGCAAATCATATTATATCTTACCACGGAACATAGAAATGAGATGCGATATTGTGTTTTGAGAAGCATTAGAACTCTGTCGCTACGATACCGAGACGTCTGCAGACGCTATTTCCTTTCAAGGAAGTGTCGCATTTACATTCATTTGAAGTGTAGAGGAGGAATACATAACACTTCGCAATTCATATTACATCTTACCATGAGACATAGAAATGAGATGCGATATCGCGTTTTAAGAAGCATTAGAAATCTATTGCTAGGATACGTAGATATCTGCAAACGCTATTTCCTAGCGAGGAAGTGTCGCATTCACATTCATTTGAAGTGTAGACGAGGAATACATAACACTTCTCAAATCATATTATATCTTACCATGAAACATAGAAATGAGATGCGATATAGCGTTTTAAGAATCATAGGAACTCTATTGCTACGATACGTAGACAAGAGCAAACGCTATTTCCTTGCAAGTAAGTGTCGCATTTACATTCATTTGAATCGTAGACGAGGAATGCATAACACTTCGCAATGAATATTATATCTTACCATGAAACATAGAAGTGAGATGCGATATCGCGTTTTAAGAAGCATTAGAAATATATTGCTACGATACGTAGACATCTGCAAACGCTATTTCCTTGCAAGGAAGTGTCGCATTTACATTCATTTGAAGTGTAGACGAGGAATATATAACACTTCGCAAATCATATCATATCTTACCATGAAACATAGAAATGAGATGCGATATCGCGTTTTAAGAAGCATTAGAACCCCATTGCTACGATAGGTAGACATCTGCAAACACTATTTCCTTGCAAGGAAGTGTCGCATTTACATTCATTTGAAGTGTAGACGAGGAATACATAACACTTCGCAAATCATATTATATCTTACCGTGAAACATAGAAATGAGATGCGATATCGCGTTTTAAGAAGCATTAGAAATCTATTGCTACGATACGTAGACATCTGCAAACGCTATTTCCTAGCGAGGAAGTGTCGCATTCACATTCCTTTGAAGTGTAGACGAGGAATACATAACACTTCGCAAATCATATTATATCTTACCATGAAACATAGAAATGATATGCGATATCGCGTTGTAAGAAGCATTAGAACTCTATTGCTACGATAGGTAGACATCTGCAAACGCTATTTCCTTGCAAGGAAGTGTCGCATTTACATTCATATGAAGTGTAGACGAGGAATACATAACACTTCGCAAATCATATTATATCTTACCACGAAACATAGAAATGAGATGCGATATTGTGTTTTGAGAAGCATTAGAACTCTATCGCTACGATACCGAGACATCTGCAGACGCTATTTCCTTTCAAGGAAGTGTCGCATTTACATTCATTTGAAGTGTAGAGGAGGAATACATAACACTTCGCAATTCATATTACATCTTACCATGAGACATAGAAATGAGATGCGATATCGCGTTTTAAGAAGCATTAGAAATCTATTGCTAGGATACGTAGATATCTGCAAACGCTATTTCCTAGCGAGGAAGTGTCGCATTTACATTCATTTGAATCGTAGACGAGGAATGCATAACACTTCGCAATGAATATTATATCTTATCATGAAACATAGATATGAGATGCAATATCTCGTTTTAAGAAGCATTAGAAATCTATTGCTACGATACGTAGACATCTGCAAACGCTATTTCCTAGCGAGGAAGTGTCGCATTCACATTCATTTGAAGTGTAGACGAGGAGTAGATAACACTTCGCAAATCATATTATATCTTACCATGAAACATAGAAATGAGATGCGGTATCGCGTTTTAAGAATCATAAGAACTCTATTGCTACGATACGTAGAAATCTGCAAACGCTATTTCCTTGCAAGGAAGTGTCGCATTTACATTCATTTGAAGTGTAGACGAGGAATACATAACACTTAACAAATCATATTATATCTTACCGTGAAACATAGAAATGAGATGCGATTTCGCGTTTTAAGAAGCATTAGAAATCTATTGCTACGATACGTAGACATCTGCAAACGCTATTTCCTAGCGAGGAAGTGTCGCATTCACATTCCTTTGAAGTGTAGACGAGGAATACATAACACTTCGCAAATCATATTATATCTTACCATGAAACATAGAAATGAGATGCGATATTGTGTTTTGATAAGCATTAGAACTCTATCGCTACGATACCGAGACATCTGCAAACGCTATTTCTTTGCAAGGAAGTGTCGCATTTACATTCATTCGAAGTGTAGACGAGGAATACATAATGTAACGTCAGGCGTACCGCCTGCCACCCTCCGGCGTCCACCTCATCATCCCCAGCATCCGTATCCGGAGCCCCTGCACACGGGCCACCCGCCGACTCGCCGTCCCTACAGAAGGAGACAAAGGTACGAGAGGGAAGAAGGATGCAGCATGCCGCGCCCACGCGCGATCTCCACACACGAGGGGCAGGACTTCACCCCGTATTACGAGGGCGAGGAGCTCTCCGACTCATACTGGGTCGAATCCCCAGCGATCACGAAGCCCTATACGTACTTCTCGTACATGTGGGATTAGAATAAGCACACTACTCACCTATGTACATACACACCAACACACACCTAGATTTAAGTGAATATATGTATATATTTCATTCATGCACGGCTATGTTCCGTGCACTCGCGCGCACACTCGACGCTCGCGGCTCACGCTTAACGCGGGCCGCGCCCCACTCCGAACGGCCGCCCCACCACGGGGGCCGAGCGGCCGCCCTACTCCGACCGTCCGCCCCACCGCGAGGGCCCAGCGACTCGCGCGCCGCGCGACCCGAGGAGGTCGCGGACGCGAGATCCGAGAGTCAGTTCCAATCTCACCTCCGAACGGGAGAGTTGGTATCTCATCTCCGAACTGGAGAGTTCGTATCTCATCTCCGAACCGAGGAGTTCTAATCCAGCATCCGAACGATGCACTTCCGATCCGAGCAATAGGCTCATTCGCAACGAGCAATTAGCTCTAATGCATTCGTCTCTATCCATACTCCCATAGCGGAGTCCATTCGATACTTTATACTATTTCTAATTCTCATTGTAATCGCTAGTCAGTAACTTAGAATTTAGTCAAGTGTATCTAGTATAGTGAAATCATAGAATATAGTTTATTTTTACCAGATTCAAAGTATCTTTATTCGAGTTCAAATACAATTCCTTAATTCTACTCCACGGGTACGCTCGCGATTATTCTATTTCTATATCTCATCTGCGATAGTCTTGAGTCTCGACGACTAGAGCGAACCAGCGCTTAGTTGCTCCATCCTCACTTCTACCGTATACAGAATATCTTGCGCCCAGGTTGATCCCGGTAAGCTAGAGCGAACCAACGCTTAGCCGCGCCGTACTCGACCGAAGTTCAAGTATTCTCGACGAGCCTTGCACCTCCGACAAAGCGTACACGACGCGCGGGGAGGAGAGAGTTTATTCGTCGTCTCGCTCGGGAATACGTGGGTGATGCACCGGAATATTCAATTTCCTGCGTTCGAGTCCTGGTTCCTGTGAAGGAGGTTTCCTTCGCCGCACGACCCGTACCTCCGTTCCAGCCGTACGCCGCCGCCATCCCGGTTGCGGATCCAAGGCGCTCCAGGTACCTGGAAAGAGAAATCAGACAGTAGAATCAAGCCATCACAAGGTAAGTTTCGTGTTAATTACCGTTTTATCGAGTCCGAAACGCCAACGAACCCGGTCCGGACGCAATTCGCGTTATTTTCGGGAACGGTTACGACTTTGTGCCACCGTTGCGAGCGCAACCGCACCTCGGGACGTGACAATAACACTTCGCGAATCATATTATATCTTACCATGAAACATAGAAATGAGATGCGATATTGTGTTCTGAGAAGCAATAGAACTCTATCGCTACGATACCTAGACATCTGAAGACGCTATTTCCTAGCGAGGAAGTGTCGCATTCACATTCATTTGATGTGTAGACGAGGAATGCATAACACTTCGCAAATCATACTATATCTTACCATGAAACATAGGAATGATATGCGATATCGCGTTTTAAGAAGCATTAGAACCCTATTGCTACGAAACGTAGACATCTGCAAACGCTATTTCCTTGCAAGGAAGTGTCGCATTTATATTCATTTGAATCGTAGACGAGGAATGCATAACACTTAACAAATCATATTATATCTTACCGTGAAACATAGAAATGAGATGCGATATCGCATTTTAAGAAGCATTAGAAATCTATTGCTACGATACGTAGACATCTGCAAACGCTAATTCCTAGCGAGGAAGTGTCGCATTCACATTCCTTTGAAGTGTAGACGAGGAATACATAACACTTAACAAATCATATTATATCTTACCGTGAAACATAGAAATGAGATGCGATATCGCGTTTTAAGGATCATAAGAACTCTATTACTACGATACGTAGACATCTGCAAACGCTATTTCCTTGCAAGGAAGTGTCGCATTTACATTCATTTGAATCGTAGACGAGGAATGCATAACACTTCGCAATGAATATTATATCTTACCATGAAACATAGAAATGAGATGCGATATCGCTTTTTAAGAAGCATTAGAACTCTATTGCTACGATAGGTAGACATCTGCAAACGCTATTTCCTTGCAAGGAAGTGTCGCATTTACATTCATATGAAGTGTAGACGAGGAATACATAACACTTCGCAAATCATATTATATCTTACCGTGAAACATAGAAATGAGATGCAATATCGCGTTTTAAGAAGCATTAGAAATCTATTGCTACGATACGTAGACATCTGCAAACGCTATTTCCTAGCGAGGAAGTGATGCATTCACATTCCTTTGAAGTGTAGACGAGGAATACATATCACTTCGCAAATCATATTATATCCTACCATGAAACATAGAAATTAGATGCGATATCGCGTTTTAAGAATCATAAGAACTCTATTGCTACGATACGTAGACATCTGCAAACGCTATTTCCTAGCGAGGAAGTGTCGCATTCACATTCATTTGAAGTGTAGACGAGGAACACATAACACTTCGCAAATCATATTATATCTTACCATGAAACATAGAAATGACATGGGATATCGCGTTTTAAGAAGCATTAGAACTCTATTGCTACGATAGGTAGACATCTGCAAACGCTATTTCCTTGCGAGGAAGTGTCGCATTTACATTCATATGAAGTGTAGACGAGGAATACATAACACTTCGCAAATCATATTATATCTTACCACGAAACATAGAAATGAGATGCGATATTGTGTTTTGAGAAGCATTAGAACTCTGTCGCTACGATACCGAGACATCTGCAGACGCTATTTCCTTTCAAGGAAGTGTCGCATTTACATTCATTTGAAGTGTAGAGGAGGAATACATAACACTTCGCAATTCATATTACATCTTACCATGAGATATAGAAATGAGATGCGATATCGCGTTTTAAGAAGCATTAGAAATCTATTGCTAGGATACGTAGATATCTGCAAACGCTATTTCCTAGCGAGGAAGTGTCGCATTCACATTCATTTGAAGTGTAGACGAGGAATACATAACACTTCTCAAATCATATTATATCTTACCATGAAACATAGAAATGAGATGCGATATAGCGTTTTAAGAATCATAGGAACTCTATTGCTACGATACGTAGACAAGAGCAAACGCTATTTCCTTGCAAGGAAGTGTCGCATTTACATTCATTTGAATCGTAGACGAGGAATGCATAACACTTCGCAATGAATATTATATCTTACCATGAAACATAGAAGTGAGATGCGATATCGCGTTTTAAGAAGCATTAGAAATATATTGCTACGATACGTAGACATCTGCAAACGCTATTTCCTTGCAAGGAAGTGTCGCATTTACATTCATTTGAAGTGTAGACGAGGAATATATAACACTTCGCAAATCATATCATATCTTACCATGAAACATAGAAATGAGATGCGATATCGCGTTTTAAGAAGCATTAGAACCCCATTGCTACGATAGGTAGACATCTGCAAACACTATTTCCTTGCAAGGAAGTGTCGCATTTACATTTATTTGAAGTGTAGACGAGGAATACATAACACTTCGCAAATCATATTATATCTTACCGTGAAACATAGAAATGAGATGCGATATCGCGTTTTAAGAAGCATTAGAAATCTATTGCTACGATACGTAGAAATCTGCAAACGCTATTTCCTTGCAAGGAAGTGTCGCATTCACATTCCTTTGAAGTGTAGACGAGGAATACATATCACTTCGCAAATCATATTATATCTTAACATGAAACATAGAAATGAGATGCGATATTGTGTTTTGAGAAGCATTAGAACTCTATCGCTACGATACCTAGACATCTGCAGACGCTATTTCCTTTCAACGAAGTGTCGCACTTACATTCATTTGAAGTGTAGACGAGGAGTAGATAACACTTCGCAAATCATATTATATCTTACCATGAAACATAGAAATGACATGCGATATCGCGTTTTAAGAAGCATTAGAACTCTATTGCTACGATACCTAGACATCTGCAGACGCTACTTCCTAGCAAGGAAGTGTCGCATTTACATTCATTTGAAGTGTAGACGAGGAATACATGACACTTCGCAAATCATATTATATCTTACCATGAAACATAGAAATGAGATGCGATATCGCGTTTTAAGAAGCATTAGAAATCTATTGCTACGATACGTAGACATCTGCAAACGCTATTTCCTAGCGAGAAAGTGTCGCATTTACATTCATTTGAAGTGTAGACGAGGAATACATAACACTTCGCAAATCATATTATATCTTACCATGAAACACAGAAATAAGATGCGATATCGTGTTTTAAGAATCATAAGAACTCCATTGCTACGATACGTAGACATCTGCAAACGCTATTTCCTTGCAAGGAAGTGTCACATTTACATTCATTTGAAGTGTAGACGAGGAATACATGACACTTCGCAAATCATATTATATCTTACCATGAAACATAGAAATGAGATGCGATATAGCGTTTTAAGTATCATAAGAACTCCATTGCTGCGATACGTAGACATCTGCAAACGCTATTTCCTAGCGAGGAAGTGTCTCATTCACATTCATTTGAAGTGTAGACGAGGAATACATAACACTTCTCAAATCATATTATATCTTACCATGAAACATAGAAATGAGATGCGATATAGCGTTTTAAGAATCATAGGAACTCTATTGCTACGATACGTAGACATCTGCAAACGCTATTTCCTTGCTGGGAAGTGTCGCATTTACATTCATTTGAAGTGTAGACGAGGAATACATGACACTTCGCAAATCATATTATATCTTACCATGAAACATAGAAATGAGATCCGATATCGCGTTTTAAGAAGCATTAGATATCTATTGCTACGATACGTAGACATCTGCAAACGCAATTTCTTTGCAAGGAAGTGTCGCATTTACATTCATTTGGAGTGTAGACGAGGAATACATAACACTTCGCAAATCATATTATATCTTACCATGAAACATAGAAATGAGATGCGATATCGCGTTTTAAGAAGCAGTAGAACTCTATTGCTGTGATAGGTAGACATCTGCAAACGCTATTTCCTTGCAAGGAAGTGTCGCATTTACATTCGTATGAAGTGTAGACGAGGAATACATAACACTTCGCAAATCATATTTTATCATACCATGAAACACAGAAATGAGATGCGATATCGCGTATTAAGAATCATTTGAACTCTATTGCTACGATACCTACACAACTGCAGACGCTATTTCCTTTCAAGGAAGTGTCGCATTTACATTCATTTGAAGTGTAGACGAGGAGTAGATAACACTTCGCAAATCATATTATATCTTACCATGAAACATAGAAATGAGATGCGATATCGCGTTTTAAGAAGCATTAGAAATCTATTGCTACGATACGTAGACATCTGCAAACGCTATTTCCTAGCGAGGAAGTGTCGCATTTACATTCATTTGAAGTGTAGAAGAGGAATACATAAAACTTCGCAAATCATATTATATCTTACCATGAAACACAGAAATAAGATGCGATATCGTGTTTTAAGAATCATAAGAACTCCATTGCTACGATACGTAGACATCTGCAAACGCTATTTCCTTGCAAGGAAGTGTCGCATTTACATTCATTTGAAGTGTAGACGAGGAATACATGACACTTCGCAAATCATATTATATCTTACCATGAAACATAGAAATGAGATGCGATATAGCGTTTTAAGAATCATAGGAACTCTATTGCTACGATACGTAGACATCTGCAAACGCTATTTCCTTGCTGGGAAGTGTCGCATTTACATTCATTTGAAGTGTAGACGAGGAATACATGACACTTCGCAAATCATATTATATCTTACCATGAAACATAGAAATGAGATCCGATATCGCGTTTTAAGAAGCATTAGATATCTATTGCTACGATACGTAGACATCTGCAAACGCAATTTCTTTGCAAGGAAGTGTCGCATTTACATTCATTTGGAGTGTAGACGAGGAATACATAACACTTCGCAAATCATATTATATCTTACCATGAAACATAGAAATGAGATGCGATATCGCGTTTTAAGAAGCAGTAGAACACTATTACTGTGATAGGTAGACATCTGCAAACGCTATTTCCTTGCAAGGAAGTGTCGCATTTACATTCGTATGAAGTGTAGACGAGGAATACATAACACTTCGCAAATCATATTTTATCTTACCATGAAACACAGAAATGAGATGCGATATCGCGTATTAAGAATCATTTGAACTCTATTGCTACGATACCTACACAACTGCAGACGCTATTTCCTTTCAAGGAAGTGTCGCATTTACATTCATTTGAAGTGTAGACGAGGAGTAGATAACACTTCGCAAATCATATTATATCTTACCATGAAACATAGAAATGAGATGCGATATTGTGTTTTGAGAAGCATTAGAACTCTATCGCTACGATACCTAGACATCTGCAGACGCTATTTCCTTTCAACGAAGTGTCGCACTTACATTCATTTGAAGTGTAGACGAGGAGTAGATAACACTTCGCAAATCATATTATATCTTACCATGAAACATAGAAATGAGATGCGATATCGCGTTTTAAGAATCATCAGAACTCTATTGCTACGATACGTAGAAATCTGCAAACGCTATTTCCTTGCAAGGAAGTGTCGCATTCACATTCCTTTGAAGTGTAGACGAGGAATACATATCACTTCGCAAATCATATTATATCTTACCATGAAACATAGAAATGGGATGCGATATCGCGTTTTAAGAATCATAAGAACTCTATTGCTACGATACGTAGACATCTGCAAACGCTATTTCCTAGCGAGGAAGTGTCGCATTCACATTCATTTGAAGTGTAGACGAGGAACACATAGCACTTCGCAAATCATATTATATCTTACCATGAAACATAGAAATGACATGCGATATCGCGTTTTAAGAAGCATTAGAACTCTATTGCTAGGATAGGTAGACATCTGCAAACGCTATTTCCTTGCAAGGAAGTGTCGCATTTACATTCGTATGAAGTGTAGACGAGGAATACATAACACTTCGCAAATCATATTTTATCTTACCATGAAACATAGAAATGAGATGCGATATCGCGTTTTAAGAATCATCAGAACTCTATTGCTACGATACGTAGACATCTGCAAACGCTATTTCCTAGCGAGGAAGTGTCGCATACACATTCATTTGAAGTGTAGACGAGGAACACATAACACTTCGCAAATCATATTATATCTTACCATGAAACATAGAAATGACATGGGATATCGCGTTTTAAGAAGCATTAGAACTCTATTGCTACGATAGGTAGACATCTGCAAACGCTATTTCCTTGCGAGGAAGTGTCGCATTTACATTCATATGAAGTGTAGACGAGGAATACATAACACTTCGCAAATCATATTATATCTTACCACGAAACATAGAAATGAGATGCGATATTGTGTTTTGAGAAGCATTAGAACTCTGTCGCTACGATACCGAGACATCTGCAGACGCTATTTCCTTTCAAGGAAGTGTCGCATTTACATTCATTTGAAGTGTAGAGGAGGAATACATAACACTTCGCAATTCATATTACATCTTACCATGAGACATAGAAATGAGATGCGATATCGCGTTTTAAGAAGCATTAGAAATCTATTGCTAGGATACGTAGATATCTGCAAACGCTATTTCCTAGCGAGGAAGTGTCGCATTCACATTCATTTGAAGTGTAGACGAGGAATACATAACACTTCTCAAATCATATTATATCTTACCATGAAACATAGAAATGAGATGCGATATAGCGTTTTAAGAATCATAGGAACTCTATTGCTACGATACGTAGACAAGAGCAAACGCTATTTCCTTGCAAGGAAATGTCGCATTTACATTCATTTGAATCGTAGACGAGGAATGCATAACACTTCGCAATGAATATTATATCTTACCATGAAACATAGAAGTGAGATGCGATATCGCGTTTTAAGAAGCATTAGAAATATATTGCTACGATACGTAGACATCTGCAAACGCTATTTCCTTGCAAGGAAGTGTCGCATTTACATTCATTTGAAGTGTAGACGAGGAATACATGACACTTCGCAAATCATATTATATCTTACCAAGAAACATAGAAATGAGATGCGATATCGCGTTTTAAGTATCATAAGAACTCCATTGCTACGATACGTAGACATCTGCAAACGCTATTTCCTAGCAAGGAAGTGTCGCATTTACATTCATTTGAATCGTAGACGAGGAATGCATAACACTTCGCAGTGAATATTATATCTTATCATGAAACATAGATATGAGATGCAATATCTCGTTTTAAGAGGCATTTGAACTCAATTGCTACGATACCTAGACATCTGCAGAAGCTATTTCCTAGCAAGGAAGAGTCGCATTTACATTCATTTGAAGTGTAGACGAGGGATACGTGACACTTCGCTAATCATTATATCTTACCATGAAACATAGAAATGAGATGCGAAATCGCGTTTTAAGAAGCATTAGAACTCTATTGCTACGATACCTAGACATCTGCAGACGCTACTTCCTTGCAAGGAAGTGTCGCATTTACATTCATTTGAAGTGTAGACGAGGAATACATAACACTTCGCAAATCATATTATACCTTATCATGAAACATAGATATGAGATGCTATATCTCGTTTTAAGAAGCATTTGAACTCTATTGCTACGATACCTACACAACTGCAGACGCTATTTCCTTTCAAGGAAGTGTCGCATTTACATTCATTTGAAGTGTAGACGAGGAGTAGATAACACTTCGCAAATCATATTATATCTTACCATGAAACATAGAAATGAGATGCGATATTGTGTTTTGAGGAGCATTAGAACTCTATCGCTACGATACCTAGACATCTGCAGACGCTATTTCCTTTCAACGAAGTGTCGCACTTACATTCATTTGAAGTGTAGACGAGGAGTAGATAACACTTCGCAAATCATATTATATCTTACCATGAAACATAGAAATGAGATGCGATATCGCGTTTTAAGAATCATCAGAACTCTATTGCTACGATACGTAGAAATCTGCAAACGCTATTTCCTTGCAAGGAAGTGTCGCATTCACATTCCTTTGAAGTGTAGACGAGGAACACATAACACTTCGCAAATCATATTATATCTTACCATGAAACATAGAAATGACATGCGATATCGCGTTTTAAGAAGCATTAGAACTCTATTGCTAGGATAGGTAGACATCTGCAAAGCGCTATTTCCTTGGCATGGGAAGGGTCGCATTTACATTCTTATGAAGTGTAGTACGAGGTATACATAACACTCCATAATGCATATTATATCTTCTCAGTGAAACATAGAAGTCAGATGCGATATCGCGTTTTAACAAGCATTAGAACTCTATAGCTACGATACGTAGACATCTGCAAACGCTATTTCCTACCACGGAAGTGTCGCATTTACATTCGTTTCGAAGAGAATACGAGATATACATGACACTTCGCAATGAATATTATATCTTATCATGAAACATAGGAATGAGGTGCTATATCGCGTTTTGAGAAGCATTAGAACTCTATTGCTACGATACGTAGACATCTGCAAACGCTATATCCTAGCATGGAAGTGTCGCATTTACACTCGTTTGAAGTGAATACGAGATATATATGACACTTCGCAATGAAAATTATATCTTATCACGGAACATAGAAAT